>NC_092707.1:181674838-181990139 GCF_047496885.1 Scyliorhinus torazame
AATGTCACTCGCTTTCGGAGCGCTGCTCCTTCCTCAGGTGAATGAAGAGGTATGTTCCAGAAACATATATATAGACAAATTCAAAGATGCCAGACAATGCTTGGAATGCGAGCATTAGCAGGTGATTAAATCTTTACAGATCCAGAGATCGGGTAACCCCAGGTTAAAGAGGTGTGAATTGTGTCAAGCCAGGACAGTTGGTAGGATTTCGCAGGCCAGATGGTGGGAGATGAATGTAATGCGATATGAATCCCAGGTCCCGGTTGAGGCCGCACTCATGTGTGCGGAACTTGGCTATAAGTTTCTGTTTGGCGATTCTGCGTTGTTGCGCGTCCTGAAGGCCACCTTGGAGAACGCTAACCCGGAGATCAGAGGCTGAATGCCCTTGACTGCTGAAGTGCTCCCCAACTGGAAGGGAACATTCCTGCCTGGTGATTGTCGTGCGATGTCCGTTCATTCGTTGTCGCAGCGTCTGCATGGTCTTGCCAATGTACCACGCTTCGGGACATCCTTTCCTGCAGCATATGAGGTAGACAACGTTGGCCGAGTCGCACGAGTATGTACCGCGTACCTGGTGGGTGGTGTTCTCACGTGTAGTGGTGGTATCTGTCATGATATTCAAACACACACATCATGATGGACACACTAACAGGCAAATCAGAGTACACAACACCACAACCAATCACAGACAAGAACACCAACCACATAAAAAGCACGAGCACGACACCTGGTGGTCAGTAGGTCTGGGGAGAAGGGAACAAGAAAGAGCTGTTAAAACACCACAAGCAGGGAACCCCCCACGTGCAGAGTGCAAAGACCAAACTGTAAATAGTAAGTTTAAATAAAGAAGCGTTGTACCATATGCAACTGTGTTGGCTCATCTGTGTGTCAGAACACCCAACACCACATGGTACAGGAGTGGATCGATACCTGCCTACTAACCTGCCATTCTGGACATGGACCACACCGGCAAACCGCAGCCGATGCAAGTCACGGGGAACCTAGGTACCAACTGGAAGCTCTACAGGCAGCGATTTGACCTGTACATCCGTGCCACCGAAAAACAGAATGTCTCGGATGACTCGAAGATTGCAATGCTCCTCTTCTACGCAGGTCCGCACGCAACCGATGTCTTTAACTCACTGGTGTTCGAAGAAGGCGAAAACCAAGCCAAATATGACACGGTCATCCTCAAACTGGACCAGCACTTTCAAGTAGAAGTAAATGAAAGTTTTGAAAGATACATCTTTCAGCAACGCCTGCAAGGTAAGGAGGAGCTTTTTCAACCCTTTTTGACGCACCTCCGGATTCTAGCGCAGTCCTGCGGTTACGGCACCACTACAGAATCCATGATCAGGGACCAGATTGTTTTTGGCGTTGCCTCTAGTGGCCTACGCCAGCAGCTTCTTAAAATGAAAAGCCTCACCTTAGCGTCTGCTGTGGAAGCCTGTGTCCTCCATGAAAATGCTACCTGCCGTTTTGCCCGATTTCAGGCGTCCGAGTTGGCACGGAGGGGGTCCCCAGCCGTCGAATCGGCAAGCCAGGCCGCCCACGACGTCGAACGCATCCAGGCCGTCGATTACTTCCCGACCCACGGCCCGGACGACAGCGGCCGCTTCCCGCGCTTTTCGCGGTCTCCCGCGCAGGTGCGCGCCAAAAATAACGGCCACAACGAGGGACGCACTGCGCAGGCGCGCCCACCGCAAGATCGCACTGCGCATGCGCAGTGGCGCAACGAACGCCGTGACGTCATGACGTGCGGCAATTGTGGAGGTCTACACTTAAAAGGGCAATGTCCTGCAAAAAACCGACAGTGCCACAGATGTGGCACGATGGGCCACTACGCAGCCCACTGTCGTGCGGCTCAACCCATGGATCCGGCGCATCCTCGACAACCTCGCAGACGAGTCAGGACCGTCCAGCCCACGCATCAAGACTTCCAGTTAAGTGATGCAGATGACCAGGATGCCTTCCGAGTTTCCGTCATTGATGTCAACAAGGTCAATGCCATCAATCCAGCCGATGAGTGGTGTGCCACCCTGACGGTCAACCGATCGCGCGTCGCCTTCCGTCTGGACACCGGCGCATCCGCCAACCTGATTGCTTACTCTGCAGTCCAGGCCATGAAGGTCAAACCACCCATCACACCATCCCGGCTTAAGATGGTTGACTATAACGGGAACGTCATCCCGTCCATAGGATCTTGCCAGCTACAGGTGACTCACAAGAGGTACACGGCCACACTCCCCTTCGAAGTTGTCGGCTCATCAAAGGACTCGTTACTGGGCGCACAGGCGTGTAAGGTCCTTCACCTGGTACAGCGCATTATGTCTCTCTCTCCAGATGAGATATCCGACTTCCCGGATGCTGAGTTCCACGCAAATCTCCATTCCCTCCTTGCTCACAACCAGGAGGTTTTTGAAGGCATGGGGACATTGCCACACACGTACAAGATTCGACTCAGACCGGACGCCATCCCTGTCGTTCACGCACCTCGCAGGGTTCCTGCGCCACTCAAAGACCGCCTCAAGGCACAACTGCAGATTCTTCAGGACCAAGGGGTCCTATCCAAGGTCACGGAGCCCACGCCATGGGTCAGCTCCATGGTCTGTGTAAAGAAGCCCTCTGGCGAGCTCCGTATATGTATAGATCCAAAAGATCTGAATAACAACATCATGCGGGAACATTATCCCATCCCGAAACGAGAAGACCTCACCAGCGAGATGGCGCGAGCCAAAATATTCACTAAATTGGATGCGTCCAAAGGATTCTGGCAGATCCAACTGGACCCGGCCAGCCGAAGACTATGCACATTCAACACCCCTTTTGGCAGATTCTGCTACAACCGGATGCCATTCGGCATCATTTCGGCATCTGAAGTATTCCACCGCATTATGGAGCAGATGATGGAAGGCATCGAAGGGGTACGTGTATATGTGGACGATATCATCATTTGGTCCACCACTCCGCAGGAACACATGCATCGTCTACGACGTGTCTTTACCCGCATACGACAAAATGGCCTGCGTCTCAACCGTGCGAAGTGTGCCTTCGGCCAGACGGAGCTGAAATTCCTCGGGGACCACATCTCAAGGTCAGGGGTCCGTCCCGATGCAGACAAGGTTAGCACCATCACAGCCATGCCACGACCGGCTGACAAGAAGGCTGTCTTAAGATTCCTGGGCATGGTCAACTTCCTTGGGAAGTTCATTCCCAACCTGGCTTCTCATACAACAAATATGCGCCATCTTGTAAAAAAATCGACGGAATTCAACTGGCACCAATCGCATCAGCGGGAATGGGAGGAGCTCAAGCACAAACTGGTCACGGCACCAGTGCTGGCCTTCTTTGACACGACTCGCCCTACAAAGATCTCAACAGACGCCAGCCAATCTGGTATTGGAGCGGTACTCCTGCAAAAAGACAGCACGTCATCATGGGCCCCGGTTGCGTATGCCTCACGAGCCATGACCCCTACCGAACAGCGCTACGCGCAAATCGAAAAAGAATGCCTGGGCTTGTTAACTGGACTGGACAAGTTCCACGACTATGTGTATGGCCTGCCACGATTTACGGTCGAAACTGACCACCGCCCCCTGGTCAACATCATTAACAAAGACCTGAACGACATGACTCCTCGCCTCCAGCGCATCTTACTTAAACTCAGGAGGTACGATTTTGAACTGATCTACACTCCGGGGAAGGAACTCATCGTGGCGGACACTCTTTCCCGAGCAGTGAGCACACCAGCAGATGCGGAGGGGTTCGTGCGTCAAATTGAGGCACACGTGACTCTGACAGCAGCAAATCTGCCAGCTGATGATCCTAGTCTGGCCCACATACGCGCAGAGACGGCGACTGACCCCCTTCTGCAGCGAGTGATGCGCCACATGACGGAAGGGTGGCTAAAAGGGCAGTGCCCCCAGTTTTATAATGTGCGAGATGATCTCACCAATATAGACGGGGTCCTTATGAAATCGCACAGGATCGTTATTCCGTACAGCGTGCGCCAGATGATTCTTCATCAACTACACGAAGGCCACTTGGGCGTCGAAAAATGCAGACGAAGGGCCCGGGAGGCGGTATATTGGCCGGGTATTAATGAAGACATAGCCAACATGGTGCTCAACTGCACAACCTGTCAGAGGTTTCAGCCGGCGCAACCTCCGGAAACACTTCTACCACACGAGATGGTGACGTCCCCCTGGGCGAAGGTGGGTGTTGACCTATTTCACGCGCTCGGCAGAGATTACATTGTTATTATAGACTACTTCTCAAACTACCCGGAAGTCATGCCTCTCCATGATCTGACGTCGTCCGCAGTCATTGGGGCCTGCAAGGAAACGTTTGCTCGCCATGGCATTCCAAGGACTGTCATGTCAGACAATGGACCTTGTTTTGCCAGCCGTGAATGGTCGTCCTTTGCCGCAGCATATGGTTTCACTCATGTGACATCCAGCCCTCTGCATCCACAATCGAACGGGAAGGCTGAAAAGGGTGTCCACATCGCCAAGCGGCTCCTGTGCAAGGCGGCTGCTGCCGGATCGGACTTTAACCTTGCCTTGCTGGCCTATCGATCGGCCCCGTTATCCACGGGCCTCTCGCCAGCGCAGCTACTAATGGGTCGCTCCCTCAGGACGACGGTACCTTCCGTCCTGGCACCGACAACAGACCATGAGGCGGTTCTTCGGAACATGCAACTGCAGCGTGATCGCCAGAAAGGTCGGTACGACACACGAGCGACGGACCTGCCCCCCCAGTCCTCCGGAGACAAAGTACGCGTCCATCAACCGTATGGTGGCTGGTCAGCACCGGCCGAAGTCCTCCGACAAGTGGCTCCCCGCTCGTTCCTGGTTCGCATGCCGGATGGTTCCGTGCGTCGCCGCAATCGGCGCGCCCTTCGCCGACTTCCACGCTCACAGCCACACAGCACGCACACGCCAGATACTCAACAGGCTTCCGAGGATGACTTTGTGGAGCTGCCGCACATCACGCCCTTTCCATCGCCACCCATGGCCATGCCTGCACAGCAGCCGGTGGTTCTTGATCCACCCTTGAGGCGGTCAACCCGAATTCGTCGCAAGCCCATTAGACTGGACTTATAATACAGTTCATATGTTTAACAAGTTGCACAATTTTACATGATAACCTGTTGTTGTTTATCGTTCCAGATGTCGTCTGACTGGACAACTGTTCAAGTTTTTTTTTCTTCTTCTCTCGTTCGCATTTATGTTATGTTATGGTACAACTTGATTCATGTGACGCACCCGACATCGCCCCATGTACATAGTTCCGTCATATGCACATGCTGCACACGGCACACACACACACTCTTAGATGCACTCACGTCACGATCATATTTATTACCACGTAGGCACATATCTTTGTAAAAAGGGGGGATGTCATGATATTCAAACACACACATCATGATGGACACACTAACAGGCAAATCAGAGTACACAACACCACAACCAATCACAGACAAGAACACCAACCACATAAAAAGCACGAGCACGACACCTGGTGGTCAGTAGGTCTGGGGAGAAGGGAACAAGAAAGATCTGTTAAAACACCACAAGCAGGGAACCCCCCACGTGCAGAGTGCAAAGACCAAACTGTAAATAGTAAGTTTAAATAAAGAAGCGTTGTACCATATGCAACTGTGTTGGCTCATCTGTGTGTCAGAACACCCAACACCACAGTATCCATGTCGATGATCTGGCACGTCTTGCAGAGATAGCCATGGCAGGGTTGCGTGGTGTCGTGGTCACTGTTCTGAAGACTGGGTGGTTTGCTGCAAACAATGGTTTGTTTGAGGTTGCGCGGTTGTTTGAAGGCAAGTAGTCTGCTCAGACGAGGAGGAGCGCAACAGGCATCTACAGACGTTGAATGATGCCCTCGTGCGAACGGGATATGACACTCGACTCATCGATCGACAGTTCCAACGCGCCACAGCGAAAAACCGCACCGACCTCCTCAGAAGACAAACATGGGACACAACCGACAGAATACACTTCGCCGTCCAGTACTTCCCCGGAGCGGAGACACGACGACATCTTCTTCACAGCCTTCAACACGTCATTGATGAAGATGAACATCTTGCCAAGGTCATCCCCACACCCCCACTACTTGCCTTCAAACAACCGCGCAACCTCAAACAAACCATTGTTTGCAGCAAACTACCCAGTCTTCAGAACAGTGACAACGACACCACACAACCCTGTCATGGCAATCTCTGCAAGACGTGCCAGATCATCGACATGGATACCACCATTACACGTGAGAACACCACCCACCAGGTACGCGGTACATACTCGTGCGACTCGGCCAACGTTGTCTACCTCATACGCTGCAGGAAAGGATGTCCCGAAGCGTGGTACATTGGCAAGACCATGCAGACGCTGCGACAACGAATGAACGGACATCGCGCAACAATCACCAGGCAGGAATGTTCCCTTCCAGTTGGGGAGCACTTCAGCAGTCAAGGGCATTCAGCCTCTGATCTCCGGGTAAGCGTTCTCCAAGGCGGCCTTCAGGACGCGCGACAACGCAGAATCGCCAAACAGAAACTTATAGCCAAGTTCCGCACACATGAGTGCGGCCTCAACTGGGACCTGGGATTCATGTCGCATTACATTCATCTCCCACCATCTGGCCTGCGAAATCCTACCAACTGTCCTGGCTTGACACAATTCACACCTCTTTAACCTGGGGTTACCCGATCTCTGGATCTGTAAAGATTTAATCACCTGCTAATGCTCGCATTCCAAGCATTGTCTGGCATCTTTGAATTTGTCTATATATATGTTTCTGGAACATATCTCTTCATTCACCTGAGGAAGGAGCAGCGCTCCGAAAGCGAGTGACATTGAAACAAACCTGTTGGACTTTAACCTGGTGTTGTAAGACTTCGTACCAATATGCAAAGCACTCAAATAATCTGGAATTTGAGAGTGAAGGGGTTAATTGACCTAGACTGCACATTCCAACAAATTGACGAGCCAGGCAGGGGTTCTCATGCTGCTGCATCAGAAATTGTGGGGTATTCGAGCATTGCGACCCCATCCTATTTCATGGCTTACATATAATTAATCTGGGTTGTGTTCAGTGTGTTAAACTACTGTCATATTCCTCCTCTCATGATAAGAGTTTAACGTTTGGAAATATTTATTCCTCCATTTATTCTCCATGAATACTGCAAATTTGAGATTTTCTGGAATAACTGTCTCTTAACTTATAGAAATTTCCAAAAAATGTTGAATAAAGATCCACTTCAGTCACCTGGAAAATACAGAGCTTGATCCTATCTTGCATTGTGCTTTCAAACATGGAGTACAGCAACTAAGAATTAATTGTGCATTTAGATCACTGCTGGATCATTACGTGTTCTTTGATTGTTTACCAGTGTTACAAAGCTCCCTGGTCCTCAGTCAGAACATTGACTTCAGAATTTTAATTGTCTCTGCATTAGGTTTCTCCTACTTCTAATACTAATACTGCAGTCGTATTAGAGCACTGCACGCAGCAGCACAAACCACAACATTTGCACTGTAATATCAGAGAGAGAGCATGAAACATCACTTCAAAAGATGCTATCCCTTGTTTTGGAGACACAGAGTTGAAGGCAGCAAATTGCAACGATAGATGACCAGTCTCTTGGCTGAAAGCAGGGTAAGCACTCAGCCCATCTATTCTTGTTAGCAGTGCAGTTTTTCCTATTTTGTATCAGCCCTCCTGTGGCCTTAGAAAAGGACTAGTGTGGGGTATGGACAGGTGGAGTGCAACAGTTCTTTCCATTTTTGTAGATGTCAGAATTTCTGTGCCAAATCGTCCATCCTAAGGACTGTCAGAGACTGGATGTATGACTTGGAAGCACTTTTTGAAAAATAAATTGAGAGTACCCAATTCATCTTTTTCAATTAAGGGGCAATTTAGCGTGACCCTGCACATGTTTTTTGAGTTGTGGCGGTGAGACCCACGCAAACACAAGGAGAATGTGTAAACTTCACATGGGCAGTGAACCAGGTCGGGATCGAACCTGGGTCCTCAGCGCCGTGAGGCAGCAGTGCTAACCACTGTACCACCATGCTGCCCTGTACGACTTGGAAGCACGTTTGGACGATATGGAAGTCCTAATGTGTGGAATTCTGTGAGAATTGTCAAGGAAGTTTCAACTTCCAATGGGCAATTCTCCTGCTCCCCGGGACTCTCTGCAGGCGTCTCCAACTCTGGGTTGGGGCCAGAGACTTCGGACTGTGCTGTGGAACTCACCTGAATGATCACCCAGAAAATATTAGACAGATTAAAACCTAGCCTAACTGTTGGGTATCTCAAAACTGACCCCATAATCACCCACACTGAACCCTTCGTCTATGTTGTTGACCCTCCAATTCCCGACTATGACCCCTGACCCCTCAGTTTCCCTCCCTCCCACCTGATTACCCTTCCTGGTCACCTGGCTACTCCCCTGACTACCTTTCAGGACTCTTGGACCAGTAACACTCCAGGAGGCGGGGGGGGGGTGGGGGTAGGGAGGGGGGGGTGGGGGGGTAGGGAGGGGGGGTGGGGGGGAGGCGGTAATGGTACTACTTTGCTGGGGATATATGAAAATGGCAGTGCATTGTTTAATACTGGGCACTTATGTGAAGATATTATCAATGAAAGTGTGCCTCAAAACTCTCCAGGTTTAATTTTCCAATTGGTCACATTCGACAAATGACCATAACGTGCATGCAACTGATCAGAATAAGTCACATACATGGAAACATATACAGAAAATAGAAGCTGGAGGCCATTCGGCCTGTCAAGCCTGCTCCGCCATACATTCTGGTCATGGCTGATCATCAAGTTCAATACCCTGATCCTGCCTTCCCCACATATCCCTTGATCCCTTTAGCCCCAAGAGCTATATCTAATTCCTTCTTGAAATTACACAATGGGGGCAGCACAGTGGTTAGCACTGCTGCCTACGGCGCTGAGGACCTTGGTTCGATCCTGGCCCCGGGTCATTGTCTGTGTGGGGTTTGCACATACTTTCTGTGTCTCCGTGGGTCTCACCCCCACAAAGATATGCAGGGTCGGTGAATTGGTCACGCTAAATTGGCCCATAATTGGAAATAAATAGAATTGGGTACTCAAAATTTATTTTTAAAAATAAGTTACACAATGGTTTGGCCTCAACTACTTTCTATGGCAGTGAATTCCACAGATTTCCAAGACATTCCAAGACATTTCTCCTCACCTGAGTCCTAATAGATTTACCCCTTATCCTCAAATTATGACCCCTAATTCTGGACTCACCCACCATTAGGCACCTTGGGCGTCATTCTCCGACCCCCCAGCGGGTCGAAGAATGGCCGTTGGCCGCCGTGAATCCCGCCCCCGCCGGTTGCCGAAGTCTCCGGTACCGGACATTTGGCGGGGGCAGGAATCGGGCCGCGCTGGTTGGCGGGCCCCCCCGCTCGATTCTCCGGCCCAGATGGGCCGAAGTCCCGCCGAGAAATTGCCTGTCCCGCCGGCGTAAATTAAAGTACCAATTTACCGGCGGGACAAGGTGGAGTGGGCGGGCTCCGGGGTCCTGGGGGGGGCGCCTGGCGATCTGACCCCGGGGGGTGCCCCCACGGTGGCCTGGCCCGCGATCGGGGCCCACCGATCCGCGGGCGGGCCTGTGCCATGGGGGCACTCTTTCCCTTCCGCCTCCGCAACGGTCTCCACCATGGCGGAGGCGGAAGAGACTCTCCCCACTGCGCATGCGCGGGAAACTGTCAGCGGCCGCTGACGCTCCCGCGCATGCGCCGCATTTCCGCGCCAGCTGGCGGGGCAACAAACGCCGTTTCCGCTAGCTGGAAATCCCTCCGGCGCCGGCCTAGCCCCTCAATGTTGGGGCTCGGCCCCCAAAGATGCGGAGCATTCCGCACTTTGGGGCGGCACGATGCCCGTCTGATTGGCGCCGTTCTGAGCGCCAGTCGGCGGACATCGCGCCGTTTGGGGAGAATTTCGCCCCTTCTTTCAGAAATCTAACCTGTCTAATCCTGTTAGAATGTTATAATTTTCTATGAGATCCCCTCTCACGCTTCTAAATTCGCACATCTGTTACTCTGGTTTCTGTCCAATAATTTTTTTTCCCAATATAACTTAGATATTTAGAACCAGAATTGCCCACTAGTTTACTATATTGAAAGTATTCCCCAGTTACATTCTGCAGATACCATGTAATTTCCTGGTAGATTCTCATTTGTCTGCAGGGATAATTTGTTATGGATTATGTTGTTTGCAGAAGCAGATTTCAAAAACTTTCACAGAAGACTTACAGCAGAGTATAGTTAGTTAGGGTGACTTTGTGGTCGGCTGTCTGGTTAACTTTGTGTTTGTCCATCATACCAAGACAACTTGGATTTCCCATGGGCAATCTCCCTCTCATTTGTGCTTTATAAGGAAGAGGAGGCTCAACAGAGGGATAACAGATAGATAAACCATTCACTGGCAGTCTACAAGCAACTCTTACACGGTATAACAGTATGGAAGTAACTTCTTACATAGATTCTGCATGAGCAGATGGTCAGCTGTAGAGCTGTACTATCTAGGACTGTGTCCCTGGCAATAGCACTCAGCTATTTCCTCAAGTTCTCCGTCTTGAACGCCTCCTTGTTGCAATACAAAGGGTGGATGGATGACCAACCTGACCATCCTCCTCACTAATACATCAGTCAGCACCATTCCAACATCACCAATCATCAAAAATGACGGTTCCATCACTTGGGCATTTTCCAGTCATGGCATCATTCACGCTAGTCACAGGATTTTGCCAGACAGTTTGTTACCTAAACAATCTTTACAAAGTCTGAAATACATCAGCACCCAAAATTAGCAAATCTTGCTGAAGTGACTGCATCCCTTCAAATATAGCCAACACTCCCTCAAAGGCTGCAAAAATATCTGCCCTGCATCTCCTGGACAAGCTTCTGAATGCAGGCCGAACACAGGCACTGTGCTCATGAGCGCTACACACAGTCTGAAAATTCAGGAATGGTTAAAAAAGAGTTTGCATTTATATAGCGCCTTTCATGACAGCAGGATGCCTTTTACAGCCAATGAAGTTCTTTTGATGTATGTATATCAAATGGTCAAACAAGGGCTGACACTGCATGAGCCAACTAAGATCAATTGGGAAATAAATTTCTTGTCTGAACATTAGGTTTGACACACATGTGCACTGAGGGGAGTACGAATCATGAATACTCACCCTCTGCTGTCTTGGCACCAGTTCACCATCACTATAACATGCTCTTTGTTTCGGGTAAGCAGAAGGTCTAAGGACCTTATAAGCATCACTTTCACCTGATTGGCAATATCTTACTTAGCATCAAAGAACCAGTCTCAATATCCATAGCTTTTCTTATTAATTTAAAAAAATCTTTTGAACAATGTTTTCCAATTAAGGAGCAATTTAGTGTGGCCAATCTATCTACCCTGCACATCTTTGGGCTGTGGGGGTGAGACCCACGCAGACAAGGAGAAAATGTGCAAACTCCACACGGACAGTGACCCGGGGCCGGGATCGAACCCGGGTCCTCGGCGCCGTGAGGCAGCAGTGCTAACCACTGTGCCACCGTGCCGCCCTCGCAATATCCAAAGCTACCCAGAAACCAACCCCTTTGGAGGAATCCACAACACCAAAAATACCATTTGCGGATCACAAACCTGAATCACTCAATGCGATTAAGCCTAAGGATAATTCTTTTTTCCTTATAAACTTAGAGTACCCAATTCATTTTTTCCAATTAAGGGGCAATTTAGTGTGGTCAATCCACTTACGCTGCACATCTTTTGGGTTGTGGGGGCGAAACCCACGCAAACATGGGGAGAATGTGCAAACTCCACACGGACAGTGACCCAGAGCTGGGATCGAAACTGGGACCTCGGCGCCGTGAGGCAGCAACACTAACCACTGCGCCACCATGCTGCCCTGCCTAAGGATAATTTAAACAAACCCTCCACGAGCACCATAAGGCCCAAGCTGGCGAGTAATGAGAAGAATATTATAATTTCATACAGAAATGCAATTCTTTAATAAATTTTCTGCAGCAAAATTGCTTCATACTGAAACCTTCTTGGAATCTCGAAGAGGATACGTGCACATTATCAGACAATGTTATGTCCCATCTTGATGAATTGAAGTTCTAAGTGCCACTTTTTCTCTTTTCCAACAATGTACCGCGTCTCCAAATCTCATAACAGCAATGTGTCCTGGTGAGATTGCAATTAGCGTGGTATCTGGAGCAGATTTCCGCTGTGGATGCTCAGCCACTAGGAATTCAATTCCTACTGCTGAATCTAGTTAGCTTTGATTTCTTTTAAAAGAAGAAGTACAGATCATAGAATCATAGAATCATAGAAGTTTACAGCATGGAAACAGGCCCTTCGGCCCAACCAGTCCATGCCGCCCAGTTTTTACCATTAAGCTAGTCCCAGTTGCCCGCACTTGGCCCATAACCCTCTATACCCATCTTACCCATGTAACTATCTAAATGCTTTTTAAAAGACACAATTGTACCCGCCTCTACTACTACCTCTGGCAGCCCATTCCAGACACTCACTACCCTCTGAGTGAAGAAATTGCCCCTCTGGGCCCTTCTGAATCTCTCCCCTCTCACCTTAAACCTATGCCCTCTAGTTTCAGACTCCCCTACCTTTGGGAAAAGATGTTGACTATCTACCTTATCTATGCCCCTCATTATTTTATAGACCTCTATAAGATCACCCCTAAGCCTCCTACGTTCCAGGGAAAAAAGTCCCAGTCTATCCAACCTCTCCTTATAACTCAAACCATCAAGTCCCGGCAACATCCTAGTAAATCTTTTCTGCACTCTTTCTAGTTTAATAATATCCTTTCTATAATAGGGTGACCAGAACTGCACACAGTATTCCAAGTGTGGCCGTACCAATGTCTTGTACAACTTCAACAAGGCGTCCCAACTCCTGTATTCAATGTTCTGACCAATGAAACCAAGCATGCCGAATGCCTTCTTCACCACCCTGTCCACCTGCGACTCCATCTTCAAGGAGCTATGAACCTGTACTCCTAGATCTCTTTGTTCTATAACTCTCCCCAACGCATACCATTAACTGAGTAGGTCCTGGCCTGATTTGATCTGCCAAAATGCATCACCTCACATTTATCTAAATTAAACTCCATCTGCCATTCGTCGGCCCACTGGCCTAATTGATCAAGATCCCGTTGCAATCCTAGATAACCTTCTTCACTATCCACTGTGCCACCAATCTTGGTGTCATCTGCAAACTTACTAACCATGCCTCCTAAATTCTCATCCAAATCATTAATATAAATCGCAAATAACAGTGGACCCAGCACCGATCCCTGAGGCACACCACTGGTCACAGGCCTCCAGTTTGAAAAACAACCCTCTACAACCACCCTCTGCCTTCTGTCGTCCAGCCAATTTTGAATCCAATTGGCAACCTCACCCTGGATCCCGTGAGCTTTAACCTTCTGCAACAACCTACCATGCGGTACCTTGTCAAAGGCTTTGCTAAAGTCCATGTAGACAACGTCTACTGCACTGCCCTCATCTACCTTCTTGGTCACCTCCTCAAAAAACTCAATCAGATGGTGAAACTCTTTCTCCAAAAGCCCAAAGAGAGGGATATGGCTAGCATTTAAAGGTGTTTTCTTCAACTGCTTCAGCTGCACCACCATTGAAATGTTCATCATCTCAGAGAAGCACCAATTCCGGGAAATTTTACTGAAGTTGTCCCTCACAAAAATCAGAGGAAACCCATTAAACACAGGTAAGATAGAGAGGAGTAGGCACATTGAAATCAATACTGGCAGTAGTTCAGGCTTATAATTAGCAAACCTTTGACTGCGTGTTACAAAGGTTACCTTGAATGTGCAGTGATGGCCCAACCATTTTGTGACCCACATAGTATTTGTGTTTCTGATACTTTAGGTAAGGTCCACCAGGCTGGCATTGCCTGGTTATGTGGGAAGGTGTGGACTCAGTGCACCTATAGCCCAGAAATCTAAAGCATGAAGCATCTGGGGGTAAATTGTTAGTGGCAGTGATTTACATCTTCCTCCACTGACAGTCTGGTACCTCCAGTGCTGAGGTGACTGCCAGCTTACTTTTTAAAAATTCTTTCCTGCAATGTGGGCCTCACTAACTGGACCAGCATTTATTGTCCATCCCTAATTGCCCTTGAGCTGACAGTTAAGAGTCCACATTGATTGGGATCTGGAGTCACATGTAGACCAGACCAGGAAACAATGGCAGATTTCTTTCCCTAAAGGACATTAATGCGTTTTTACGACAATGTACAATGGTTTTGTGGTCATCATTAGACTTTAAATTCTAAATGTTTTATTGAATTCAAATTTCTTCACCTGCCGTGGTGAGATTTGAACCTTTATCCCCAGACCATTACCCTTGGTCTACCCTTGGACAATACCACTACACCACTGCCAACATCATCTCTAAAGGTGGAGTTGTTGCTGACGAGTCCAGGAACATTAATGTAACATCTTACTTGTGCTATAGCAATGTCTGTTTTTCAAAGTTCACTTCCGTGTTCAAGTTGTGCAATCTGGCCTTGACTACTGCTAACAGTTGGGAACATCTGCTAAGTATTCTCAGCTGCCTCCACATCACATGCAGGATGTGGAGATGTTACAAAAATAATATCACAGGCTGCTGGATCGAGAGTAGTGAGATCTTGATCTCATTAGATATAAAATCAGGGGAGATGTAAAATGGATTGCCGACTTGGTATCACGCATTTTCCACTAACACGCAGAGTCAAGATTAATCCCCACCATCTTGAAGTGAGAGAGTTGGAACACTTTAAGACATATAACATTGTCCTCACACTTCCGCCATTGTCATGAAACACTTCAATCCAAACCTCCATAGATTATATAAAATTTAGAATATACAGCATCGAAACAGGCCACTCTGCCCAACTGGCCAGTGCTAGCATTGGTGCTCCATATGAGCCTAAACAAACTAAAAGTAAAGAAATTAGTTTTGCACTCAGCTACATCGCTCAGAAACACTGGGGCAACAAACAGTCTCGAGATACAAGCACTCCATGCGAATAAGGATCCACTTAAACAGTCACCCTACCACATTCTTAAAGTATTTTCTAAGTTTTAAAAAGCGTCACTATTTTAAGGGGTTTTTGTTTTTACATTCAATCAAGCATAACTGCAGATGTTTGTCCCCACAACAAAAACACACTCCTGTTCTATGAAGCCTTTGAAATATTTGGTGTGCAAGGTGCTTTTTTTCATGAAACTGAGAAGTGTCACATTTTCCAGCCTGACCAAAAACAATTCACAGAAACAAAATGACAAGTTTGCAATGTACAAAATGGCTAAGATATTTATCGTGCCCTACGCTTTGGTCCTGTACTCACCCGTCCTTCTCAATGCTGACAGCATTTCACCATTAACTAGGCACAGCTCTCAACCTTGCAATGTTGGCAACACGAATGCAAATCCTCTGCAGCTTAGAGATAAAAACAACTCATTCGAAAAGGTAGAGAGAAAATTCCCCTCGACTTAAGTAAATGTGAAAACTGGAGCTGCTCGCATATCAGTAACACAGCTGAAGTGTGGATGGAGGTAATGTGAGCAGTTTGCAATCAGCTACTGCAGTTTACACTGCTCAGGAGATCCCTGAGAAGGGTAATTAATCCCACTACTAGTCTCGAGCTCCTCTTAGCTCACAAGGCCATGTTGTATAGGGATGCTCAGGTTTTTAAGAGGGTCATAAAAAAAAATAATTTAAAGGGGAAAAGCACTCTGTGCAATATCTACTGTGAGTTGACTGGAATCAGTCACCAACCCCCTGACAATTTAATCCAACAGTAAGGTACGGAACTGCGCTTGCCTGAGTCCCAAGAAAACATTGCAAATTTGGTCTGATGTGAATGAGCAGTGTATTCTTGCTGGATGGTAAATCTGCAGACAAATTAGGAATGCACCTACATCGCACAGATGATAATGAAGACGGTTTATATAATTTTCAGAAAATATATGTTCACTGTCACTGGATGATTTCACACAGCAGCAGGCAGTATGTGCACAAGGAATGGATATTTGAAGCATCAATTTGAAATCGTTTTAAGTTCCTCTAATGAGGTCAAACAGTAAGGGAACTGAACCATCCGCAGCAGGAAGATTATCAAGGACGCTCCTTGGTCTGTGTCAGGAGTGTCTATTGCGACCACTGTTCTCTGCATTCCCAGAGCAGGGAGCGGAGAGTCACCCAGGTTTTTGATTCTGGCTCACTGCCCCATGCCACCTCTGAAGACACAAACAGGTTTGGTGTGTCCCACAACCCCTACCCCCACCACACCCACACACTCCTGCCATCGCTATCCCACACAACAATTGACCAGCTTTCTCTCACTCATGACCTTCGCATATGAAGAGAAATTGTTCTTGTTGTTGGAAAAGGTGCCAGCAGATGTTTGAGACTAATGGGACGGGATTCAAGGAAGATTTAGCCCCTTTAAGAGAGGGGGGGGGGAGGGCTGAGGAGGAAAGAAAACAAAACACTAAATTAATATTTAAAAAAAGGAATGGCTGACATTTCGTCAGTCCTGTGACAATGGCTTCCTGTTACATTGTTTTATGATGCTCAAAACTGTCCCCCATGATCAGGCGACTTTTATCAGAACACAGCGAGCACTGTGATGAACAAAGTCTCTCCCCTTCCCTCCTCCTACGCAGCTATTTTCACAGGATGAATTCCAATGTCATTGCCAAATTAAGAATATTCTAATAGGACTCATTCAGACTTATTTTCATTTCCCCAAACCTGCCTCCTGATTTTAGTTGACTCAGATATCCAGGTAAATGCAGAGGGAGCCGAGGCAAGTCCTGTGATACATAATATCAGAATCTGACCGTATGAATGGTGACTCCAACAAACGGTGACACCAACAAATGAATGAAGGACTAATTCAAAAACAATTCCACATCCGATGCTGAGTTTTTCTCTGCGAAGATATGTGGTTGCCATGGTACTCATCTCTGTGCAACGTTATTTTAATGTTTCTAAAGTATATAATGCATTTCAAAAACAATTTGGCTGAAAAACAGATACGCTGAGTTTTACTTGTTGATTCCCCCATAATTATAATTGAAGCCACTGAAGCTGACAGACCCAGAGGTCCCAGGTTAAATCCCTTGTCTGTGTTCAGCCAGGCAGTCTCCAGTGAAGCAGCATTTGAGATGGTACGAATGGACTCAGGCCCTGTGTATTAGGCTTTTCACACTGGCTTGATCTATTGGTTCCCCCCCCCCATCCCCCTCCCATCCACCCCCCTCATCCCCCCCCCCACCCCCCATCCACCTCCCCCACCCCCACCCCACCCCCGCTGCGGGTTTCCCGGCAGCATGGGGTGAATTCAATGGGAAATTCCATTGACAGCGGCGAAACCAGAAGATCCCACTGCCGGTCAACGGCGGGCTGTCTCCTACCGCTGAGAAACACAGAGCGAGGAGGCCAGAGAATATCACCCAAAATCTCTCTTGTGGCTGATTATAAATCAATGGCTGGAACTGTAAAGTGCATGTGTGTGAATGACCCCAAGAGAGAATGATTGAGTTTGGCTGCGATGCTTTCAACAGCCAAATAGCCTTATATCCAGTGTCTAGCTTAACATATGAATAACTGACACTGGACTGAGATACTGGATTGGTGGCAACACCCATGGAACTGTACTTTAGAAATGTCAGGCTTTAGGCAAAGAAGGGGATGAAAGGGGAAAAATTGAGAAGAAATAGGGATATCTGGGGGAGGCTCATAGGTAGCATTTTATTGGTCTGACAATTTGTAGGCCTCTGGTGTAAAGTGGCATATTTAGAAGGACAAGGGTAGCTGACACCTGGGAATGCCAGCACATGGAAATTCCCCTCCAAGTCACTCACCATCCTGGCTTGGAGATATATCACCGTTCTTTCAATGTCGCTGGGTCAAAACCCTGGAGTTCCCTCCCTAACAGCACTGTGGGTGTAACTACACCACAGGGACTGCACAGGTTCAAGGCGGCACCGTCTTCTCAAGGGCAATTCGGGATGGGCAATAAATGCTGACGCCCACACCCCGTGGTTGGGAGAGTGCAGACGGCCAACTGAGGAAAAAAAGCTATTGCACAGGGCAAAAAGCATCAATAAAGTTGCTGTCATTTGTTGGACATAGGGCTTCGCCCATTGTCAGTGAGAAATCATATGATATCGTAGAAAACAACATACGACGGGCTGACAAAAACAAACCTCTTCAAGAACCAACAAAGACAAAAGATCGGTTCCACAATGGTATGTGGCCATAAAACAATATGGATATCATGCCACCGGGTATGTGAATTGCATAATATAGAACACAGCTAAGAAGTCAATTCAGCTATTTCCTAGTCCTATAAAATCTGAGCTGGTAGCACTCTCACCTTTGCATCAGGAGGTGGCGTGTTAAAAAATCAAGGCTCACACTCCAATGGAATGCGAAGGGGGTATTGCCCTGCCAGAGATATTGGGTTTTATTCAGCCGCATGTTTTTCGGCAGCGTGCCGTTTGCGAGTGTGATTCTCTACTCCTCCGCTTGTTAGTGGTATTTCCCATTGAAGCCAGCCCATGCCACCGGGAAACCCACAGGCAGGGGTGTGCTGCTGACGGTAATAAGGAATCCCAAAGGCCGCAGAATTCCAGCCATCGTCTTTCGGATGAGACGTTCAAAGATGCCCTCCTCTGTCCTCTCAGCTGGACGTATAGATCCAATGGCACTATTTCAAAGAGGTTGGGCAGGATTCTTCGGTCACCCACTCCAAAATCGCATTCGACAATCGGCCGGAGAATCCCCATTTGCCCCAAAACCGGGTGCGCCCCCTGGTGGGCTGGGTTCCCAATGCCGTGGAACACCTCTCTTTTTTTTTGTGAACCCGGTGTGGCCGCCACAGACTGGGAGGAGCAGTTCTGCGTGCAGAGGGGGCTTTGGCGGAGGCTCGGGGCACTGGTGGGGGTGGTCCGGGGTGGCAAGGGGGGTTACTGGAGGACAATATGTAGCAGACTGGGCATGCACGCGGCTGGCACCATGTTGCACGGCACGGCCACTGCAGGCTACTGCTGTGTGCAAGCGCAGCCACGGACCCGGCAATTCTCTGGCCGTATCTGCACGTAAAGCCGGGGCTTTTAAGCTGCGTGCCTGCTAGCCCCCCACCAGACGGAGGATCGGTGGAGCTTTTGCGTCATTTTCCCTGGCGTAAAACGCCACTGTTCCCATGCCGGCGTCAGCACTTAATCTTCAAATCAGAGAATTCAGCCCGTTATTCCTGGTATCCGGGCCAGTATTTATTCCTCAGGGAACATCACTCAAACAGATTATTTGGTCATTATCATGTTACTGTTTGCGGAACTTTGCTGTGCACAAATTGGCGACCACCTTCCCTCTATCAGAACGGTGGCTACACTTCAAAAATACTTTACAGGCTGTGAGGGGTTTTGGAATGTACTTGGTCATAAAAGCCAAATTTTGTCGAGCAAGCTCTTACTTATTTGATTCGCTGATTCACCAACAACATTACCTTAGATTATAAATACCTTTAATGCCGTAAAACACCCCAAGCTGTGCACCTTGGCTGGTTGCGAGGCAATCAGACCTCTGGCTGCTCAGGCTGCTGCGGCTGTTTTATTCATGATCACTAGGAGGCCCCAGAGTGCAGCCCAGAGAATGATATTTCCAATATTGTCCTGGAGACTTCATGCCCAGAGATGCTTGATTCAGATCGTGCCGAGCGCCGTGGGTCGGGTGACTCGCGCTCAGTTTTGCGCCTGGCGTGAAGCCGATTTGGGCCTCTCCTACGATGCACCCGGCAAAACAAGATCAGCATCAGGCTCAACACAGCGGGGAAAATCACACCCTATATTTAGTTTCTAACAATACTGCCCTCCCTCAGCCAACAAATCGACTCCTCTATATTGACCCGGCAGTAACAAGGGCCCAGAATGTACTCTGGATGGGGAGTCCGAATATCCACCAGCAAGAATTCTAGGTAGTGCCACCACTGACTAAACTGGTTGGGTCCTGAAGGACACATTGACTAGATTGAGCTAACAGCAGGTGGGGAGGGACCAACAGGAGGGAAAACCTACTTGAACTTGCCCCCACCAATCCACCTGCCGCTAATACATCTGTTCAGGCAGTACTGATAAGAATGACAACAACAGTCTCTGGAGATAAAGTCCAACCTTCACACTAAGGACAGCCCCTTTGGCTTATGTGTTACTATCACTGTGCTAAATGGGACAGAATCAGAGCAGATCCAACAGCTCAAAATGGGATATCATGAAGTGTTGTGCGCCAACAACAGCAGCAGAACCACCTGACACATTTCTCATGCCACCATTAGCATCAAGCAACGGGGACAACCTAACTCATTGAGAAGAGTAGGAGGGTTTTATACACCGAGTGGTTCAAAGAAACATAGTTTATTTACAGTAACTATTATATACATCTCAAGGTAGATCCCAACTGGATCTGCCTTGCCATATCTAACTGGCCAGCTTTATATATCATATAACTAGACATTGTTTAGGAGGCCCCGCCCCCTTAATGGGGAGCTCATATTCTGCAAGGTTCATGGGGAAGTTAATTGTTCCCACCATGTAGGATACATGTGGGTTATAATAGAGGGTATGGCCAGGAGCGGCAACAGGCATACCTAAAACTTCACCAACTGGTGAAGCTACTGCATAGGACTACATAGAACATAGAACGATACAGTGCAGTACAGGCCCTTCGGCCCACGATGTTGCACCGACATGGGAAGTCAAAAAAACAAAAGCCATCTAACCTACACTATGCCATTATCATCCATATGCTTATCCAATAAACTTTTAAATGCCCTCAATGTTGGCGAGTTCACTACTGTTGCAGGTAGGGCATTCCACGGCCTCACCACTCTTTGCGTAAAGAACCTACCTCTGACCTCTGTCCTATATCTATTACCCCTCAGTTTAAGGCTATGTCCCCTCGTGCTAGCCATTTCCATCCGCGGGAGAAGGCTCTCATTGTCCACCCTACCTAACCCCCTGATCATTTTGTATGCCTCTATTAAGTCTCCTCTTACCTTCTTCTCTCTAACGAAAACAACCTCAAGTCCATCAGCCTTTCCTCGTAAGATTTTCCCTCCATACCAGGCAACATCCTGGTAAATCTCCTCTGCACCCGTTCCAAAGCTTCCACGTCATTCCTATAATGAGGTGACCAGAACTGTACGCAATACTCCAAATGCGGCCGTACCAGAGTTTTGTACAGCTGCAACATGACCTCATGACTCAACTCAATCCCTCTACCAATAATGGCCAATACTCCATAGGCCTTCTTCACAACCCTAACAACCTGGGTGGCAACTTTCAGGGATCTATGTGCATGGACACCGAGATCCCTCTGCTCATCCACACTTCCAAGAATTTTACCATTAGACAAATATTCCGCATTCCTGTTATTCCTTCCAAAGTGAATCACCTCACACTTATCTACATTAAACTCCATTTGCCACCTCTCAGCCCAGCTCTGCAGCTTATCTATGTCCCTCTGTAACCTGCAACATCCTTCCGCACTGTCGACAACACCATCGACTTTAGTGTCGTCTGCAAATTTACTCACCCACCCTTCTGCGCCCTCCTCTAGGTCATTTATAAAAATGACAAACAGCAACGGTCCCAGAACAGATCCTTGTGGTACGCCACTTGTAGCTGAACTCCATTCTGAACATTTCCCATCAACCACCACCCTCTGTCTTCTTTCAGCTAGCCAATTTCTGATCCACATCTCTAAATCACCGTCAATCCCCAGCCTCCGTATTTTCTGCAATAGCCTACCGTGGGGAACCTTATCAAACGCTTTGCTGAAATCCATATACACCACATCAACTGCTCTACCCTCATCTACCTGTTCAGTCACCTTCTCAAAGAACTCAATAAGGTTTGTGAGGCATGACCTACTCTTCACAAAGCCATGCTGACTATCCCTAATCATATTATTCCTATCTAGATGATTATAAATCTTGTCTCTTATAATCCCCTCCAAGACTTTACCCACAACAGACGTGAGGCTCACCGGTCTATAGTTGCCGGGGTTGTCTCTACTCCCCTTCTTGAACAAAGGAACCACATTTGCTGTCCTCCAGTCCTCTGGCACTATTCCTGTAGCCAATGATGACATAAAAATCAAAGCCAAAGGCTCAGCAATCTCTTCCCTGGCTTCCCAGAGAATCCTAGGATAAATCCCATCGGGCCCTGGGGACCTATCTATTTTCAGCCTATCCAGACTTGCCAACACCTCTTCCCTACGTACCTCAATGCCATCTATTCTAATAGCCTGGGTCTCAGCATTCTCCTCCACAACATTCTCTTTTTTCTGAGTGAATATTGATGAAAAATATTCATTCAGTATCTCGCCTATCTCTTCAGACTCCACACACAACTTCCCATCCCTGTCCTTGACTGGCCCTACTCTTACCCTAGTCATTCTTTTATTCCTGACATACATATAGAAAGCTTTTGGGTTTTCCTTGATCCTACCTGCCAAATACTTCTCATGCCCCTCCTTGCTCGTCTTAGCTCTCTCTTTAGATCCTTCCTCGCTACCTTGTAACTATCAAGCGCCCTAACTGAAACTTCACACCTCATCTTCACATAGGCCTCCTTCTTCCTCTGCATGCTGAACTGCAGAGCAACATGCTGTAGTGCAGGCAAAACTCAGTGAGCCCACAACTATTGAATCAGCCCTGATGTCCTGTCACATCCAATCATGAATCGTGGTAGAAAATTAAACAACTAACAGGAGATGGAAACTCCATGAACAGCCCAAACCTCAATGATGGTGGAATCCAGCGTGTGAATGCAAATGATAATGGTGAAGTATTTGGTCAGGATTTTCCGTCACCGGTGTGGCGAGTTCCCCCCGCGGCAGATGCAGAGAGCTATTCAAATGTCCATTGACTTTGGTGGGACCAGAAGTTCTCACCAGTGGGAGGAGCCAGGAATTCTGGCCTTTGAAACCACCTTCAGTCAGAAGTGCAGGGTGGATGATCCTCCTGATGTCCCCACCATTACACAAGCCAATTTCCAACATGATATCAAGAAATGGCTGAGAGCTGAGGCTATTAGTCTTGACTATCTCCTGAATGTGGTGAAGAGACTTGGTGCCCCAGAAATTAGCTGCCCCTCTAACCAAGCTGCTGCAATACAACTACAACACTGACATCAACCCAACCCAATATGTCCTGTTCACAAAAAGCAGGTCAAAGCCGATAGGGCAATTAGCACTCTGTCAAACTACACTCAGTCATCACCAAAGTAATGGAAGGTGTTATCGTTGGTGCTCCTACCAAATCTGCTGACTGATGCTCAGTTTGAGTTCATTAGGGCCACTCAGCTTCAGCCCTCTGTACCATCCTGGTCTAAACATGGACAAAAGAACTGAATTCACAGACGAGGTGTGAGTGACTGCACTTAACACCAACATAGCACTTGACTGAGTCTGGTATCAAGGAGACCCAGTAAAATTGAAGTCAATGGGAATCAGGGAAAAGAAATCTCTTCACCGATTGGAGTCATTCCTGATAGAAAGGAAGATGATTGTGATTGTTGAAGGCCAGTTATTCAGCTCCAGGACATCACTGCAGTGCTTCCTCAGGATAGTGTCCAAGGCTCAACCATCTTCAGCTGCTTCATGAATAATCTTCTCTCCAAAATAAGGTCAGAAGTAGGGATGTTAATTGATGATTATATAATGTTCGCTTCCATTCACAATTCCTCAGATACAAAAGCAGTTTGTGCCAGTATGCAGAAAGACCTGGACAACATTCAGGTTTGGGTTGATCAATGGCAAGTAACAGTCGCATCACATAAGTGCCAGGCAATGACCATCTCCAACATGATGTGGAGATGCCGGCGTTGGACTGGGGTGAGCACAGCAAGAAGTCTTACAACACCAGGTTAAAGTCCAACAGGTTTGTTTTGAATCACTAGCTTTCGGAGCACTGCTCCTCCCTCAGGTGAATGAAGAGGTAGGTTCCAGAAACACATGCTCAGTAACCCATCTGTAATCCATCAGTAACTCATATATATGTTTCTGGAACCTACCTCGTCCTTGACCTGAGGAAGGAGCAGTGCTCCGAAAGCTAGTGATTCGAAACAAACCTGTTGGACTTTAACCTGGTCCCATTGCCAACATGAGAGCATCCAACTAACTCCACTTAATGTTCAATGGCCTCATTGTTGATTTCCCACCATCCTGCAGGTTACCATTGAAGAAGCTTAAATAGACCAGCCACACAAATACTGTGGCGACAAGAGGAAGTCACACGCTGGGAATTCTACAGAAAGTAACTCGCCTCCTAACTTCTCAAAGCCTTCCCACCATCTACAAGGAAGAAGTCAGAAGCCAGGAGTGTGATGGAATACTCTCTGCTTTCCTGGAATGGTGCAGCTCCAACAACACTCAAGCAGCTTGATGTCATCCAGGACAAAGCAGTCCACTTGACCCTCATCCGCCACCTTAAACGCTCACTCTCTCCACCACTGGTACACAATGACAGCAGTGTGCACCAGGCACAAAATAGACTGCAGCAACTTGTCAAGGCTCCTTTAAAAACATCTTCCAAACCTACGCGGTGGAATTTTCCATTCCTGAGACGTGTTGACGCTGGGGCAGGATTCGCGAACTTCCACGACAGCAAAACTGGTGCCACACCTGGACAGATTCAACGACTGTTAAAGGGCTAGCACCGGCACCACGTGGAACACAATTGATTCCAATGAGAAACTATACGGGATTTACTCAGTTCGTGACTGACACTCAGGAAGCTGACAGCTGCAGGCGCATACCACTTCACTCCCCATACACACCATCCCAGGCAACAAGATGGCAGCAAGATATGTGGCCCCATGATTTATGGAAACCGAGCTCGAGACCCTCCTGGAAGCTGCGGAGGAGAGGCGGACCATCCTATACCCTGGCCCGGGAAGGAGGCTGTCAGCTGCAGCCGTTCACCGTACCTGGGCGCAGGTGGCAGAGGTGGTCAGCGCCACCAACAACATTGTCCAGAATGGACTGCCTTGCCAGAAGAAATTGCACAACCTCCTCAGGGCGGCCAGGGTGAATAGGCACCACTGTGTCCCTGGCACTAACCCCTGTTCCATACACCCGTAACCCCCCTCCACCAGGAGGGCGGCCAAATCCCCATCCTGCACGGCATGCTGGCACCCATACCGGCTGCAATGGCCTGGTGCCTTGGCCACTGAAGGCACCAGCTATCCACCCCTGGGCTGCATGTGCCGGACACTCTAATACTGTGCGTTTTCTGCTTCCACACTGCCCCCCCCCCTCCCCCACCACCACCACCACCACCACACCTGTGGCTCTTCACCATGGCAGAGCAGCGGGCCCTGGATGTGGTTGGCGGGCCCGAGGGAAGGGAAGTCACCAGGATGGAGATCGGCAGCGAACGAGGAAGTGAGACCCCCTGAGTTGCGATTTCCCGTGCCACGTGTGTCAACCCCCCCAAACACCAACCCAACCACTCCCCGCCTGTGCTCTAATGATACATCTTGTCTTGTGTCTTGCAGGAGCTGCTCCTTTTATAAGGTCGCATTATTTGCTTGCAGGAGCTGCTGGTGATGGGATGGGTCTGTCTGGTGTCCCTGCCCTCAGCGAGCACCCAGCACTTGCAGGCGCAGGTGGAACAGTCCAACCATTTGCAGGAGCAGGAGGTAATGCTGACCATGCGTGCCACCCAGGTCAACACCGCACTGGTGGCGCCCACCGCATGGATGGCGTACATGATGGAGGCCTTGGGGGCGGGGGTTTGGCTATGGATCAGCATGTCCAAGGCTTGGGGTAATCTGTGCAGGCAGTGACCGAGATCCAGGTCAGGGCTGCCCTCTCAAAGGGAGCCATGTGCCTGAGCCACCTGGACATTGCAGCGGTGCTTATGAGTGTGGCTCAGTTACAACAGGCCTCTAGCCCTGGTGCCGATCCCTGCTGCCAGGGGTACCGACGGCTGGCGCTGCCCTTGACAGCGGTACGCTCTATGGCCCCGGAGAATACCGGGTCAGGCCCACTAGTGATATGCCAAAGATGTTTGCTGTACGTGCGATCTGGAATGCATTGACGTCGCTGTCGAGGCAATGGTGAATTGCGATTTGGCGTGAAATTGGCAACTGCAACGTTTTCGGCATCGGAACAAATTCTCCACCCAATCGCGTTTCCCGATTCTGCCGTTGGCTGACAACGAATCCCGTTCATGATCTTGTGGATCCACCTTCAAGGGACCTTTAAGTTCACCTCTTAGTCACACACCAACCCGACCTGGAAACATGCAGTAGTTCCTTTACCGCCACTGAGACAAAATGCTGGAATTCCCTTCCTAATAGCATAAGAGGTGCATTCACCAGAGGTTCCAGTGGCAGCTCACCACCACTTTCTCAAAGGCAATTATGGATGTGCAATAAATGCTGGCCTAGCCAGTGATGGCCACATGAAAACATGTTTACTGAACCACCAACATTCTCCAAAAGACAACTGCCTGAGCAGTTCGCTTGAACATAGTACTACAGTTTATGAGCTGGCAATTAGATATTAGTTTGCAATTTCAGTTAACATTAAATTAGTAAGTAATATTTAATAAATGGTGCACAACATAGAAAGCTATCGTAGTGAGTGACAGCTTAAGAATACATATCGGGAAGAACTTTGGGAATACTTTTATGTTCATTGGCAGGGAGAATTGCTGGAAAAAGAGGGGCGGAGCATAAAGAAGAGTGCGGTGAATCAGTTGAGGTCTGGGATTAGAACTGGTTAAAATGAGCTTTTGTGCAATTGACAAAGTGCATGTTGGCTGTGTGTGCTTGCTTCTCCTGTCAAGGATGACCTGAAGTTGCCGAAGGGAATTCCTGTATAATACTGATAAGCGTCCACCAATCCAAATTCAATGACAGAGAACAGAACAGATATTTGATTTGGACACTGCTTCAAAGTATTTATATTCAGTCAACCGGATCAGTTGGAGGCACATTTGTTTCAGCTTAATTCTGGAACTTATGTGCCCTGCTGCCCTCAATTCCTCAGGACTCATGCAGGTCCTCTCGCTATATCGGACAGACATCCAATAATTGGCTATTTTTCCAAACAAATTATACTGAATTTAGAAGATTTTGCCATTTGCAAACACCAGCAGCGTCTATACATTCAAGTTGCACTCTAATGGTTATCAATTTTCCTTTAAATTCTCAGCCTCTGACTGGAATGTGCAAGTTCTACACTTAGCCCCCCTCCTCCCACCCCCCCCCCTCGATCATAGAATTTGGCAGGTTCTTAATCCGAACTTCGTCTACCCACAAAAAATATGTGAAAAGCTGAATATTAACATGACCCAGCAATATTAACGATCAGCAAAGAAATATGCGATTCAGTGTTAAGATCTAATGAAGTGCAGAGGATTATGAAAGCTTTTCGCACAACACCACTTAGCTTTACAGGCTCTATGTCAAAATGTATCATGCCGACAATAAGGAAGAGACTTCTCTGGTCTCCCATTGCAAAAAATATTTACATTGTCTCTCCAGGATTTCTGCTCATCATCTCCTGATACTTCAGTGAACGACCAGGAAGAATCCCTATAGGGGCAGCACGGTAGCATTGTGGATAGCACAATTGCTTCACAGCTCCAGGGTCCCAGGTTCGATTCCGGCTTGGGTCACTGTCTGTGCGGAGTCTGCACATTCTCCCCGTGTGTGTGTGGGTTTCCTCCGGGTGCTCCGGTTTCCTCCCACAGTCCGAAGATGTGTAGGTTCGGAGGATTGGCCATGATAAATTGCCCTTAGTGTCCAAAATTGCCCTTAGTGTTGGGTGGGGTTACTGGGTTATGGGGATAGGGTGGAGGTGTTGACCTTGGGTAGGGTGCTCTTTCCAAGCGCCGGTGCAGACTTGACGGGCCGAATGGCCTCCTTCTGCACTGTAAATTCTATAGAAATTTAAGGCAACATGTCATCAGATTATTGAGCAGCAGTGTTACCGCCAGACGATATTCAATCAGTTCACAAATGCAGTAATAATGTCTGTCTGTAACAGTCAACCTCCTCCTCGAATACCAAAGACAAGGGCCGGAACTCTCCTGCCGTTGGGATTCTCTGTTCCTACCAGCAATGCACCACGGCCCACGTGTTACCCTATACTTCTACATGCCTCTGAAATTTGACTACATATTTGCTGTTCTATTACTTTCGGATTGTTAGTGGGCCTACAGGACACTCCTGACAATGCAATTGCACCTATTTGGTTTTTAAGTTCTACCCATATGGCTTCAGCTGAAGAGCCTTCTTCGATGCTATCCCTCCTTACTGGTGTAATTGATTCCCTGATCCAAATTGTGTCACCCCTTCCCCTATTACCTGCTTCCCTATCTTGCCTGAAGATCTTGAATCCTGGAATATTGAGCAGCCAATCCTTCCCCTCTCAGAACCATGTCTCTGTGACAGCAATGACATCTTACCCCCATGTTTTAATGTGTGTCCTCAATTCATTTGCCTTGTTCGTCAGACTCCTTGCATTAAAATAACTACCATCCAATCTTGCCAAACACGTTTGTGACTTAACTGGTCTTGACATTCTATGCCTTCTTGACTCACCTGATGTGTGTTTTAATTTTGGCTGTGCATCTATCCCTGCTGAACCTTCTCTCAGGATCCCAGACCCCTGCAAATGTTTAGCTGGACTGAAAGATCAGCAGGATGATACAAGCCTCTTAGACCTCAAGCGATTGGTACACTCAATACTTGATCTCTTTCTTTTCGGAGGAGTGACTTAAAGCACAAAAAAGTGCAGGTTATGGTGGATTTAGATATTACTGAAGGGGATGAGTGTGGTCAGGACTATGTTGTTTTTTTCTCCCCAGAAAATTTCATTTGACATTTTAATTGATATATTTTCTGGTGTTTTGACATTTGTTTCACCTGTGCCTTCCGAGCTAAGAAATAAATTTTTCTGATGGGATCGTAGGTATCGGATGCATGCAAATAAAAGTGATATTAGGAGATTCAGTAGAACCCACTCACTGAGAAACCAACTACAGAGTCAACACGGTAATTTCTGAATGAAAGCTATTTG
The DNA here is from genome assembly GCF_047496885.1 of Scyliorhinus torazame. Taxonomy (NCBI): domain Eukaryota; kingdom Metazoa; phylum Chordata; class Chondrichthyes; order Carcharhiniformes; family Scyliorhinidae; genus Scyliorhinus; species Scyliorhinus torazame. The sequence continues at coordinate 181,704,034 of NC_092707.1, forward strand.
TAACTTGCACCTGCAATCATCCTAATCAGTGCCCAATTTCATGCTTGCAAGACAAAAGTGGCCCACAATGACATTTATTTGTTTCTAGCCTAGAGGAATGTTTTGACTCCAACAAAATACTTTACAGTATGTAACTGGAAATAAAGATAATTCCTAACGCAATTGTTGAAAATAAACTGAAGTGTGCCAAAATGTGATTTTCAGAAACAGGTTTGGCAATTGCATCTTGTGCTCCAAGGTGGGTCTGACTGATGGCCTCAACTCGGAGATTTTCAATCATTTGTACTATTGTTCATGTTGCTTCTTATATCTCATGGATGCAGATAATCGTAAAAGGGATGATATGGGTTGTGCACAACAGCCAAGAACCTCTACCAAGGGGCACAAACAGATATTAGCAGGGCACTAAAACATCCCTGTAAAAAGTCAAACTGCCCACATCAGAGTTGTCCACTGTAAAAGTTGAAGTAAGAAAATCAAAAAGTAATTGTCTGTAAATGGAGTGTAACATATTCCAATCAAACCCACTACTCCTCTTCCCCTTCTTACTTGCCTCGGTAACCCAGCAGACACTCAAATAAATCCAGTTAATGCACTCACATTAGGAACTTCCGTTCTCTCAATAAAGGGCCTGTAACTAATTTGCAAGAAAATAAACCTTTATATAAAACATTAGTCAGGCAAGCTCCAGAAAATTCTTTTGAGGAATAGATTGAAACTGCATTAAAGCAGTTAATTATCTTATTTTTTTAAACTGCTTTGGCGTCAAATATGAAAGAAACACAACTATAACTGTGGCTGTATCATAAACATTGCTGTCTCAGATTAGTAATGGGGAAATAAAACACAGATTGGTTCTGGCAGTCTCTGCTTCCACCTTCCAACTGACCTGATTAGTTGACACCGACAACTTCCAATCTCAGTGAAATATGTTGGGCTGAAATACTTAGCGTCAGCTTAAAACACTCATTGTTGACATCTATGAGAAGTGCAGTTGTTCCTTCATTTGACATACATTCCCTCTGTTGCATTTTGTATTCCAAGAGGGTGATGGTTTGTGTGACAACCGACTTCCAACTCAAAGATTTCACATGATGAAACAGAAATGCATGAGCCAAGATATCACAATGCCCCACATCAACCTTGCCTTGGCTGGTTCTTGGAAACCCCACTGCATGGAGTCGTTTGTGGTCTTTCGAATGTGGCAGGTCTTAGTGCCGCTGGAGCTCTCTGTGGGGATCAGGGTGCCTGGTCAGGAGGATCCCACTAAAAACCCACAAGCCTGCAAGGTGCTGATTGCTCCATGTGGTGAAGCGCTCACCCGTTGCTGGTAAAATACTAGCAATAGCGGGAAGAGGCCCTTAAGTGGCCCAGCATTTTCCATTTAACGGTCTCAATTGGCCCAAGGGCAGGAGGGCTGTCTGCCACCTTTCCCGCTGCTGGCACAATGCCAGCAGTGGTGGGATGGTGAAGGGCACTCCACCCCCGCCTCTCAGTATGCCTCCTGGAAACCTGTAAAATCCCAGTCACTGTCTCCGTCTGTCATTTTTTCCATCCAATGGAAAGCTCTTATAGATGAACAAGAGGGAAAGTTTTAATGAAAACATGGTTTGCTGGAATGTGAGGAGGCACATTACCTTCAACCAGTCTTCTTTTCAGCATGAGGCCCAGGTCTTGCCCAAGCAACTTTATCGGCTTTCTTCATTGGCTACTGGTGCAAAGCTGATATAAGAGGGAAGAAATATATGTGCATATTTCCCAAAATTAAATATTTATGTAAAATCCCCAGCGTACCTTCAGGAACAGTATCCATTGTAACCTTATATGGTTATGGTTGCGTAGTGAACCAGATGGGTTTTTACTGGAACTTGGTAGTTTCATTTCCACCACCATGTTATGGGTCTGGACTGATGCTCCAGAGGCCCCTCCCATCGTGGCAACTGGGGACTTAAAGTTTAATTAATTAAATAAATCTGGAATTGAAAAGCTAGTCTCTGCAGCGGTGGAAATTAAACTACCAAGTTTCAGTAAAAACCCATCTGGGTTGACTTATGGCCTTCACAGAAGGAAATCTGCTGCATGCTCTAGCCTATAGGTTACTCTAGAAGCCCAAACAAGTTGTTGGTTCCTCATTGCCCTTTGAAAGGGCCTAGTCGAGCTAATCAGCTGTACCAAACCATTAACCTCACAGCAGTTCAAGAATATAGCTTACCACTATCTTCTCAATGGGCAATTAAGGATAGACAATAAGTACCGCCCTTGCCAGCGATGCCCACTCCCAAGGATGAATTTCAAAAGATTGTACAATATCCCCAAAACAGTGAGTCAGGCTTGCTATTTAATCAGAAACTTTTTTCAAAGGAAAAGAGCCAGCTGAATGGTATTTTCTCACTCCGTGCTCTGTTATAGTCACATCTTCTGCAGCCTCTCCTGTGGCATACAATGTTCTATTTCCTGTTACTTTTCTCAGATCTCCCATCTCACCAGATGTAGCAAGCTATTTTTTTATGGTGTCTGTCTCAAGGACAATTCTGTCTTTCCAAATGATTTCTAGAAATAGAAGTATTGACACAGTAATGCTGGCAAATTACGTTTCCTAATTTATATTGCTCTGAAAAATAGAAACCTGAAGTGTTGTGTTGGAATTAGAAATCTCACTGACGCCATCATATAAATGTTGTTGTAAGGATGTTGTTCTCTTATAAAGAAGTCTAAAGGTATGTAGGGTTGAACAATGACTGTTTATTGATAACACATAACTATGTACATATATACAGGATATAGGCCTGACTAGGTACTATCTTCATGTCGACTTATACAAGGTTCACTACTGCACTTGACTACTCCCATGTGACTCTCTACATCGTAATGTGCGCAGTCCTGTTTCCCCAGTCCTACATTAACCCTTCCAATCCCGAGCACCCAAATAGTATAACCTCCCCCATGCCTTCACCCAAATGAATTTACAATAATATTTGCATGTCGCAACTTCTCCACGCAGCAGCCCACCCCCCCCCCCCCCACTTCCACACCCCCTTCCCCCCACGGCAAGGTCTTTGACTTTCCAGATTTAGGTGATCTGTAGCCTTTTCAACTGCTCCACATGTTGTTCTTTTCAAGTTTGGAGAAGTGATATCCTCAACTACTTTGGGCTGACTTTGTTGGACTGTAGTTGAAGTTGCAATTCTTGGGTGCCAGTATCTAGTTTGCTTCATGTGCTCTTTAGCATTGTATTTTTTCTTGTCAACAAACTGGTCAGATACCAGCAGCTTCGTTGCACCCGACTTGGTGTCAGGATGAGGCTGTTGAATGTCGCGAGAGGCCTGTCACGGGATTCGCTATGTTCAAACCGTCTCGTGAAATTCAACAGAATCTCACGAGATGTTGCGATCTGGATCTCACCCTCAATTGTACTCACGCATGACTCCTTTAAATGTACATTCGCTGGATTCATCCGGCACCTAGTATTCAAAGGCCATGCCTGCAAGACCTTGCCAAGGTGCCATTTAGTACTGGTCTGCACAAATGTGGACCAGTCATACCGGCACCTGGAGAGGGGCTTCCCACGCCATTGGAGACCCCAGGGTGGGCGGAGACAGGGCAGGGTGACACCCTGGCTCTCACTCTGGCGCCCAGGTACCTTACCACTTCCAGCCTGGCTCCCTGGCAGTGTCACCCAGGCACCCTGGCAGTACCAGGATGGCACTTCCAGGGTGCCCACGTGGCATTGCACAGCTCTCAGAGGTACAGTCAGGGTGCCAGGGTTCCTGTGTGCCAGGTTGGCACTGACAGGGTGCCTTACCAGGCAGAGGGAGGGGGGGGTGAGAGAGGGGGTCCTGGGGGGCCTCCCCAATGTAGGGGAGATAAGGATGGGTCACAAGAATGGGAGGGGGCTTGAAAGGGCTGGGGAGGGGAAGATCGGGGCAGCCAGACAAAAAGGTAGGACCTTTCTTGGTGCTGAATGCGGGAAACAGTCCGTTAAATACACCATTCAGCGGACTTTAACTCAACTCCACTGAATCGCACCCCATGGGCTTGCCCCTCTCCTTCTGGAGAGAATGGTCGCTCCATCATTCATGCAATGGACTTGGGTTTTCTTTTTTGGGTGGGTCTGTCATGTTCTTCCTAGACGTCGAAGGTTTACCTCCCTTCTATTTGAATGTTCTTCATTCTTGATTTCAACCTGCAGTTCGGTTTCTAATGCTGCACTCTGTTGTTTCATGTGCACTAGTGTGTACCCGAGTTTTGTCTTGGTGAGTTGGTGGTTGTTTCTCTCCTACTCCAGGATAGACATTCATGTTGTGTGTGTGAGCTTGAAGTTCCAGGTTCATTGCTCTAGTTTTTCCCGATTCTGTGGTAGCAACAGCTTGTCTCTGAAGTTCGGGCTCACCTTCTGCTGATGCTCCATCTCCTCCGTATCTTCTAGTTTTACGTATGTTGGGGGTCATCTGGAGTATTTAGTTAGTCTGACCAAAGAAGAGCATTTTCTGCTATCTGCAAAGGACCCAGAATAACTGCCTCAGCAAAGAGCAAGGACAATTAAAAAAAAAAAAAAAATTTACAGTACTCAATTCTTTTTTTCCAATTAAGGGGCAATTTAGCGTGGCCAATTCACCTATCCAGCCCATAGTTGGGTTGTGGGTGTGAGACTCACGCAGACATGGGGAGAATGTGCAAACATCACACGGACAGTGGCCTGGATCGAACTCGGGGCCTCGGCACTGTGAGGCAGTAGTGCTAACCACTGCACCACCGTGCCCCTCAATGAGCAAGGACAATTCTGAACTGGAGTCCCAGTCAAGGTCATTAGCACTGATGACTTATCGGGAGTCTCCAATTCAGTGTACTTTACTACAGTGGTTACTTTGATGTCTTCTGCCATTTCGGGGAGTTTGAGGGCAACACAGGCATCTCTGCTCAGGGCAGATAAGGGTTGATTGTGGATGATGTGCAGAATTCCGATTATTTGCTTGTTGCCATACCAGGACGGCGCTTGAATCATGCCAATGACCAGTAATTGGATTCCTCTTGGACAATACAATAGTGTGCCTGTCATCTGTAGCCAAATGTCTTTGAGCCATGATTCCTGGTCCAACAGGACCATCACACTAGCTCCTGTGCTGAGACTGAAATTCATGAGGTCGCCATTTACAGATAGGTCAGCATTCCAAAATGTGATTCTGGGATCTCTCAAGAAGGCTTGTAGGATTTCTACTTGGTGCATTTAATCTATCCCACGGATTAGTTTGGAATCATTCACATGCCTTGAAGCTTTGGACCTGCAAATCTTTCCAAAATGCCCCAGGCAGTTACAGTGAAAACACTGCACAGTGGTTGCAGGACACTGCTCACACCTGTGAGGTAGTTTGGTGTTGCAGCACTGACATGGTCTGCAACCAGCTTGTGATTGCTTTCCTTGCCCCGGAGCCTCCTTGCCTTTATATTGCCTTATGAGCAAGACTATTGGGATAGTTCTATACAATGATTTAACTTCGCCATGGATTGGTTTTGTTGGTGGACTTCCAATTGTCTGATTATTTGGATGGCGTTTTCCAAAATCAGAACTTCTTTAGGTTTGAATACATCCGAAAGAGTATCATTGGCCACTCTCACTAAAATTTGGTCTCTTATGAGCTCTGACTTAAGGTCACCATAGTCACAGCCTTTAGCCAATCGGTACACCTATTTATGAAAGAGTCTACAGGTTTCCCAGGCTTTTGGACTTTCTTGTTAAATTTTATTTGTTCCAAAGTTTTATTGCTTCCCAGGTTAAAGTAGGTGTCAAAAGACTTCAAGACCTCTTCAAAGTTATCAGAAGATTTATTCCTTTCTGGTAATTATGTTGTTGCATATTGGACCTACTGAATATAATAGTGTATTCACTTATTCAAGCCTTATGCTATCATATATCTTAAAAATCTTCTTATTCATTATTACTCCAGTCCAGTCATTCCAACTGCCTCAATTGTTCTGACAGTTTTGATTTAGCATCCTTCAGCACAGAACAGTGCTGCTATAATCATTTTTAAAATGGTGACGCAGTAATCGTTTTTTCCTTTTTTTTTCATCTTCCCACGTTTGTCAGGATTTGGCGGGCTCTCGTCACAGTTACAGGGCCATTTTAAACTTCTGCAATTCTGCAGAAATTACTTTGAATCAGATTCCTGAACATGGAGAATTGAATTGAAACCAATATTTCACTCTGACTTCTCTTCAAAAATTTTTGTTCACAAACAGTCCTCTTGTGTTCTTGGACCAACTCCATATCCGGGCTGCAGCATTCTTCAAACCATGCTCATTAAAACAATGGATCTGTCAGTGCTTTCTGGTCATTACAGCAAGTTTAAAAACTTAATTCAGCCCTCTGTTTAGAGTTTTCTGATCCGGTTATGTCCTTTGACTCTGCTTTCAGTCGTCTTTCACAACAGACCTCCACATCTGTAATGGAGCTTCTTAGGTTATCTCCAGCTGCGAATTCAAACTCTTCATGTTAGGCACACTTCTCTCATTGCAGACTGCACTCTCTTTACTTCTTCATTCTTAGGGATTTTGGGGTCCTTCACCTACTGTCACCATGTTGCAAGGTTATATGCTATCTCACAAAGCAGACTGAGAGCTTGTATGGTTGAACAATAACTATTTATTAACATACAACTAGATATATATACACAGGATACAATTCTGACTAGGTGCTATCTTCATGCCGACCTCAACTAGATTCACTACTGCACTCATTAATCTCACGTGGCTCAAATTTGGATGAATGCGAGATCATCCATTTTGGTCGCAAAAACGAGAAGGCAGACTATTATCTGAATGCCCATAAATTAGTAAGAAGTCTTACAACACCAGGTTAAAGTCCAACAGGTTTATTTGGAATCACTAGCTATCGGAGCGCAGCTCCTTCATCAGGTGAGTGAAGACTTCTTACTGTGCCCACCCCAGTCGAACGCCGGCATCTCCACATCATGGCCATAAATTAGGAGCGGGGAGGTTCCACATGTGCCACAGGGACGCTGCAAATCTGCGGGGGCTCACTTGAATCCCCGATGCCAACCTCTGCTTCGGCGACTGCCTACTCTCCAGGCTCACTGACCTGGAGAGACCCCCTCCGGTCTGCTCTCTACCTCTCTCGCTGCGGTTTTGCGGCACCTTCTCCGGGGGTGAGGGGGAGGGGGGGCGGAACAGACAGAAAATGTGTGTGAGGAAGGCGGACGTGGGCAGCACAGTGGGTGGGCAGCTAGTGGCCTGTGTGTTGTGAAGCTTTTTAAGACACTGCTGGTCGGTCCTGGTGGTGGTGTCCATGGTGCTCACGGCCTGGGCCAATTGGGCCCAGACACGGTGTACGGCGGCAGGTGGCAGCCTTCTTCCCACCTCAGGGAACAGAGGGCCCCACCTCTCCTCCACGGCATCCAGCAAGATCCTGAGCTCTGCGTCTGCGAAATGGGGTGCCGCTCGTTGGGGTGTCATCTTGTTGGTTGGAATGAGTGTGTGTGGTGAGTGGAGTGCTGTTATCCAGCTGCAGCTTGGCAGGCTCTCGAATGCCAAACTTGACGCCAGCAAATCAGAGACGCTGTTTTGCTTTAGAATTGCTCCAGTTCCAAGTGGCACCAATGCGATCCCATTAACGGGTCCTGAATTGCTCCGCCGATCACCACCGATTCATTCCTGGCATCAGCACTTAGGGCTGGATTCTCCGTTTCTGAGACTATGTCTAGTATTACAACCAATAAGGCGGCGCCACCTCTGCACCGATGTTCCAGCCAGTGGGGGGCTAGCAGCTGCGGCACAAAACCCCCCGGCAGATATGGACAGAGAATTGCCGGGTCTGTAGCTGCGCATGCGCACAGCGGTGACCCGCGGTGGTCGCGCCATACAACATGGCGCCGGCCATGCGTGGACTTGGCCTGCCAGATAGTGTCCCCCTGTAACCCCCACTCGCCACCCCTGGACCATCCCCCACCAGTCCCCCCAGCCCCCGCCAATGCCCCGCTCCGGCCAGAGGAATGGCTCCCTCCCCCCTGACTGTGGGGGCACTGGACACAGTCCGCAGCTGACATGCAAGGTTAATGAAACCTCAGACCACGAGTGATCCACGCTGCCAGGAAGTCAGCCCATCGTGGGCGGAGCATTGGGGTATTCAGGTAACGTCCTGAGACCGTCCCAATGTCGTGCGGCCTACTCACTGCCGTTTTGGAGGGGGTGGACCATCCAAAATCAGGCGCTGCCCCGATCTCGACGTCAAAATGGATTCCCCGGCCAATCGGCGAATGCAATTTCGGCGTCAGCAATCAGAGAATCCAGCCCTTAGTCTTTCAAATACAGTATCCTGGCAAACAGTTTTAAATTATTCAGTAGAAAAACATTTCCTTGATGGTAGTTTCTTTGAAGCTCTCTGCTGTAAAAAAAAACAGTAAACGGTGCTATTTGTGGTACTCCCTCATGTCATAATTATTAATGGCAATATAACTCCAGCCAGCATTGGGATTGTCAGGGATCACTGAAGGAATTATGACTCCTTTCATAATATTTATTTTCTTTCCAGGATTTTGATTTGAATTGCAAATAGATTCATAGAATTTATGAAACTTGAGTACTGCTCACTTTATAAATCAATGATGTCCGCATAACACTTGATGTCAGCCTTATGATACCTGTCAAACAATGGTGAATCTAAATTCACAGTGATATCTGTCCCATAACTCTCACTGTCAATTATAACGATAGCTGCCACACAATGCTGAATCTATCGATCACAGTGATTTCTGTTCAATAATAATCGTGATGTCAGTCAGCATGATATCAGTGACATGAAGCTGAATTCATTATTCAGTGGTATCTCTCAAACATTGACAAACCTCTCGATCTCAGGGATATCTGTCAGACATTGGCAAACCTGTCAATCATAGATTCAAAGAGATTTTACAGCACAAACAAAGGCCCTTCGGCCCACTGTGCCTGTGCCAGCCGTCAAGCACCTTTCTATTCTAATCCCATTTTCCAACACTTGGTCTGCAGCTTTGAATGCTTTGGACATCTGTCAGACATTGGCAAACCTGTCAATCATGGTGAAATTTGCTCACTGAAGCGAACCCATCAATTTTCTGTCGAGCATATTGATGTCTTTCCCATGTTAAGTACTCAATCTGCGCCTTACTCCCATTACATTACTGTGCTACCTACCCAAGGTCACTCACTTCTTCACCTATATGATGCCTGACTCATTTACTGCCTTACTCATAAATCTCCGCTCCAATGTCACTCACAGAAATCCTTCTCCCATATTTAACATTCTGTCATTCAGAGATCTGAGTCCCATAATCACTCACTTCTTCAATTAACAATGACTACCCAGTGTCACACACATCAGTGCCGATGCTATTTCATACTCTTTCTGCCACTTTCAATGAAGCCGTCCCTTCTCTGTCAGAGAGTCAAAATCCTTGAACTCCATCCCTAACAGCACTGTGGGTGTACGTACACCTCTAAGACCACAGCGGTTCAAGAAGGCAGCTCACCACCATCTTCTCAAGGACAATTAGGCATGGGCAACACATGCTGACACAGTCAGCGACACCCACACCTGATAGACGAATAAAGAGAAGTGAAGGCTCTTCTACTGCCACTGTGAGCCACTTGCATCCAACAATATATTTGAGGAGGCAACAAAATACCTTGTGATCCATCTGTGGATGAAATTTAAAACTTTCACATTGAGATTGCACTTGTTCATCCCAAGCAATGTGGACATTTGTAGAGATTGTGATCCTTTATTTCCTGTGGTGTTCCTGTCATGTGCTGCAACAGTGAAAAATAATCAAGCTTTCACGTGGTTTATCAAACTTGAAAGGAACTGCTGCTGACTGAAGATAACAAACTTTTAATTATTGGCAAAAATGATCATTTTCAGCTGATCTTCCCTTTTTACTTCCTTATGACTGGTTTCATCTTTGTCGTCTCTCTGATTCATCCTGTGTAGTTCAGTACTGCTTCTGCATACATAAGAATGGTATTCTGGGGTCCTGCAATAACTAGGAGAATGGAGAAAACTTCTCGCTCTCTCCACTTTGTCTCTCATCTTCTGAAGCTGCAAAAACATGAGCCTGAAGTGTCCCAGTTATTACACTCAGCACACACCGCCGCACATGAGAACAGTTGGTTCCTAATAGATAGCAACCTTAATTAGTTCCAAATCCAGGACTTCAGCAAGTTCTTTCAATACACTTTGGTTGAATGTTGAATTGCAGGGTACATTGTAAAACTTCAGATTGGACGGATAAAACCATTTATTTCATTAATAGCATCTCCAGCTACCTGTGGAATATTATGATTGAGACAATGCCACATTATTTTGTCTGTCACATTACCCCAAAGGTTCTAAGGAATCCAACTTTGCAAGCAAACAATGTACTCATATCTCCATCAGAAAATGCAATTTGACTGGGCCCGAACAGTCAAATATGGGTGAGTATTCCTAGCTAATTGGGAGACATGGGACGGGATTCTCTGTTGCCCGTCGTCGAAATCATATTCGACGATCAGGCGGAGAATTTCCGTTTGCGAACGAATTGGGGCCGGTGCCGTTTTTCGGATGCTGCGCTCTCTCCAAATTTGGGTCATCGTGGCACATGCTGCGCTGCGATAGCGTCAGTGCATCGCTTTGAGGCCCTCCGCCCCCGATGGGCCGAGTTCCCGACCGCGCGGGTCGCGTGTGGTCTGGGTTTTCGTAAACCTGGCGTGGCGGCTGCAGACTGTGTCCAGTGCTCTGCCACAGTCGGACGGGAGTCGTGCTGCTGGCGGGGGGGGGGGGGGGGGGGTCTTCGGCGAGGGCTGGGGGGACTGGTGGGGGGTGTCCATGGGATGGCAAGGGGGTGTCGAGGGGGACACTATTTGGCCGGCCGGGTCCACGCACGGCCACGCCATGTTGCACGACGCGACCGCTGAAGGTCGTCGCCATGCGCATGCGCGGCCATGGACCCGGCAGTTCTCTGGCCGTTTATGTCGGGAAAGCCAGGGGTTTTACGTGGTGCAGCTGCTAGCCCCCCACCGGGCGGAGCATCGACTTTTCCATTGAAAAACTAGACACTTCCTCCGGATATAGCCTCAAAATCGGAGAATCCAGCTCATGGTAGAAAGTTGATACCATGGAGTCCAGTTCAGCTGTGTATATTGTATCCAGAGTTTTGCTCCATAATTTCTTTTTTCCTGTAGAATCTTGTTGGCCAATATGCTTTTGAGTATAGACATGGCCATCCTCAAAGAATGTAATCCAGTGACTCAAATTTTCCCACTGGGGTTGTGCAAACTTTGCCTGATATTCATAATATTAGCTCAGTTGGCTGGATGGCTGGGTTGGTGTAGAATGCCACCAATGATTTCCCTATTCAATCACTGTACTGGTGTGGTATGTTCTATGTTCTATGCTCTATGTTCTATGAATTACATCATTATGTGTGATTAACATTAGTAGCCCTAATAAAGTTGAGGGAAATGATATGGGAAAGTCAAAAGTCAAAAGGACAGTACTTATATATTGAAAGTGCCAGCAATGTTTTGGCATTTCCATATCCATTGACAGTGACCCCCAAGTACACGTTATTCAGAAAAATGACTAACTAAACTGAAACATTGCCTATATTTCTCTTCTCCACAACAATGATGACACTTTAAAAGGACTTCACTAGTTAATAAGTGCTTTGGGATAACCTTTTTCTAAATAAATTTAAAGTACACAATTATTTTTTTTCCAATTAAGGGGCAATTTAGTGTGGCCAATCCACCTACTCTACACATCTTTTGGGTTGTTGGGGTGAGACCCATGCAGATGCTTTGGGATATCTTGCAATTATGAAAAGTGCTGTATAAATGTAAGTTCTTTATTTTTCCTTAGACTGTACATTCTGAATTTTAAATGAATATTTACAGAATAACTTGCAACTAAAAAATGAATCAGCAAATACAATTTGGTATTATAGGGTGCAAATACATTTTGTCTCCCCAAGATTTGTTGAGAGGGTTTTCTACTTGAGAGCATGGATATGCTGCCAATGATCAGATATTGTCCCGTGCAACAGCAAGAAGATCAAAAGACTAGGGATGATTCTTAGGCTGCATTGTGCCCAAAGCAAATTAGGCATGGGCAACAAATGCTATTTTGGGACAATTCCAGGCGAGGCCTGAAATGGGATTTGTGCCGGGTGCTGAACATTTTCCGATGCTCGCAACCCGCTCAAGCTGGGATGATCTGGTTCACGTCCTCTTTGGGCGTGAACTAGTTTAGTATATTGTTACAACACCCTGGGCTAGTGCGCAGTCAATTCCAGCCCCACAGGCCCCGGAGTCCCAACACAAGTGCATTAACCAATAATTTGTGTATAATTTCTGAGATCTTTGGCCCTTGACTACTCCATTGATTTACAGGCACCAGATTTGTAAGTGAAACACAAAAAAATTGTTTATTTGTAACAACAATAGAGATAAGACATGCAATGATTATACTAGAATATCGGCCAGATAATCTATTACTCCCCTTTTACCGTCTCCGCTCCTAGCCCATTATCGGGCCCTGAATCGGTCGGGATAGGGGCCGTTTCACGCTGTCGTGAACCTCGACGGCGTTCACGACGGTGTGGGCACTTCGGTGTGGGAGCGGAGAATCGCGCCCAAGGTGTTGAAACCACCAGTTGGATTGCTAATGAAGTGCTTCTGGCTAAAACATTCAGGCAGGACTCTCAGGCTGTGGGATCTGCTCTGGGGGTCATTTTAACTTGTGTTGACCTGGGCATTCACACAGACGATCCACCTCAGGTCTGCTTAATTCTGACTTGCTTCCACCTCCACCAGATTAACTATCAGCCTCACTGAGTTGTCTACATGAGAGTTTTAAAAGGGTTTTCAAACAATCCAAATGGATTGTCTACACTCAAACTCAGCTTTGGATTCAAAATCGTACTTTGTGTCCAATTTCCCTAGAACGTCTATCAGCTTGGCTGAGGTGAAAACAAACCCTCCAAATGGGGCGTTCAAAAGAGTTTACATTCTGGAGAGAGATTCCAAAAAAGCTTTCTCCAGCTCTGCGTTCAAAATGAAACTAAAACTCCTGAGAATAAGCCTGCCTTTGCAGAACATAACACCAATACCAATCAGCATTGAGTGTTAGTAGAATTTAAAGTAGCTTGTTGGCTGCCAGCCAAGTCCATCAAAATGTGTCATCACTGAGGCCAGACCAAGCAGCACATCTTACTGGGGTTTCCAGAGGCCAGGCCAATCAACGCATCCTGCTGGGGGGTTTCTTTTTTAGAAAGTAAATGAGAAATCCATATTAAAGGCATAGGCTCCAGTAATTGTCCAGGTGCAAAAATTATAAAGGCCCAAAAGAACAGAAACTACAAAGGAAAACAAGGGACAGACAAGGATTTACATGAGGATCCTTACAATATTTAAACTTTCATTCAAATGTGCAGGATTTGTTTGAAGCTGGATTCTCCCAGCTCCTGCAATTCTCTCGCCTGCTGATGCAACGTGAAACCACGGCGAATCATTACTTGCCTCCATAAGCAGAGACCAAATGCGATGACCTCGCTGGTGGCTCGAAGGCCATTGTAGCCCTCAGGTGGTTGGGGCCATGGCACTGGCACTGGCAGGTTATGACTGCCTGGTCGGCGCTGCCATGGGGCGGGGCTTGAATGGGGCGGGGCTTGAATGGAGCAGGGCCTGAAAAAGGTGGGGCATTCAGCAACCCCACAGCGGGATGTTGCTCACCTGGGGCGGAGGCGGGCTGCTGGTACTGGCAATCGGGGAAGGAAGTGTTTGATGCCAGCGATGGGGGGGGTGGGGGGGAGGGGTCTTTGCCGATGAGAACGGGGGCGGATGTTGTGCTTCAGCATTCATCTGAGATCAGGGCGCCCTTCTCTGAGAAGCAGGATCTGCTGGCATCTTCAGGTCCTGCACATCTCATTCAGGCCACAGTTCACTCCAGCCTCCAAAAACATTTCTAAGTGCGGGTAGATTGCGATCCAGATCACACTGAACCACCCGACGGGAATCTCATCTCAATCCTAATGGAGACTACACTCAGAAATGTTTTGAGACAATTGTGCCTACATAGAACATAGAACATACAGTGCAGAAGGAGGCCATTCGGCCCATCGAGTCTACACCGACCCACTTAAGCCCTCACTTCCACCCTATCCCCCTAACCCAATAACCCCATCTAACCTTTTTGGACACTAAGGGTAATTTAGCGTGTCCAATCCACCAAACCTGCACGTCTTTGGACTTTGGGAGGAAACCGGGGCACCTGGAGGAAACCCACACAGACACGGGGAGAACGTGCAGAATCGAACCTGGGACCCTGGTGCTGTGAAGCCACAGTGCTAACCACTATGCTACCGTGCTGCCCCAAGCTTTGAGATGAAGCAGCATTGAAGGTGCATTGCTTGCAGGCGGCATACCTGGTAGTAGATCAATCACATTAGCATCAACTCCTTGGGTGGGAATGGGGAGATGTTTGTGTGTAATCTGTGGTCTAGGAAGATTTGCCAGCACAATTAGTCATCATTATTGCATTACCATCAACAATTAAAGCTGCCGCCTTTGTACTCAACTTCTATGCCACATGATTCATCAATGGGACAGCTGAAGAGTCAACTGCTTTCTTAGTTAGGAGCTGATACATCATATAATACACACTGCATATGGCTAGAGGCCTCACTGCAGACTTTAATAGTCAGCAGCTGAACCTATGGAGAAATGTATTTAGCATGGAGTGAAGACTGATAAAAAGCCAGCACTTCAGAAATCACAACACTAGCTTGAGCTCGAAGTAGAGAGAGATTGAATTATTAAGGATTTTGTTCGACGAATGAACTGAGAGACTAAAACCATTTCAAAAACTTACATCTTAAAAGGATAGAAGGGGGAATTTGTATTTATGTGAAGCCTTTCACTCCCACGGATGTCCAAATGTGTTTAACAGTCAATGAGGTACCGTTGTAATGCAGAAATATGACTACACATTTGTACACAAGATCCCAGAAGCCACAATGAAATAAGTGACCAACCCATATGGTTTAGGCTTTCGTCGAAAGATAAACGTTGGCCAGGAAAACGGGAGTACTCTCCATCACTTTATTGAATTGTGCCAGGACATATCTGTACACTTGAGAAGGCAGATGAAGCCTTGGTTTAGTATTCCATTTGTAAGTTGGTGTTGTGTTGGGTGCTCTGGATCCGTGGAACACATACAGGCCACCAACACTTAAAATAGTGCAACACTATTTTATTAAGTTAGGAACTGTTGAACATACTTTCACTGTGGGTTAACACAATGTTGGATTAAACTAAAGACCTATGCCTGTCCTAACCAGTCTATGCACTCAGCACATTGTGAAGATCTGTGCTGTAAACTGTAAGCTCTGTCTTTCTAAGAGGCTGCATCCTGAATGAGCGGGAACTCTGATGCCCCCTGTCTTTATAGTGAGTGTGCTCTAACTGGTGATTGGCTGCGGTGTTGTGTGTGTTGATTGGTCTTGCTGTGTGTCCATCAGTGTGTGTGTCTGCACCATGATATACTGGTGTATATTATGACATCCCCCCTTTTATAAAAAAAAACATGTGTGTGGCAATAAATAATGTATGGTGAGAATGTTCCTAACTACGTGTGGGGTGCGAAGACATATTTACAGGACTACGTACATAAGAACTAAGCTATTTACATGGGAAGGTGCCTGGTGCAGAGAAGCAGTATGCAACAAGAGTAACGAGATCAACACTATATACAAACCAGGGAAACGATCAAACAAAGCAACAAAACAATTCAGAGTCCATAAGTTCGCAAAGTTCATAACTTTAGTCTCTGAGGTGGGCGACGAATTCTGGTTGACCGCCTCAAGGGTGGGTCGAGAGCCGCCGGTTCAGGAGCGGGCTGGACTGTGTCAAAGTCAGGGGGATGCAGAGTGACAGGGAGCTCTGCATTGTCCGTGGCAGGGTCAGCAGGAGGACGAGGCAACACTGAAGGATCACATGGTGAGCGTGGAACGAAACGAAGGGCGCGTCGATTGCAGCGCAGAATATCCAGTAGACGAACCAGGAACGAGCGGGGGGCCACCTGCCGAAGGACAACAGCGGTTGCAGACCAGCCACCATCCGGAAGATGGATGCGGACGATGTCATCTGGAACCAGAGCAGGGAGATCAGCTGCACGGGAGTCATGAGCCGCCTTGTGCTGTGCACGAGACAGCTGCATCCGGCGAAGGACCGGAACGTGGTCGAGGTCTGGGACATGGATGGATGGCACGGTCATCCTCAGGGTGCGACCCATGAGTATCTGGGCTGGCGACAGGCCAGTGGACAGTGGGGTGGAGCGATAGGCCAGCAAGGCGAGGTAGAAATCGGACCCAGCATCAGCAGCCTTGCCTAGGAGCTGTTTGACTATATGTCCTCCCTTCTCCGCTTTGCCGTTGGATTGGGGGTACAGGGGACTGGACGTCAAGTGGGCAAAATTGTACCGCCTGGCAAAGTTGGACCATTCTTGGCTGGCGAAGCAGGGGCCATTGTCCGACAGAACCGTGAGCAGGATGCCATGTCGAGCAAAGGCTTCTTTACATGCACGAATGACTGCAGGTGAGGTGAGGTCGTGCAACCGTATCACTTCCGGGTAATTTGAAAAGGAGTCCACGATCAGGACATAGTCTCTACCCAGCGCGTGGAACAGGTCGATGCCCAACTTAGTCCATGGTGACACGATCAACTCATGGGGCTGCAGGGTCTCACGCGGTTGGGCCGGCTGGAAGCGCTGACAAGTGGGGCAGTTGAGCACTGTGTTGGCTATGTCCTCATTAATGCCGGGCCAGTATACTGCCTCTCGGGCCCATCGGCGGCACTTTTCCACACCAAGGTGGCCCTCGTGTAGCTGTTCCAGGACAAGCTGGCACATGCTATGCCGGATGACAATGCAGTCCAGTTTTAGAAGAATCCCATCCACTACCGCCAGATCATCTCTGACATTATAGAATTGAGGGCATTGACCCTTGAGCCACCCATCCGTTAGGTGGCGCATGACACGCTGTAGCAAGGGGTCAGCTGCCGTTTCACGGCGAATTTGGACGAGGCGTTCATCCGAGGCAGGTATATTGGAGGCCGCGAATGACACATGGGCGTCAACCTGGCAGACAAATCCCACTGGGTCACATGGAGTGTTGACTGCCCTGGAGAGAGCATCAGCAATGATGAGGTCTTTGCCTGGGGTGTATACCAGCTGGAAGTCATATCGCCGGAGCTTGGGAAGAATACGCTGGAGGCGAGGCGTCATGACGTTCAAGTCTTTCTGTATTATATTGACCAGCGGGCGATGGTCGGTCTCGGCGGTGAATTGAGGAAGTCCGTAGACATAATCGTGAAACTTAACCACACCGGTCAGAAGGCCCAGGCACTCCTTTTCTATCTGCGCGTCGCGTTGCTCCGTGGGGGTCATCGCACGTGACGCATATGCAACTGGGGACCATGATGAGGCCTCATCACGTTGAAGGAGCACTGCCCCAATGCCGGATTGACTGGTATCGGTCGAAATTTTGGTACCTTTGCTGGATCAAAGAAAGCTAAGACCGGGGCTATGGTCAGTTTTGTTTTGAGTTCTCTCCATTCGCGCTCGTGGGCGTGTCTGCGCCATGATATACTGGTGTATATTATGACAGTTGACACCTCCAGAAGTGCAGCACTTCCTCAGTACTGCGCTGCAGTCTGAGCTTAGATTAATATTGGAAGTCCGCAGGATGGGGTTTGAAGGAACAAATTTAATGTATTGCAGGATGCATATTACTGCGAATAGAGTAATTCTTAATCCGACAGATTCTGTGAGTCTTCAAGAATGATTCAGTTTCCATTTCCAGATGTTCAAGGTCATAGTCAAGGCTTTTGTTGAGGAGAATTGTAGTAATCAGAAAGAGCAAAGAACAAAGAAAAGTACAGCACAGGAACAGGCCCTTCGGCCATCCAAGCCCGTGCCGACCATGCTGCCCGACTAAACTACAATCTTCTACACTTCCTGGGTCCGTATCCCTCTATTCCCATCCTATTCATATATTTTTCAAGATGCCCCTTAAATGTCACTATCGTCCCTGCTTCTACCACCTCCTCTGGCAGCGAGTTACAGGCAGACATAGAGTCACACAGCACAGAAAAGGCCCTGTGGCCCATCGAGTGTGCGCCGGTCAAAAATAACCACCTAACTATTCTAACCCAATTTCCCAGAACTTGACCCATACATTTATATGCCTTGGGATGGGAAGTGCACATCTAAATACTTCTCAAATGTTAAGAGGGTCTCTGCTTCCACCACCCTCTCAGGCAATTCCCACAACCCTCTGCGTAAAAACGTTTTTCCTCACATCCCCTCTGAACCTCCTGCCTCTTATCTTAAATCTATGCCCCCTTGTCATTTATCCATCCACCAAGGTTCCTTCACTATGTTCCTCAGAATTTTATACATCTCAATAATGTCCCCCCCTCAGGCTCCTCTGCTCCAAGGAAAACAATCCAAGTCTACCCAATCTCTCTTCATAACTAAAACTCTCCAGTCCAGACAACATCCTGGTAGATCTCCTCTGCACCCTTCCAATGCTATCACATCCTTCCTATGATGTGGATTCCAGAACTGCACACAATACTCTAGCTGTGGCATAACCAACGTTTTATACAGTTCTTGCATAACCTTGCTGCTCTTAAACCCTATACCTCGGCTAATAAAGGCAAACTATATGCCTTTTTTTTAAATTTAAGGCCCAATTCCATTTCTTTCCAATTAAGGGGCAATTTAGCATGGCCAATCCACCTACCCTGCACATCTTTGGGTTGCAGGGTGAGACCCATGCAGACAGGGGGAGAACATGCAAACTTCACATGGACAGTGATCCGGGGATGGGATTGAACTCGGATCCTCGGTGCCGTGAGACAGCAGTGCTAACCACTGCACCACCATGCCACCCCATCATATGTCTTATTAACCACTGTATCCAACTGCTCTGCTACCTTAAGGGACCTGTGTGCATGCACACCTAGATCCCTCTGATCCTTGGCACTTCCCAGGGTCTTGCTATGTATTATCCCTTTTTTGTTCTGCTCAAGTGCATCACCTCACACTTATCTGGATTGAATTCTATTTACCACTGATCAGCCCATCTGACCCAGCCCATCTATATCCTCCTGTAATTGAAGGCTATCCTCCTCACTATTTACCATCCCGCCAATTTTCGTATCACCCACAAACTTACAGATCATCCTTTCTACATTCATGTCTAACTCATTTATATAAACCACAAACAGCAAGGGCCCCAACACTGATCCCTGTGGGACCCCATTGGACACAGGCTCCCAGTCAGAAAAACACCCCTTGACCATTACCCTTTGCTACCTGCCACTCACCAATTTTGGATCCAATTTGCCAAATTTCCTTGAATCCCTTGAGCTCTTACTTTCACCAACAGTCTCCCACCTGGGACTTTCACAAAAGCCTTACTGAAGTTCAAGTGGACTACATCAAATGCATTTTCCTCATCGACACACCTGGTCACCTCTTCGAAAAATTCAATCAAGTGCTCGGACCCAATGACTGACGACCAAGGACTTAGAACAACAACAGTTTATTAAGTGAACTGAGAAGCTCCTACATGCTTTTCTCTGGGGAGAACACCTGAGCTACTGACACGTGACCTTTTAAGTGAAATGATTAAAAAATTAAAGTCACCATAGTCCCTGAGGATTGGAGGTTGCTCTCCTATTTGAGGGGGAGAGCTGACCGGTGGTGATTTATCCTGAGGATCACGACACCTCAGGCGAAGGGCAAGGTTGAGAAGATGGGACTTTCATGGATAACCTCAGTTGGTAGGGGAATTAAAATTGTGCTGATGGGTTTGTTCCACATCACGTACCAGCCAGCCAACTAATTGAGCTCATCAACCACCTGAAGTGTCACATGGTAAGTTTTGGCACCTGCCGAACAATTGTACTATTTATGAAATGTTTACAGTGAATACTTATCAGCCCCTTTTTCCCATCCCATCCATGCCCAATATCAAGAGTTGGTAAAGATCTTCTACTTACAGTGATCATTCAGCACGTGGATATTTTATCAATTACATTTTGGGTGTTTTGATTCATTTACATTTAAATTCTGAAACCTGCCTGTGCTGGATTCTCCGTTGCCCGGCACTGAAATTGGGAAACAGCGATTGGGCGGAGAGTGGCTCCCGATGCCGAAATCTCAGCAGGCCCCGCGGGGTGTGACACCGGGTCGCGATGCTCCGCCCCTGCAAAAGCGGCGTCATTGAGATGCGTGCCATGCGCAGTTGCGCGCAGTCACAAGCCCGTTGGAATGTAATTAGTGGGCCCACCCGCGATGCTCTGTCTCTGATGGGCCGAATTCCCAACGGCGCAGGCCACATGCGCTCTCAACGGTCGTGAACCTGGCATGGCGGCTATGGAGAGAGGGAGCGAGCGTGCAGACAGTATCCAGCACCGGCATACTCGGCTAAGATCCGTGCTTCTGGCCAGGTCTGGTGGGGTGGTGCGGAGTGGTCTGGTGGTGGGCTGTGGGGTTGGGGTGGGCAGGTACATGGTCCAGCAGAGCTGACGCGATCGCTGCATGTGTGGGGGTGTGGGCGTATGTGCCGCTGCAGCTTGTCAGCCCTGCGCATGTGTAGCATGGACCCGGTGATGCTCCAACCGTTTTCCATGCGTTCCATGGGTGTTTCACGCGGCTCACCCCTTACCGGTAGTGGAATCGGTGCAGGTTTCGCACCGATTTTCCTGTCGTAAAACACCACGGATCCTCCGTTAGCGTCGGCACTTAGCCTCAGGAACGGACAATCCAGCCCCCTATCTTTACAAGCTCTGCTGATGGCTCCCTTAAATTTTCTGTTTAAAATTCTGCTGCTTAACATATAACACACTCAAGTGAAGTGCTTACATAAAAGGCGAAATATAATCTCAAAAGCATTAAAGTTTTAAAACTCCATTAATGTTGTCATAATGTCTTATGGAATTTATATATTCGTAATGGATGCACCTCAGCTCTCTACTTCTGTAAACATCATTTAACTTGTGTTTTTCCCCTTTCTTTTCTCTTTTTTTGGCTATATAGAGAATTGACATGAATGTGTTTCACTCTGATGGACGACAATATACTAAATGAAGAAGGCAGATGGCTGGTGCTGAGTTACAAGAAAATAATTCAAGTATGTGGTTCTCTCATCATAAACTACAAGGATGGTTTACAAACCACACCGGGTCTCAAGAAAAATAAATATTTTCCTTAAACTTAGAAACAGCATTGTTATTTTCTATAATATCTCATCAAATATTTAGTATGAGTAAACATTTGTTTTTGGTCTTGCGCTTCATTAATCAGTAGCGCACTGTACCCTTCAGAGTCAGCATTACTGCTATGAAGGGCAATAAAGAGAGTGTCTGAAGGTGGAAGACATTTTGCAGCATCCTATGCTTTCTCCTGTTACGTTATAGTATTTAGCACAAGGAAACTAACATAAAACATACTTTGGAGTACACACAAACTATATACTAACATATCATGCAATAAACATTATGTAAGCAATAGATTAAACAAACTGCGTAACATAAACTATACATTAAATATATTATGCATTTCACAGGATATTAAAACTTAAGTTCCCGTTAACTTTTATTATAATTTGGTTAGGTCATACTTATTATGGGATTTGCCAATGTAAACATTTCACTCGGTAATTATATCTTGCCATGTATGGTGACACTACCCTCAAGTTTCCATCACCGATCTCATCAAATTAACTTTGCAACCCTAATTGCCCTATTTTTTTGTCAAAAGTATTATATAAAAGCAAATAAGAATTCTTCAATCAGGACTGAGTTGTGCCGACATGTATTGGCCCTCTAACTCTTCTCTTTTGAAGACAATTGGTTTTCACACCATAATGCAATGCCTCAAATTGATCAGAATATATATCAATAAACAAGTATTAACTGTACTTGGGGCGGCATGGTGGCACCGCGGTGAGCACTGCCACCTCACAGTGCCAGGGACCTGGGTTCGATTCTTGCCTTGGGTGACTGTTTGGGTGGAGTTTGTATGTTCTCCCCGTGTCTGCGTGGGCTTCCTCTGGGTGCTGCAGTTTCCTCCCACAGTCCAACGATGTGTAAGTTAGGTGGATTGGCCATGATAAATTGCTCCTTAGTGTCCAAATGAATAGATGGGGTTACAGGGATCGGGCGGGTGGGCCTAGGTAGGGTGTTCTTTCGGTGGGTCGGTGCAGATTTGATGGGTCGAATGGCCTCCTTCTGCACTTTAGGGTTTCCATGATGTACAGTACATATTACATAACAATATTTTATTTAAAATATATATATGTATTATATAACATAAATATGATGCAGAATAAAGATTAAAGGATAATTTGATTAATTCAGAATCTGAACCTGGAATTTTCCATTTCGAAGAGTAAGGATAGATTTCTCCAGTCCAGTGAAAAGAACGGGAAGCCAGAGTGACTTCTGCTGGTCAGTGGGACGGATGAACACGCGTAGTCTTGAGCTATTCTCCTCAGTAATTATGCAGGCACGAGGATCACACCCAATCTCCTGGAGGGATGGTGGGAGGTCATCTGCCTCATTGTCATGTCCAGGCGCCATATTTAAAAGGTGCTAGGACCATTGGATATCACGAACAAATGTCAAGGAGAAGGCAGGGTCCTCATGTCCCAACGATTCTGCAATGCCTCCCTGGAGCTTCTCCTCCAGGCCATCAAGAAAATCCAAGCATGGGAGCAGGAGGCCCTCCCGTCTGAACATGGTGATCTGGGAGAAGGTCACCAGAGCAGCCAATGCCTGTGAGGTGCAAAGAAGGACCACATTGAACTGTAGGAAATGGATGAATGATCTCATCTACTCCTCTCGGAGAAGTGAACTTTTCACTCACTCGAAAGTCACATCAGAACTGATTTCTTTTGTTTTACGGTTATGGGATATGGGCGTCGCTGGCTGGGCCAGGGTTTATTGCCCCTCATAATTGCTCTTGGGAACGTGATGGTGAGCTGCCTTGTTGAACTGTTACAGTCCATGTGGTGTTGGCACAGTGAATTAGGGAGGGAGTTCCAGGATTTTGACCTAGTGACAGTGAAGGAATGGTGATTTATTTCCATATCAGGATCGAGTGTGGCCTGGAGAGAATTTCAGATTGGTATTCCTAAGTACCTGCTGCTTTTCATCTGCTGCTTTTCAGCCACTAGGTGGGAGAGGTTGTGAGTTTGGAAGGTGCTTGCAAAGGCACCTTGGTAAGTTGCTGCAGTGCATTTTGCAGATGATATACACGGCTGCCACTGTGCGTCGATGGTGGAAGGAGCAAAAAGCTGGTGGGTGGGGTGCCAATCAAGCTGGCGGTTCTGTCCTGGAGGGTGTCAGGCTTCTTGAGTATTGTCGGAGCTGCACTCATCCAGGCGAATGGAGAGTATTCCATTACACTCCTGACTTGTGCCTTGTAGATGGACAGGCTTTGGTAAGTCAGAAGGTGAGTTACACAGAATTACCTTCTGACTTGCTCTTTCATCAAACATGCTTACACTCAAATTATCTGTCTTTAAGTAGGGGAAAATAGTTCACAACAGGAGGGAGAGACAGAAGTCAGGAGGTGGATTGCTGGAGCTGAGAAACCTCACCCAATTTGAGCAGCAGCCAGCAGAGCTGGTAGGAGAGGACCCATCCATGGTGGCGATAAGGGGCAGGATTCTCCATTTGGGAAACTTCTCCCGCTGGAGGTGAATCACCTCTGATTTGCGCCCGTGCTGGGAACGCAAATCCAAATGTGATTCACTATCTCTTGCTGTAAATTTATGTATGATGTGGATTGCAATGGATCCATTGCGAATCCCGCTATCGGGCCCCCATTTTGAGCGGGATGCCTGATAGCGAGGACCGACGCCTGGCCCCCTCTCCCTGCAAAGCAATTTTATCCTCCCCACCATGGAATTTTCTGGGTCACCCACCCCTCAACAGTACGAAGATGACTCGACCCTCTCCCCCAAGGAACCCCCCATGAGACACACCCATTAGAGAGAGCCCCTCCAGAGACTCACCAATAAAAGAGACCCCCACCAGAAACCTCCATTCCAGAGGCCCCCACCAGAAACCCCCCTAATAAGAGAGCACCCCCCATTGCGACCCATTTTCATCTTCCCACTGGCATGACATGCAAACCTCCATACTGCTGCCAGTGGGGGATGAGAGCGTCAGAACAGATGCGAATCCCGTTATTTCATGACTGGAACCTCCATCGCATTGAGAACTCCGCTGCTGGCAGTGGTTGACAGAGAATCCAGTCCAGCTGTCTAAAGGGAGGTTAGATAAGTCAGTTGGACTAGAATGTAATAAAAATAATAATCGCTTATTGTCACAAGTAGACTTCAATGAAGTTACTGTGAAAAACCCCTAGTTCGGGAGGCTGGTCCGGGAATTGAACCCGCGCTGCTGGCCTTGTTCTGCGTTACAAGCAGCTATTTAGCCCACTGTGCTAAACCAGCCCCTGTCAGGTGGGATTACGGGGAATAAGGCTGGGGAGTGGGCCTAGGTAGGGTGTTCTTTCAGAAGGTTGGTGGAGAATCGATGGGCCACTTTGCCTCCTTCTGTACTGTAGGGATTCGATGGATTCTCTTCTATTTTAAGCTCATTGATAAATTTTGGCTATGACATTTGTTGCGTGCATAATATAGTTCCTGAGCTGGTCTCCTTTCAAATGTAGGTTCCACTGACAGTGCCAGATATGTGAATTTATCTTTGTATTCATCATGGAAGCTATACGTTTGCCCAACATAATCTATAACCTTGCGCATCACCCAAATTCAGTAGATTACCTGCACTGTTAAATTGGGGTGAAAACCTTTGTAATTTTGCTGAGTTTGATGGATATGAACTTAGGCCACCCAACATAGCATCCAGATAGATGAGTTATCTAACGTCATCCTCAAGCATCATGATCTGCCACAGACATTTACACAGATGATTAACTGCAATGACATTTAACGGAATATTTTTTGCCACAATTGGTTTTTGCTGAAGTTAACTTTCGAATCAGACATCATCCATCAGACAGTGTCTAGAGAAACACAAATAAAATCACTTTTCTCATTTTTCTTGCAGTATTTTAAGCCTTTCTCCTTTTCATAAGATTTGAAGATGCCTACCGCCCTGTGATTTGGTTTTTGCGAGTCTGCCTATGGGAATACATTTAACTATATACACATGGGAAATGACTGGGTTTATGTCTATTGGAAAGAAGGACAAGAAGACTGTGAATAACTCAGATCTTACAGGGAACAGTGCTAATAAAGGAGTGGGCAAAAGTAATATTCATCCAGTAATGTAGGGGTAAAGGAACATTACATATGGAATAATATATAGCTCAGGTCAGGTTTGTGTAGAAGAGATAGCTCAGAGTATGTTAAGTAGAGAATAATCTATAATACAGTGTTTAACAAGGCAACAAGTTCAAATGTCTTCCATCAGGAATAAAGTTTTGTTTCATGAATATACCAGAACACTGAAAAATTATTGCCTTCAAACATACTCTCTGATGCAAGATCCATTCCCCATGGTGCAGACAATGTCAAATAAAGTCACTGAATATTTGTTTGAAAGACATTTGTTGTGCAAGAGGGGAGCAGACAACCCGGAGCCTGGCAGAAAGTTATTGAATGTGTGCCACTGAAATCGGCCTGGAATAACTAATCCATCAATACATCAAACATACAAGGCTATCAAAAAAAAATAACAGTAACTTGACAAGGCGATGCCAGTGTTCTGTGTTGCAAGTTTGTTTTATAATTTTATGCCCCTCACCTTTCCAGAGGTTGGTGGAGGAAGCGTGTGAAATAGAGTTGGCTGGTAACCTTTAAATATACATTTCATTGACAGTACTAGATATGGAGCGATTTGATGGCCACACTGTGTTTGAAAAACAGAGAGACCCTGCACCCAGGATCTATCCGGCTCACAATGCCTCACGAGATCTAATGCGATCTCGTAAGATGTTGCAATGTGAATGCCGCCCGTTGTGGTCGGAATCACTTTTTTAGCAAATCTGCAGATTAGAGCGAGACAGTTAGTCTCACTTTAATATGAAGATTCTTGAGTCACCCATGGCGTTAACCCCATTGTGGGTTTGTTTATTAAGACCAGGCACATGAGAACATTTACACATAGGTATAAAGTTTGAAGGCAACTGAGCTGTGCATGCTTCTTTCGGGTAACCCAAATAAATTAAATCAACACATTGGGTGATAAGAGCTGTGTGTGTGTATGTGTGTGCGCTCTGCTCAAAGTAAAAATGAAACTAAGACTGGATAACATGACACATTTCCCTTCTGTTGATGTCATGGCCCTCTCCTATTTTGCATCTGGTGCCAAATCTACACTGATGACACCTAATTCTACCTAATCATCACCTGGCTAGGTCATAGAAGGCAGAGAGTAGCAATGGAAGGATGCTTTTCTAATTGGAGGGTTGTGACTAGTGGTGTTCAGTGCTGGGACCTTTGCTGTTTGTCGTGTATATAAATGATTTGGAGGAAAGTGTAACTGGTCTGATTAGTAAGTTTGCAGACGACACAAAGGTTGGTGGAATTGCGGATAGCGTTGAGGATTGTCAGAGGATACAGCAGGATTTAGATTGTTTGGAGACTTGGGCGGAGAGATGGCAGATGGAGTTTAATTCGGACAAATGTGAGGTAATGCATTTTGGAAGGTCTAATGCAGGTAGAGAATATACAGTGAATGGTAGAACCCTCAAGAGTATTGAAAGTCAGAGAGATCTAGGTGTACAGTTCCATAGGTCACTGAAAGGGGCAACACAGGTGGAGCAGGTAGTCAAGAAGGGATACGGTATGCTTGCCTTCATTGGCCGGGGATTGAGTATAAGAATTGGCAAGTCAAGTTGCAGCTGTATAGAACCTTAGTTAGGCTACACTTGGAGTATAGTGTTCAATTCTGGTCACCACACTACCAGAAGGATGTGGAGGGTTTAGAGAGGATGCAGAAGAGATTTACCAGAATGTTGCCTCGTATGGAGGGTATTAGCTATGAGGAGCGGGTGAATAAACTTGGTTTGTTCTCACTGGAACGACGGAGGTTGAGGGGCGACCTGATAGAGGTCTACAAAAGTATGAGGAGCATAGACAGAGTGGATAGTCAAAGGCTTTTCCCCAGGGTAGAGGGGTCAATTACTAGGTGGTATAGGTTTAAGGTACGAGGGGCAAGGTTTAGAGTAGATGTACGAGGCAAGTTTTTTACACTGAGGGTAGTGGATGCCTGGAATTCGCTACCGGAGGAGGTGGTGGAAGCAGGGACGATAGTGATATTTAAGGGGCATCTTGACAAATACATGAATAGGATGGGAATAGAGGGATACGGACCCAGGATGTGTAGAAGATCGTAGTTTAGTCGGGCAGCATGGTCGGCACGGGCATGGAGGGCCGAAGGGCCTGTTCCTGTGCTGTACTCTTCTTTGTTCTTTGTTCTCACTTGACCCCTCTATTTTCTTTAAATTGTCAGACTGCTTGTCCAATATTCGGTTTGGCTCAGCAGAAATTGTTCTCCAACTAAACATTGGGAAGACCGAAACCAATTGAGCGGAATTTTCACAGACAAGGAAAGACGGGTTTGGGGCCTTGTGAGGTGTTAAATTCCCGAAGTGACAATGGATCAGATTCCCAGTGTCATCCTGCCTTCTTCCTGGTTTTACCCGAGCAGGTTTAAAGGTGAGTGGGGATCCCCTGTGGAGCTGCTGGGTAAGGAGTTACATGTTCTAGTGGATCATTAGTTTCTGTTTTAAACAAGTATTCTGGATTCAGCAGGCTGCGTGACACTGCAGAACTACCCTCCCACTCACAAGAACACCACCCCTACTCCCAACCATTCTGACCCGACATCTCTCTCCCTGCCAACTGTCTCAAGACGAATTAGACCATGGGGTCTTAACCTCGGGTCCACAGACCTCTGTGGGGGTCCGTGAATGGTACCAATGGGTCTGTGGTGTTGGCGGCTGCTACGTGATCAGTAAAACGCCAGCTTGAAAGGGGCAACTGACCAATTTCAAAAATAATTATGGCAATGAAATAGATTAGTCAGCCGATCATCATCATCCAGTGCTCCAAGAAGCTTTGCTCTGATTGTCCCATTTGATTTATTCCATCTCGCTGCTGCTGGGCAGAAAAGCACAGTCAACAGCCAGGATTGATCTGAGAATGGAGCCGACGGCAAAAACGGCAACGAGAAGCGGTGAGAGGCCTCAAAGAGGTGTATGTGAGACAGTGGAGGCTTTGGGCCTTGGAGAGGTGTGTGTGAGAGAGTGGAGGCTTTGGGCCTTGGAGAGGTGTGTGTGAGAGAGTGGAGGCTTTGGGCCTTGGGGAGGCGTGTGTGAGAGAGTGGAGGCTTTGGGCCTTGGGGAGGCGTGTGTGAGAGAAGAGGAGGGTTTCTGCCTCAGAAAAGTATGTGTGAGAGGGGTGTTTGGCCCTCAGACAGGTGCGTGTGCATGTGTGTGAGAAAGAGAGTGGGGTATGTAAGAGAGGGGGGTGAGTGTGTGTGTGTTTGTGAATGTGAGAGAGAGACGTGAGTGTGTGAATGTGAGAGAGCAAGGTGCGTGTGTGTGTATGTGTGAGTGAGAAAGAGTTGTGTGTGTCTGATGTGAGGGTCAGCTTTCCAGCATCATTCCTCCCATACAAAATGACAAAAGCTAGGGCTTAAGTGTTTTTTTAATGAGAAAATTTATAATTATTGCCAGATTACCCACTTCTAAAGTGGGTGTTATTCCAGGGATTAATGTCAAGGGGCCATGGGAGGGTGGCTGAGCCAGGGGTAAATGTGAGGGGCATGTAGCTGGTGAATGTACTTGCGACTGTGTGCCTCACCCTAATTCCTAATATATGCAGATATAGATACAAAAGTCTTGTTTACATTTGTTTTCTGTGTGGCAAAAAAAAGGGGCGGTGACATTATGCGAATGCTTGGGGTTCCCCAGTGCTCTTGGGAGGTCGCCAGGAGTTCCGCGGGTCGCAAAGTTTGGGCAATCCAGATCTAGACTGTTCCCAACCTTGACGTCATATTTGAGACTGAGATGAATGTAGAACACATAGATGAATCAGCACTAAGTCCACCTGGCAGCACCTCTGAAACATCACCTGCTTCCTTTCGGTCCCAGTTTATCTGCTGCTGAGGCCCTCATTCCATGTATTTGTTACCTCTAGACTTCCTATCAACCTCTACCCTCCTGTAAATTTGAGATCATCCAAAGTCTACTGTTCCTTATCCTAACTCACACCAAAACTATTCACCCATCACCCCTGACTAACACATGGCCGGCAGTTAAAAGAATGCATCTACTTAAAAATTCCCAGCCTTGTTATCAGACCCCTTACCAATTTCAGTGACTTCGCCAAATCCTACAACCCTCTGAGATATGTGAGCTCATCCAACTCTGGGCTCTTGCATGTCCCCAATATTATTCACTTCACGACTGGTGATTGCGCCCACAGTAGCTGAGGTCCTGAGCCCTGATATTCCTTCCCTGACTCTGTAGTTCTTTTTCATCCTTTCAAATGCTTGTTAAAACCTACTGCTTTTACCACACTGTTGGTCATCTGCCCTAATATCCTCCTACGTGGCTCAGTGTCAAACATTATTGATAATGATCCTGTACGGTGCCTTGGGAGATTTTATTATGCTCAAGGTGCAATGATAATTGCAAGCTATTGATGTTGCTGCTGTGTTGCAATGAACTGAGTGACTTGACTGTAGATTCCTAGTGTGTGGGTGCCAATATATGACAGAATGATGAAACAACGTCCCAGAATTTAACACCTGTCAAGCTGCTAAGGGACATGTAATTTACCAGTGTAAGTCTGACCTTCCTGGGGCTAGTAGAATTGACTTGTGCAGAAAATAGATCTCAGTGTGTGTGGTTGAGATTGAGAAAAATACTACAGTCAGACAGACACGATAGTTACAAACTCCTACACATTGCTGCTCGGTGATTCCTGTCATAATATACACGAGTATATCATGGTGCAGACACACACTGATGGACACACAGTGGAGCTCACAGCCTGCAACACAGACATTCACCATGTGCTGAGTGCATCAACTGGTTAGGACAAGGCAAAGGTCTTTAGTTAAAGCTAGTATCGTATTTACCCACAGTTCAAGTATGTTTAAATAGTTAACCTTTTAATAAAATAGTGTTGCACGACTTCAAGTGTTGGTGACCTGTATGTGATCCAGAACACCCAACACATCATGATACCAGGCGTGGTTGCATACTAGCACTTTATTAGACCTACCTGCAAGTGATCTGCCTCTTCCGCCAGCATTCCGTCATCCTGCAACATGGACAATATCAGCCCGCCGCCGCCGCTCCGCATCGCCGGCAACCTCGGGGCCAATTGGAAGATTTTCAAACAGCGCTTCAAGTTCTTCCTCGAAGCCACGGACAGGGAGGGCGCCTCGGACACCAGAAAGATTGCTCTTCTCCTCTCCACGGCCGGGGACCATTCCATCCACATTTTCAACTCTGTCACCTTTGCAGATGATGAAGACAAGACGAAGTACAAGACGGTTCTCCTCAAATTTGACACTCACTGCAGCGTAGAGGTGAATGAAAGTTTTGAGCGCTACGTGTTCCAGCAGCGTTTGCAGGGTAAGGACGAACCTTTCCAATCCTTTCTAACGCACCTCCACATCCTTGCACAATCTTGCAGCTACGGGCCCACCTCCGACGACATGATACACGACCAGATCGTTTTTGGTGTTCAGTCGGACTCCCTACGTCAGCAGCTCCTCAAAGTAAAGCAACTCACCCTAGCGACCGCCATCGAGACCTCTGTCCTACATGAAAATGCCACCAGTCGGTATTCTCATATACAAGCGGCGGAAACGGTGCGGCAAGGTCCCCATGAGGCGGAACGGGTCCAAGTGATTGAGCACATCCAGGGCCTCAGCCTAGATGAGGGCGGCCATGTCGCGCGCTTTTCGCGGACTCCCACGCTTGTATGCACCAAATGAGGGAACGGCGACGTGGAGGAACGTGATGCGCAGGCGCGCACCACGCATTACCGCACCGCGCATGTGCAGTGGCGCAGCGAACGTGCTGACATCACAACGTGCGCCAACTGTGGCTCCACCCATTTAAAGCAGCAATGCCCCGCAAAATCTCGACAATGCCTACGATGTGGAAGACTTAGCCACTATGCTGCCTGCTGTCGAGCAGCTCAGCCTGCCAATTCATATCGCTTCAGCCAGTCTCACAAGAATGTTCGGGTCGCCGAGTCCGATTCTGACTTCCCGCACAGCAGTGACACCGAGGACCCGAAGGCGCCTTTTCGAGTCGGTGTCGTAACGAAAAACAGGCTGTACCCGAAGCAAAGACACCAGCCGCTGTCGGTATACAGCATCGATCCAGACGATGAGTGGTGTGCCACCCTGACGGTCAACTGGATCCAAATACGATTCCGCGTGGACATTGGTGCCTCTGCCAGTCTCATGGCATGGTCTGCTTTCCAAAGCCTTTGTGTCAAACCAACTATTCTTCCATCGGCCTGCCAGCTATTGGACTACAATGGCAACATCATTCCTGCTACCGGCTCATGCCAACTTGAAGCGACGCACAAATCACGAAAAGCCATCCTTCCCTTCGAGATTGTGGGCTCCTCGAAGGACTCTCTGCTTGGCGTAACAGGCGTGCAAGCTGATAAACCTCGTTCAAAGAGTTCATTATCTCTCTCCTGATGACGCATCTGCCTACTCAGATGCTGACTTCAGGGCGCAACTCAACGCCATCATCGACCAGCACCGCAACGTCTTTGAAGGCATGGGCACGCTCCCATACACTTACAAGATCCTACTCAAACAGAACGCCACGCCTGTGGTGCATGCACCTCGCAGAGTCCCAGCACCCCTCAAGGACCGCCTCAAGCAACAGCTGCAGGACCTCCAAGACCAAGGAGTGATCTCCAGAGTTACGGAACCAACCGATTGGGTCAGTTCCATGATATGCATAAAAAAGCCTTCCGGCGAGCTCAGAATCTGCATTGATTCAAAGGATCTGAATCGCAACATAATGAGGGAGCATTACCCAATCCCCAAGCGCGAAGAGATCACATGCGAGATGGCTCGCGCCAAGCTCTTCACCAAACTTGACGCATTGAAAGGATTCTGGCAAATTCAACTAGACGGATCCAGCAGGAAACTGTGTACCTTTAACACCCCTTTTGGCAGATATTGTTACAACAAGATGCTGTTTGGGATCATATCGACTTGAACGACATGACGCCTCGCCTCCAGCGCATTCTGCTCAAACTCCGGTGATACGACTTCCAGCTCGTATACACCCCGGGCAAAGACCTGATCATAGCCGACGCTCTGTCCAGGGCAGTCAACACCCCGTGTGACCCAGCGGGATTCGTCTGCCAGGTTGACGCCCATGTGGCCTTCGTGGCCTCCAATCTACCGGCCACGAATGAACGCCTCGTCCAAATTCGCCGTGAGACTGCGGCTGACCCCCTGCTACAGCGTGTCATGTGCCATCTAACAGCGGGTGGCTCAAGGGCCAATGCCCGCGGTTCTACAACATCAGAGACGATCTGGCGGTAGTCAATGGTGTCCCCCTGAAGCTGGACCACATTGTTATCCTGCACAGCATGCGCCAGCTTGTCTTGGAACAGCTACACGAGGGCCATCTTGGCGTTGAGAAGTGCCGCTGACGGGTCCAAGAGGCAGTGTACTGGCCCGGTATCAATGGCGACATCGCCAACACAGTGCTCAACTGCCCCACCTGTCAGCGGTTCCAGCCGGCCCAACCACGTAAGACCCTACAGCCCCAGGAGTTGGTTACGTCCCCTTGGTCCAAGGTCGGCATCGACCTGTTCCACGCGCTGGGCAGGGACTATGTTCTGATTGTAGACTATTTTTCAAACTACCCGGAGGTAGTACGTTTGCACGACATCACATCGTCTGCAGTCATCTGTGCCTGTAAGGACACCTTTGCTCGACACGGCATCCCACTCACTGTGATGTCGGACAATGGCCCCTGCTTCGCAAGCCAGGAATGGTCCAACTTTGCCAGGAGGTACAACTTAGTGCATGTGACATCCAGTCCCCTGTACCCCCAATCCAATAGCAAAGCGGAGAAGGGCGTCCACATAGTCAAATGGCTCCTCTGCAAGGCTGCCGATGCAGGATCCAACTTCTACCTTGCCCTGCTGGCCTATCGCTCCGCCCCACTGTCCACTAGCCTGTTGCCAGCCCAGCTGCTCATGGGTCGCACCCTGAGGACGACGGTGCCGTCCATTCACGTCACACACCTCAACCACATTCCGATCCTTCAACGAATGCAACTGTCTCGTGCACAGCACAAGGCGGCTCATGACTCCCGTGCAGCTGATCTCCCTGCTCTGGCTCCACATGACAACGTCCGCATCCATCTTCCGGATGGTGGCTGGTCTGCAACTGCTGTGGTTCTTCGGCAGGTGGCTCGCCGCTCAATTCTGGTTCGTCTACCGGATGGTTCCATTCTGCGCCGTAATCAACGTGCCCTTTGTCTCATTCCGTGCTCGCTACGTGATCCTCCACCAGTGACACGCCCTCCTGTTGTCCCTGACCTGGACTATGCGGAGATTCCGGTTACTCTGTATCCTCCTCACTCTGACGCAGTCCAGCCCGCTCCTCAGCCGGTGGCTCCTGACCTACCCTTGAGGCGGTCAACCAGAATTCGTCGCCCACCTCAGAGACTTAATTTGTGAACTTTGTGCACTAATGGACTCTCTGGTCTGTTCTGTTCTTCCGTTTAATCGTTCAGATGGTTTGTATATAGTGTTCATCTCGTTATTTGAGTGACACACTGTTTTTCCTGCACCAGGCAGCTTCCCATGTAAATAGCTTAGTTTTATGTACATAGTCCTGTAAATATTTTGCACACACATAGTCAGGAACATTCACCACACACTATTTATTGTCACGCAGGCACATTTTTTTATATAAAAGGGGGGATGTCATAATATACACCAGTATATCATGGTGCAGACACACACTGATGGACACACAGTGGGACCAATCAACCTACACAACACCACAGCCAATCACCAGTGAGAGCACACGCCCTATAATCCGAGTTCCCGTTCTGATCCGAGGCATCAGAGTTCCCGTTCATTCGAGTCGCAGCTAGCTAGGAGCACAGAGCTCACAGCCTGCAACACAGACATTCACTATGTGCTGAGTGCATCAACTGGTTACGACAAGGCAAAGGTCTTTAGTTAAAGCTGGTATCGTATTTACCCACAGTTCAAGTATGTTTAAATAGTTAACCTTTTAATAAAATAGTGTTGCACTACTTCAAGTGTTGGTGACCTGTATGTGATCCAGAACACCCAACACATCAATTCCAAACAAATTAAAGTGGCTTTATAGTGCAGAAATATATAACTTGAACTGACTGTAGGTGACAATAAGAACAATGTGAGGTAGTTCTAGTTTTACTGAAATAAAGTCAAGAAAATGTTGGAAATACTGTGCAGGATACATACATAGATACATAGAAGATAGGAGCAGGAGGAGGCCTTTTGGTCCTTCGAGCCTGCTCCACCATTCATCACGATCATGGCTGATCATCCAAGTCCATAGCCTAATCCTGCTTTCTCCCCATAGCCTTTGATCCCATTCTCCCCAAGTGCTACATCTGGCCGCGTCTTGAGTATTCAATGATTTATCATCAACTACTTCCTGTGGTAATGAATTCCACAGGCTCACCACTCTTTGGGTGAAGAAATGTAAGTAGCACCAAAGGGGTGAGTTGAAAAGATAGATTGCAGCGATGGCGGTCTGAGCCAGGCCACCCTGTTCCCCAGGGGGACACCTGAGTCCACGGACCTGGCACCAAGTCATTCCCTGTTGCTGCCCCTAGACTGGGCACCTACCCTCCAGCAAGCCTGACAGTTTACAACGGTTGTTCAGTGTTTTTTTAGCCTCCCATTCCACCTCCGCAGCCATGGATCCCAGTCCCTGTTTGTAAATATTTGCCGCAATTAGCGCCTGCGAGACCTCCGTCCGAGAGGGGCGGAGCATCGCAGAAGTGCAGAGCATATTGTGTCCAACCTGGTAAGTACATTTAAATGAATGTGAATGTCAGTTTTAAACAGAAACCTTGGGCGGGATTCTCCGTTGGCTGATGCCAAAATTGCGAAATGCGATTGGGTAGAGAATAGGTTCTGACGTGAAAATCGCGGTGGGCACCGATTTGATGGAAAATCGCAATTCTCCGTCACCTCAACAGCGGCGTCAATGCGGTCTGGAGCCACATACAGTAAATACTGTTAGCATGTCATTAGCGGGTCCGACCCGGTATTCTCTGGTGCCTCGGCGATGCTCCGCCTCTGATAGGCCGAGTTCCCAACGGTGCGTTTCACTTGTGCTTTTAAAAATCATGAAACTGGTTGCTGAGGGAGAGGGAGAGGGCGTACAGAAAGTGCCCAACATCACTATAGTTTGCTGACAGTAGTGCCACTGGCCAGGGGGTTCTGCCAAGGCCAGGGGGAATAGAGGGGGGTGGCCAGGAGATGGGCTGTGGGGTCGGGGTAGACGGGCACGAAACACCCTTGCCGCAGCCGGCAAGTCAGCCATGCAGTTGCGCACACTGCTGACAGCCCAATGTGAACTTAGGGTCACGGGCCATATATGTGTCCCCCCCAGGCCACCCCGATAGGTGCCCACTGTTCCCAGCCGACCTATCAGCTGTATGGGCACGCTCCAGCACAACCGGTGCCATCTTGTTGGCTGAGATGGTATATGTGGGGAGTGAAGTGTGTATATGCAGCTGCAGCTTGTCAGCCTTCTGTGTGTCAATCATGGAGCCGGCATTATTGGAATTGATTGTGTTCCATGTGGCACTGGTGCTAGCCCCTCCACAGTTGCTGGTTTGACCCAGGTTCGTCGCCAGTTTTGCTGTCGTGAAAGTCCATGAATCCTGCATCGGCGTCAACACTTAGTCTCAGAAACGGAGAATCCAGCCCCAGGTGTCCAGCCCATTTATTGGATACAAATGGGCCATTTTGACCCATATGAATCCTCCCGCTCGTGCAGGGTGCGAACCTTGATGCCACTGCCAATGTGGGATCGTAGCATCGCAAACGAATCGGTGCCTGCTGCTGATACTAGTTTTCCCCAATACGGGATTCTCTGCTGCATCCGAACTCTGTTAACGGCGGTGGGCGGCGGAGAATCCAACCCCCTGTCTCCCTGGAGAGACAAGATTTGGGGGTGGAAGGAATGATAATAGGGTGAATGAAGAATGTTGCTAGAGGAGGTGTGAATGGCAGAATGATGAATAGTTGCCCTCTGAAAGGGAAAGAAAGGGAGAAACGAGAGAGTAAAACTACAACCTGCAAAGTAAAAGACAAAAGAGGACAGAGGATACGGTCCCAAATTATTGAACTCAATGTTAGGGCTGGAAAGCTGCAAAATGCTTAATCAAAAGATGGGAGCTGTTGTTTCTTGAGCTTGTGTTGGCTTTCATTGGAACATTGCGAGTGGATGATGACAGGGCGGTCAAGATGGGACCACGGTAGAAATATAAAAGGACAGGCAACCAGAAGCTCAGGGTTACGTTTGCAGACTTGAACAGAGGTGTCTGCAAAGTGGTCGCCCAATCCATGTTTGCTCTACATTGGGTACTATATTCATCACTCATATTCCGGTCTGCTTCACATCATATACTGGCAAATGTTAGTACTGAGACAGTCCTGGGTCAATGTGTACATAAGTCGTAGAACGTTAACTGAGAGATACAGCTGGCAATTCAGAAAGCAAATGGCATGTTAGCATTTATTTCAAAGGGATTGCAAAGGGACTGAAAGAAACCTTAGCGAGATCACACTCAGAGTACCATACACCATGTTGATCTATTTATCTGAGGAAGGACATGCCTGTCTTAGAGAGAATGTACCCAAGATTCATAAGGCTGGTTTCTGGGATGAGGGGTTTGTCCTATGAGGGGAAATTGAGTTGACAAGGTCTATATTCCCTCAGGTTTAAAAGATTGAGAAGTCATCTCATTGAATCAGAGAAAATTATTAAGGGCCTTTACAGCATTAGGATACTGTTGTAAAAGCTTTGCCTGTTCTGTGTTTCAGTTTTAATTCCTGTCCTGCTGGCTGCCTTTAATCTACAGCCTTCTTGTTAGCTGCTGCAACATTGGGATTTTTGCTTAAACTACAGGCTTTAGCCAAACCAAATGACCCCTGGTCTAATGAACTAGTCCAGGACTTCTCCTTAAGGGTTCTACGGCAGAGCCCCTGATGTCAGTTTGATAGACTTGACAAGCAGCCAATTGGTCAATCTGGAATTCTGAGCTATCTCCTGTTGTTGCTTGTGATTGCTGGCGCCATTCAGAACCTTCCGGAAGAAAGGCGGGTCATGTGACGAGCTCCATTTTGTCCTGGGATCTGTGAGAAGACACAGGAAGAAATCAGCTGGAAAACACTCTATCTCTGCTCTCTCTCTCTCAGGCAATTTGAAAGGCTCCAAGCCAGACTGTAACGGCATTATTATTTGGAAGGCTGCAGGCAGCAGTTAGAAGGGAATGTCTGGAATGAAAAGCTGCCAGCAGTTTCTCACCAGGTCTGTAATACTTTAATCCTCTGTCTGAATGGCTGGGAAAAGCCCAAATGGAGAACTCTTTCATTTGTAAGCCTACTTGTGACAATAAAGATTAGTATGATTAGCTAAAACTATAAAGGCAGATACAGTTGATGCAATTGCTAAACATTTAAATTTGACGCAGGTGCTAGGAGCACAGGGAAGCTGACAAGCGAGAGTAGCATCAGAGACATCTGCTAGTGGGGAAAAGGAGAGGGAGAGAACACGGTTGCAGTTAGAGCATGGAGTTTTTAAAAATGGAGATGAAGCATAAAGAAATGGAAATAAAAGTGGGGAGAGAAGAAAGAGAGAATTAGAGAAAAGAAAAAGAAAAAGAGAATGGGAAATAGGGAGAGGATAAAGCAAATGAGGAAAGAGAAAGGGAGAGAGAATTCCAGCTTGCAGTACTGGAAAGGAGCGGGAAGCTGCCAGAACATTAAGGGGTGCCTAGCATGAGAACAGAACATAGTGGCGATATATTTAAGTTTAAATTTATACACACTCTCCCAAAATTTGAAGAGAAAGAAGTAGAAACGTTCTTTAGGACTTTCAAGAAAATCGCAACCCAAATGGAGTGGCCAAAAGTGAAGTGGACATTACCCCTGCAGAATAAGTTGACGGGGAGGGCACAGACGGTTTATGCCACCTAGTCAGAGTAAGAGTCGAGGGATTATGACACGGTAAAAAAGGTTATTCTAGGTGCATACAAATCAGTTCCCGGAGCATATCGGCAAAGATTTCAGAATTTGAGGAGACAACCTGCGTGGGTTTCCTCCGGGTGCTCCGGTTTCCTCGCACAGTCCAAAGATGTGCAGGTTAGGTGGATTGGCCTTGCTAAATTACCATTCCTGTCCAAAAAGGTTAGGTGGGTTACTGTGGGGTTAAGTAGGACGCTGTTTCCAAGGGCCAGTGCAGACTCAATGGGTTGAATGGCCTCCTTCTGCACTGTAAATTCTATGATTCTAGTAGACATTCTGTAACCGGGACAGACTAATGCAGAGTTTGAAAGGGTTAGGCAGTGCAATTTTAATAGATGGGTACAAGCATTGGGAGTTGAGACTACCTATAAGGCTCTGAGAAATGTCATTCTCTTCGATGAGTTTAGGAATCTGTATTGAAGACGAGAGGGTGCAAACTGCTGGGCGAGCCATAATTATAGTTGACGATTATGAGCTAATTTATAAATCTAAACTTTTGTTCCATCACCCCCATAATTTTGAAAGGGATAGGAGTGGGAGAGTGAGAGATTGGCAGTTAGCCAAGGTAAGGAATGAATAGCTGGGAAGGCTACGAGATCTCCTCCTCAGACCAAAGAGGAAGGTACTTGGGGTGGAAGTGAGACTTGAATGCCTAGGCGGTACCATTGTAACAAGGTGGAACATATTCGTTCAGCATATTAGAACATCCAAGGAAAGCTCATGGGACTTATAGGGGTTCACAGGGAGAATTCTGAGAAGAGCGCAAAGTGGAGAATGCTATGGTGCAGATGGTAGTGTTAACTGGACTTAGGAGGCCCAATCTGAACGCTGTTGTGGAGGCAGATGTAAAGGATGAGATATGCCAGTTTTGTGTCTCAGGGGAAAGTCACCCCATTTCCTCGACAGAAGTAGCCAAACCTGTAACAATCTTAAGAGACAAGCCTACTTGTGACAATAAGATTCTTCTTATTATTATTACTTAAAGAATGAAACACAAGTGAAATATTGGCGCGATTTAATGGAAATTAAACAGAGTACCATTTTAGGCGTGTTTAGCACGGTGTTCCCTGGCTCTGCAAGGGTGTGTGCGACCCCACTATCTGCTTTATTTTCGGACCTAGGCGAGGAATGCCTTGGGTAAGTCCGGCACAGACATATTCAACGAGCCTAACTGCTCACTTCAATATGCAAATCTGAATCATGCCCATTAAGGGCAAGATCCAGAATGCGACGCCTCGCGAGGTCTCGTTAGATCCCACAAGGTGTAATGAGCGTCATAATTCTGCAAAGAGGTCTTTTGTGAGATTTACTGGCCTCAGCATGTCCCGAATCTGGCACAATGAGGCTATTAGATCATGCCCAATATATTCCTTATCTTAATACAAGTGACTATTTTAATTGAAATAATTAAACAGTACAACAGTGCATCGTGGTATTTCATAAATAAAGTACTTAATTTAATGATAACTGTGTTGGAAATAATTATCACATTGTCATCAGTCTGTACTGCGTCAGTATAGAAGCTTTTGTACTCTGTCTGGATTGTCTGCAAGCTATTCAGGAAAGTGAGAACACATATTATTGGACCAGGCAATTTAATTTAGTTCATTCTTCCCAGTTAAATTTCAGCTAGCATGTTTCTTCAAATCACTTCAGGCAAATCAACAAACAAGGTTGACTATAGTTAATTGGTAGTCATCCTCTAACCTATCAATGAGTCTCTTCATTTCTTGCATTCATGTGGACTATTTTTCTGACCAATGATGGTCAGACCTGTGCATTGGTACTCCACCGATACAATCCCTGATCCACAATGCATTTCTCCTGGTTAGAGCTGGGTTTATACTTTGTTTGGTTTTGGATTTTTGAAGCATTAAATTTTCAGCAGATTACAAATATGCTGCTGGGACAGGGGAGCTGGTATTTGCAGTTTAAATGGGTGCTGACTCATGGATATTGCTTTTGCAGAATCCAACGTTGGAATATTTTCAGAAAGAATATGGGTGCTGTTGGCTGAATGAAGGTATTTGAGAACACATAAGAACTCAAGAGAAATGAACAGGAGTAGACCAAATGGCCCTTCGCGTCTGCTCCATGCTTTAATGCAACCTCAGCTGTTCTGGGCATTCAACTTATTTGCTTGCTTCCCAGATTCCTTGATTCCCTGAGAGACCAAAGGTCTGTTTATCTCAGCCTTAAATGTATTCAATGATAGAAAATTCACAATCCTCTGGGGTAGTGAATCACAATGAATTGATCCTTTGTGTGAAGTAATTCAGCCTTTGAATGAAGTCATTTTTCCTCATATCCGTCCTAAATGATTGGGCCCGCATCCGGGTACTATGTTCTTGTGTGTTAGATTCCCTGACCAGCGGATCTCTCTGCGTCTCCTCTCGAAGCCACTTCAGAATCTTCTATTTTTAATGAGGTCACCTCTCATTCGTCTAACCTCCAGTGGATACAGGCCCAATTTACTCGACCTTTCATTGTAGAGCAACCCATTCATCACAGGGATCAATTTAGTGAACCTTTGGTTGGAATTATCCGGTCGTTGCGATTCACTTCTCTCGCCGGCAGCACACCTCAGCCAACGAGTTTTGCAACCCTAACTATAGGGTAGTTACAAAGGGAAATCCCAATGACAAGGGGCAGGAAGAGGGAATCCCGCCGCCAGTGAATGGCATGGGGTGAGAAATACGTGGCTGGGGGACCAGAGAAACCCACCCTTTGCTGCACCACCACCAATGCACGTATATTCTTTTGATATTGTTCTTCGACGAGAATGATCATACCATCCAAGACCCCATCGACAAGAAGAGGAAAGTTCTCCATGCTTGGCAAAACAAAATAACCAGCAAGGCAAAGTGGATATGCTTTTCACTGGCCGGCAATTTCGAGAGAATTGCCAGGAACAATATCAACCACTCTACAGAGTTCATCAATTTGACCAAGGCTCTTGACTCAGTCAATTGAGAAGTGCTAAGGAAGACCCTGTCAAAAGCCGGCTGTTAAGAGAAATTTACCAACTTTCTCTGACTCCTCCACAACAATGTGTTGGCAACAGTCCTCACCGACAGAAATAAGACAGAAACCTTCGACGTCAAGACTGGAGTCAAGCAGGGATGTGTCAGCACCCCCAGCTTTTTCTCCATCTTCATCACCACCATTCTTCACCTTGTCATTAGTAGGCCTCCCAGTGGAGTGGATCTCGTCCACAGGATTGACAGAAAACTTTTCAACCTCAACTGGTTGAAATCCAAGAAGAAAACGACACAGACATTGCTCGTAGTGCTTCAATATGTGGTTGACGTCGCTATCACCATCCTCAGGAGAGAATCTCCAAGCCATACTTGACACTTTTGTGGTAGCATACCAAAGAATCAATCTCAGCCTCAATTTAAAGAAGACTCAAGTCCTTTAACAACCCACCCCAGGGCAACATCTGGGGCGAAATACTCCCCCAATGGCGCGATGTCCGCCGACTGGCGCCAAAAACGGCGCCAATCAGACGGGCATCGCGCCGGCCCAAAGGTGCGGAATGCTCCGCATCTTTGGCGGCCGAGCCCCAACATTGAGGAGCTAGGCCGGCGCCGGAGGGATTTCCGCCCCGCCAGCTGGCGGAAATGGCGTTTGTTGCCCCGCCAGCTGGCGCGGAAATGGCGTTTGGTGCCCCGCCAGCTGGTGCGGAAATGCGCAGTGGGGAGAGTCTCTTCCGCCTCCGCCATGGTGGAGGCCGTGGCGGAGGCGGAAGGGAAAGAGTGCCCCCACGGCACAGGCCCGCCCGTGGATCGGTGGGCCCCGATCGCGGGCCAGGCCACCGTGGGGGCACCCCCCGGGGTCAGATCGCCCCTTGCCCCCCCCAGGACCCCGGAGCCCACCCACGCCGCCTGGTCCCGCCGGTAAATACCAGCTTTGATTTACGCCGGCGGGACAGGCAATTTCTGGCCGGGACTTCGGCCCATCCGGGCCGGAGAATTGAGCGGCGGGTCCCGCCAACCGGCGCGGCCCGATTCCCGCCCCCGCCCAACCTCCGGTACTTGAGACTTCGGCGGGGGCGGGGGCGGGATTCACGGCGGCCAACCGCCATTCTCCGACCCGGCGGGGGGTCGGAGAATGACGCCCCTGGTCTCTCCCTCTATCAAGATCAATGGATAAACCATCCCAAAGGTGGAACATTTCTCATACCTAGGGAGACATCTCTCCTCTAAAGTGGACCTCGATGCGGAGATCCAACATCGTACCCAATCCACGAGCACCTCCTTCAGACACCTAAGGACGAGAGTCCTTGATGACCACCAAATCCACACTAACACCAAAATCCTCATGTACAAAGCCTCCCAATTCTTCTATACGGCTCAGAAACATGGACTATGCACTGACACCACCTCAAGGCCCTGGAGAGATACTATCAACACATTCTAAGATGGATTCTCCACATCAGATGGGAGGACAGATATATTAACATCAGTGTCCTTGAAAGAGTCAAGAGCACTTGCATCGAAGCCATGTTCATTCGAAACGAACTCCGCTGGGCCGGCCATGTGCTTCGGATGTCAGAGTCCCGACTGCCAAAGCAAATCTTCCTTGCCCAGTTCAAGGAAGGCTTCCAAACAAGAGGGCAAAGGAAGTGCTTCCAAGACTCTCTGAATGCTTATCTCAAGAAATGCAACATTAATGTCAAAGCCTGGGAGGTCCTTTTTCAGAAGAGACATACTTGGAGGAACCTCCTGATTGAAGGCGCACAATTCTTCAAGGACAACAGATGGCAAGAGGAGGCCCAGAAAAGGAGTTCGAGAATGGAATACCAGAGATCTAGTGTCCAAGGACTGATCCCACCTCCCAGGAACACCTGCCAAATGCGTGTCCGAAGATGTGGCTCTAGGGTCAGGATCATCAGACATGCAAGAAACCACAGAACCAATAACCAGCAACAGCGACCCAAGCCGGAAATCGAACCTGGGACCCTGGCGCTGTGGAGCAACAGTGCTAACCACGGTGGTACCGTGCCGCCTCCCTGTGTCTGCATGAGTTTCCTCCGGGTGCTCCGGTTTCTTCCCAGAATCCAAAGATGTGCAGGTTAGGCGGATTGGCCATGCTAAATTGCCCCTTAGTGTCCCAAGGCTGGTTGATGTTATAGGGATAGGGTGCGGAGTGGGCCCAAGTACGGTGCACTTTCGGAAGGTCTGTGTAAACTCGATGATCCGAATGGCCTCCTTATGCACTGTAGGGATTCTATGAAATGGCTCTCACAGTTTGTGAAGACAATTCTGCAGTAAAATATTCAAGTTCCTCAGGCTCTTGACAGATTTTGTCACTGTGGTTTTAATTGCTTTCCTTGTCTGGCTAGTCCATGTTGACTCCTCAAATAAGCTTGAAGCCTAAGAGCATGTAAGGTTTGAAAACAGCTCAACCACTATTTAAAAACACTATTTAGATTAGCAGCAGTCGGCTGGATGTCATTCAAAATAAATCTGGAGACATAGCCGAACACCAATGAACCTAATTTATATGGGCAATGTTATGAAGTAACATTAGCCAGTAAGCATTGAGGTAGTACTGAGGTGTTCTAAGGTTAAAGAGCATGTGGATAAATAACAGCAAGTTGCCATCCTGCTTATGAGTGAGCAAATGAGCTTACATGAAGCAGGTTAGTTGTGTGATTTGCAAACGACAGTTCCAAATGATCAAGCAATTTGAAGTGGCCAAAGTGAGAACTATGCAAGAGGTGTGAGAACTAGCTGTAGTAACCTCAAAGAGAGGGTGACAAGATGGACAAGAAATATTTTGGGGCATACCTTGTTCATTTAATTTATATAGTGTAAAGATTCAAGCCTAATAATGTGGAAGCAATATATCGTGCATGCGCATGGATGAAGTGGAAATCCTTTCAGTTTATGAAGGTGAAGGAGAATTGTATAGCTCATGGCCTGGTAAACAATGCAGCAGTCTGATACACATTGGACAGCTTTTGCTAATTGTCCAGGCTTACATGACTGGGAATCCTATTAGAAGAACAGAAGTTGGTACATGTTATAAATCACCAACAACAATGACATTATGATACTGCTACTAAGAAAGACTGGAATATGTTTCAAAGATGTCACACACCATGAACTCAGTAATATTGATCCACACATAGCCAGTTCTGTGCGATATTCTTTATGTGTTATTTTGTATGCAACACACTCCAGCCCAGATTTTACCCTCTGTGCAGTGCATCCCTTTATCCTTCTTGAAACATACCAGAGCCTGTGTGATTTCTGCACATAAAACATACTGGACTCTATATCAATCT
This sequence comes from Scyliorhinus torazame, assembly GCF_047496885.1. Taxonomy (NCBI): domain Eukaryota; kingdom Metazoa; phylum Chordata; class Chondrichthyes; order Carcharhiniformes; family Scyliorhinidae; genus Scyliorhinus; species Scyliorhinus torazame. The sequence continues at coordinate 181,748,740 of NC_092707.1, forward strand.
ACACAAATCACAGTTCAGGTCATCTGTTATTGTTCCAGTAATATATCCCACCTTGGTTCATAGAATCATAGAATTTACAGTGCAGAAGAAGGCCATTCAGCCCATCGAGTCTACACCGGCCCCTGAAAGAGCACCCTGCCGAAGCCCATACCTCCACCCTATCCTTGTAACCCAGCAACCCCACCTAAACTTTGGACACTACAGGGCAATTTAGCGTGACCAATCCACCTAACCCGCACCTCTTTGGACTGTGGGAGGAAACCGGAACGCCCGGAGGAAACCCACGCAGACACGGGGAGAATATGCAGACACCTCACAGGCAGTGACCCAAGCCAGAAATCGACCCTGGGACCCTGGCACTGTGAAGCAACAGTGCTAACCACTGTGCTACCATGCTGCCCGTTATTATAAGATGTGTAGTATATTCAATCCTGTGCCCAGCAGCTCATATACGATTCTCTCAACCTTTTAAAGCAAATTTGAAACATGTTTTAATTTAATCTTGCAGCTAAACATTCTTGGCAAAGGCTGCCAGAGAAAGAACTATGAGAGAGTACAGAGAAAATGGAGCGAAACAGCCTGCAGCCAAATATGTTAGCTTGAAATAAGCAGCTGGGTAACTTGAAAAGAATCTGGGACATGATACAAACTGGCTGGCTGTAATATGGAACATATTGCAAGGCAGTGACAAGACATAATACAGACCCTCAAGCTATAGCTATTCATATTTCCATTTTTCTTGCAGCTGTTAAAATAAAGCATACTCAAGGGGTTATCACAGAATGAAAATTAAACGACTAATGAGTGGTGAAATACCTGCTCCACAAACACTCATTGAGTCAGCTATTTATCCTGAAAGTAAAAGAAAATGGCAGCATGCTGGTGTAGAAAAGCACTGTACAGAGATCACAAACTGCACTCCTTCACTCTGCTAGGGACTGTTTTACACTGTTGCCCATTGATGCACTATCAATTACGACGAGACGAGAGTAGAGAGTAATCGAGGCTTTATTACGCAGAGGTGTGTTGCCTCCTGCAGCTGCTGCCGAAATGGCTGCAGCTTGGTGAGCACACACATTTATATTCGACCTACTGGGTGGAGCCAGCAGGCAGGGATCTACCCCCGGACCTGTAGTACAGGAGCCTTACCGGATTACCTCTTATATACTATACGTATTATACAAATAGTGGTGACTACCACATTCACCCCCTGTTAAAAAAGAGTCCAGCGGGGGTGGTGGAAAGCTATTTACATGGTATGTGAGCATTTTTAAAGAGTAGAGTTTGGCGAAAGTTCACAAATTTAGCCGGTCGGGTGCCTTGTTCCTCCGTTGTGAGAGCCGCAGTCCCGGAGGTGATGCAGGTGCCGGCTTGGTCGCCTGTGATTCCGGGAGTGTGTAGTCCTCATCCTCATCCCCGGGTGGAACCAATGAGAGGACGGATCGTCCTGGAGCGGGGGCGGTGGTGAGGTGCGTTAGGGGGAGGGTGGGTGGTGCCGGCGCAATTGGAGGGGAGGGTGGGGAACCAGCTGATGTCTCTCCTGAGGGAGACTATGTCTTGGTGGCCATCGGGGTACACCACGTAGGCGTACTGTGGGTTCGCATGTAGCAGCTGTACCCTTTCGACCAACGGGTCAGCCTTGTGGAGCCGCAAGTGCTTGCGGAGGAGGACGGGTCCTGGGGCTGCCAGCCACATTGGGAGCGAAACCCCAGAGGTGGACTTCCTAGGGAAGGCAAGGAGACGTTCATGGGGGGTTTCATTAGTCGCAGTGCAAAGTAGCAATCGGATGGAGTGGAGGGCGTCGGGGAGGACTTCCTGCCAGCGGGAGACCGGGAGATTTTTAGACCGTAGGGCCAGCAGGACGGATTTCCAGACCGTCCCGTTCTCCCTCTCCACCTGCCCGTTTCCCCGGGGCTTGTAGATGGTCAGCCTGCTCGAGGCAATGCCCTTGCCGAGCAGGAACTGACGCAGCTCATCACTCATAAAGGAGGATCCCAGTCGCTGTGGACGTAAGCGGGGAAACCGAACAGAGTGAAGATGCTATTGAGGGCTTTGATGACTGTGGCAGACGTCATATCAGGGCATGGGATGGTGAACGGGAATCTGGACTATTCATCAACCACGTTCAGGAAATCCGTGTTTCGGTCGGAGGAGGGGAGGGGCCCTTTGAAATCCATGTTGAGGCGTTCAAAGGGAGGCGAGGCCTTCACCAGGTGCGTTCGGTCTGGCCGGTAGAAGTGCGGTTTGTACTCCGCGCAGACCTGGCAGTCTTTGGTGACCGTCCTGACTTCCGCAATGGAGTAGGGTAAGTTGTGGGCCTTTATGAAGTGAAAGAATCGGGTGACCCCTGGGTGACAGAGACCATTGTGTAGGGCCCGGAGTAGGTCCACTTGTGCGCTGGCACATGTACCTCGGGATAGGGCATCGGGGGGCTCGTTGAGCTTACCCGGTTGATACAAAATCTCGTAATTGTAGGCGGAGAGCTCGATCCTCCACCTCAAGATTTTATCATTTTTGATCTTGCCCCGCTGTTTATTATTGAACATGAAGGCAACCGACCGTTGGTCAGTGAGGAGAGTGAATCTCCTGCTGGCCAGGTAATGCCTCCAATGCCGCACAGATTCAATGATGGCTTGGGTCTCCTTTTCGACACAGGAGTGCCGAATTTCGGAGGTATGGAGGGTGCGGGAAAAGAATGCTATGGGTCTGCCTGCCTGGTTGAGGGTGACGGCCAGAGTGACGTCTGATGCATCGTTCTCGACTTGAAAGGGGAGGGTCTCATCGACCGCGTGCATCGCGGCCTTGGCGATGTCGGCCTTGATACGGTTGACAGTCTGGTGGGCCTCAGCCATCAGGGGGAAAGCGGTGGATTGAATGAGTGGGCGGGCCTTGTCCGCATAGTTTGGGACCCACTTCGCGTAGTATGAGAAGAACCCCAGGCATCGTTTGAGGGCCTTGGGGCAGTGGGGAAGGGGGAGTTCCATGAGGTGGCGCATGCGATCGGGGTCGGGCCCTAGAGCTCCATTTTGTACAACATAGCCAAGGATGGCTCAGCGGTTGGTGCGGAACACGCACTTCTCCTTGTTATACGTGAGGTTCAGGAATTTGGCGGTGTGGAGAAATTTGAAAAGGTGAGCGTCGTGGTCCTGCTGGTCGTGGCCGCAGATGGTGATGTTGTCCAGGTTCGGGAAGGTGGCCCGCAGTCCATACCGGTCAAACATTCGGTCCATCTCCCGTTGGAAGACCGAGACCCCATTAGTCATGCCGAAGGGAACCCTAAGGAAGTGGTAAAGGCGGCCGTCTGCTTCGAACGCAGTGTATTGGCGGTCCGCCTTTCAGATGGGGTGCTGGTGGTAGGCAGATTTCAGATCCACTGTAGAGAAGACCCGGTACTGTCCAATCTGATTGACCATATCAGATATGCGAGGGAGGGGGTACGCATTGAGCTGCGTCTACCGATTGATGGTCTGACTGTAGTCAATGACCATCCTGTGTTTCTCCCCAGCTCCCTGGGCTCTCCAGGGGCTGTTGCTGGCCTCAATGATGCCTTCCGCAGCAGCCGCTGGACCTCCGACCTGATGAAGGTCCTGTCCTGGGCACTGTACCGTTTGCTCCTGGTGGCGACGGGCTTGCAATCCGGGGTGAGGTTTGTAAACAGGGTGGGTGGGACGACGTTAAGGGTCATGAGGCCGCATACGGTGAGGGGTGATAGGGGTCCGCCAAATTTTAGAGTTAGACTTTGGAGGTTGCACTGGAAGTCCAAGCCGAGTAACAGGGCAGCGCAGAGGTTGGGGAGGACGTAGAGCCGGAAGTTTCTGAACTCTATGCCCTGGACGGTGAGGGTGGTGATGCAGTACCCCCGGATCTCAACGGAGTGGGACCCGGAGGCCAGGGAGATTTTTTGGGTAACGGGTGTACCGAGAGGGAGCAGCGCCTTACCATAGCGGGGTGGATGAAGCTCTCCGTGCTCCCGGAGTCAAGAAGGCAAGGAGTCTTGTGGCCATCGACTTTCACCGTCATTATCGCGGTTGCGAGGTTGTGTGGCCAGGACTGGTCGAGCGTGATGGAGGCGAGCTGCGGCTGGTGTTGGTGGGCCCGGGCCGGTCGGCGGCGGTTGCGGGCAATGAGCGGCCAGATGAGGTGCCCGACGAGCAGGGGTCTTGAGGCGCCGTCCAAAATGGCGCCGAAGATGGCAGCACCCACGGGGCGCACGTGGAGGGTGATGTTAAAGATGGTGGCGCCGACGGGCCGCACGTGGGCTGCCGGGATGAAAATGGTGGCGCCCACGGGTTGCACGTGGGGGGTGCAGGAACAATAGGCCTGGGTACAGCGGCAAAATGCTCCTTCTTCCCACAGGTCCTGCAGATTGCACTCCACGCCGGGCAGCGCTGCTGGGGGTGCTTTGTCTGCCTGCAGAAATAGCACTTGGGCCCCCCGGGGTTTGCTGGCTGCCGTGCGGCGCAGGCTTGGGATTGGCTGGGGCGGCCGCTGGTGGGGCCCACGATGTACATGAGGGGGGTGCCGTGCTGTCGGGGGCGTACGCTTGTACATTACGGGAGGCTCCCGTTAGTGAGGTCGCGATTTTCTTGGTCGGCGTGAGGTCGCGATTTTCTTGGTCGGCGCGAGGTCGAGCGTTCTCCCTTCTCAGAGGCACTGGCGGATGTACGCCGACCCTATGCCCATAACAAAATCGTAACTGATTAGGAGTTCAATATGTTCAGCGGCCGAAACTGCCTGGCAATCGCAGTTCCTCGCCAGGGCATGCAGGGCATGCCAGAAATCTTCCAATGACTCACCGGGGAGTTGTTGCCGCGTGGACAGGAGATGCCTGGCGTAGAGTTTGTTGATCGTCCGGATGTAGTTCTCTTTCAGAAGCGCCATGGCCTCAGTGTAGTTGGGCGCATCCCGGATAAGGGGAAATATATCGGAGCTCAACCGTGTGTACAGGATCTGGAGTTTTTGTGCTTCTGAGGGTTGTTCTGTCGCTGCTCCGATGTAGGCTTCAAAGCAAGCTAGCCAGTGGTCGAAGGCCGACGTGGCATTGTCTGCTTGAGGGTGCAGCTGCAGGCGATCTGGCTTGATACGTAGATCCATCGCTGTAAAATCTCTGCTTAATAAATTGATGCACTATCAATTACGACAAGATGAGAGTAGAGAGTAATCGAGGTTTTATTAAGCAGAGATCTGTTGTCTCCTGCAGTTGCTGCCGAAATGGCTGCAGCTCGGTAAGCACACACATTTATACTCCTCCTACTGGGCGGAGCCAGCAGGCAGGGATCTACCCCCGTATCTATAGTACAGATGCTTTATCGTATTACCTCTCATATACGTATTATACAAACAGTGGTGACTACCACAGCCATGGTGATAAATGGGTGCCAGTGAACCAGCAAACCATTTTACACCTCTCTTCATTTCCATTTACATCAATGAAAATCAAGAGATGTAGAATCTGTAGCTGAACAAATATCAGTCGTCATCTCCAATAGTTCAAAGTCAGACCGATTCCCACCTATTATAAGGTGTGGAAAGGAGTCCACACTAAGTCAAACAGGTTGAGTCAAAGGAAAACGGTTTAATGCAACAGAATAAGAGTACAGAGCAGTAACTCCACTACAAGGAGCCATCTCACAGTTCATGGCGCTCCGGTTTTATACAGGATGTAGAAGAGGGTACCCCGCCCTTCAGTGGGGGAGGGGAATATCAATCCCTCAGTCGCATAAATTTCCCATGACCTGCTTAAGGTTTCATTAGTGTCACAAGACCTGCTGAACCCTAGGTTATGACACCGCCCATATGAATTTCCAAACTTAGCCATAAAATCAGTGGATTGGTGCTGTGTGGTAGTACACATTTCATTAAAACAGGGGATACATACTTCCTAATGACTTTTCAAGAGAGTTAATGGCTGAGTTCAGGAAACAATATGCCAACTGACACAAGGAAACAAAAAAGCACCTGTGTTCAGGCTACTGGCATCTGTTCATTTACTTTGCATACGTGAGAATACATATGAAGTCTCTTAGGGCGGTACGGTGACTCAGTTGGTTAGCACTGCTGCCTTACGGTGCTGAGGACCTGGGTTCAATCCCAGCCACAGGTCACTGTCCGTGTGAAGTTTGCACATTCTCCCTGTGTCTGCGTGGGTTTTACCCCCACAAACACAAAGATGTGCTGGATAAGTAGATTGGCCACGCTACATTGCCCCTTAATTGGAAACAGAGAATTGGATACTCTAAATTTATTTTAAAATGTTTCTTGGTGCATCATCCAGATATATTCTGAAGCATCACATGATCTACAATTCTATCATTCCTTACAAATGTAGCCTTGATCAAAGTTTGCTGGAGGGCAGCTTTCCACTAATGTTGCATCCATATTCCAGGACAATCAACTGAACCAAGGCAAAACATTGGGAAATTTACAATATGGTGGAGTTAAGCCTTCATGTTCTCCTCTGACAGCTTTCACTCTGATTCTAGATTCAAATTGATCACATCAGGCCACACCCTGAAAACAGGCCTCAATCCCCTGGTTGAAATTGTGAGATTCCATTGAATAGACTGGCACAGGACTGCCCTTCAAATCACACACTTTTGTTTCGCAGAGACATGTTTAAAGCTTTTCCAATCAAAATACATTTAATTTACTAATTTCTGGATTCTGATGTGGTGGTGTGCTGGGAGTGCAGGGATCGATAACACATGGGAAATATCTGAAGACAGTCTATCAATTACTTTTTAACACACGCTTGATTAGTATTTTAATTCCAGCTTTCCTATCTAATCAATGGCAGCGGCTGTGATGATGATCTGCATGATGCAATGTAACTGGGGATTAGACTTGGCTAACAGGAAACTAAAAGTTTTGCAATAGTGTCCAGACAAGTAAAGGCTGTTTCTTTCACAAGTGTGGCATGGTGGCACAGTGATTAGCAATGCTGCCTCGCAGCACCACAAACTTCTGTTCGATTCCGACCTTGTGTCGCCGTCTGTGTGGAGTTTGCACTTTCTCCCCGTAACTGCGCGGGTTTCCTCCGGGTGCTCTGGTTTCCCTCCACAGTCCAAAGATATGCAGGTTAGGTGTATTGGCCATGCTAAATTGTCCTTAGTGTTCAAAGGTTAGGTGGGGTTATGGGGTTACGGGAATAGGGCGGGGGGAGTGGGTCTAGGTAGTGTGCACTTTTGATGTGTTGGTGCAGACCCGGTGGGTCGAATGGCCTCCTTTTTCACTGTCGGGATAATATGATTCTATGAATGCACTACTGGGGACTGAGAAGAGTAGGAAAGAGACACTCTCTCCCAGCAATAGGATGAAGAAGCTAGCTGGGGAAATAAGGAAGGCGAGGGTGAGGTGGCAAAAGGTACCAGCAGCAGTTGTACAGTGTCACATGGTTGGATCCAATGCAGAAAGCGCTTTAATGGCCAAAACCAGGTGGAAAACATGAGAGAAGTGGTACGTTTATCTACATCCTAACCCAGCCCCTCACACAACCTTCTCAGGCTTGTTGGGCAGCACGACAGCATAGTGGTTAGCACAGTTGCTTCACAGCTCCAGGGTGCCAGGTACGATTCCGGCTTGGGTCACTGTCTGTGCGGAGTCTGCACGTTCTCCCCGTGTCTGCGTGAGTTTCCTCCGGGTGCTCCGGTTTCCTCCCACAGTCCAAAGATGTGCGGGTTAGGTGGATTGGCCATGCTAAATTGCCCTTAGTGTCCAAGAACTGTTAAGTGGGGTTACTGGGTTACGGGGATGGGGTAGATACTTGGGCTTCAGTATGGTGCTCTTTGTAAGGGCCGGTGCAGACTCGATGGGCTGAATGGCCTCCTTCTGCACTGTAAATTCTATGATTCTATTCCAACACATCATTCCACACACCAACTTAATTTCTGGCCATCCCTCTTTGTCGATGAACTGCCTCACATCCCATCTATCCATCCACCACTGACACTCAACAGCAGCCTTGTGCAATTTCTTGGTCTCTCTTTCACAGGAACTCTCATCAAATGTTCTCCATCCATCAGGCAAAGAATTGACATTACTCTCAGTCATAGGTCTGTGCTTTTCTGTGTAGCTAGAGAAGAAAGCTCAGAACGCCAGTGTGAGGGAGAGAAATTATCGTGGTACCTTAACCAGCTCACAATTTGCAACTGCAGAGGCGACACCGGAACTCAGAAGAGTCTTTGCCTGTGGAGAGAAGGGGGCCTCCCAGCTACACGATGATAGAATTAAATATCAGATAGCCACATAGCACTCGTGTCTGAATGAATGCTCTTATAAAAGCAATCTTTATATCAAAAATAGCTCTATGTATTGTGATGTTACAAGGTCCCAAGCGCTGGAGGGACGGTATTTCCGATACTTGCTTCTCCACCCTCTCGATTGTATCTGTCCCTCACTCAACATAACGTTTTTTAAAAATCCTGCTTTCGTCAAAGGAGGAGTGGGAAATCAAGGGAACCATTTGATCCCTTCTCGCCTTGTCATAACAAGTAAAATATCATCATGTTTATGATAATAACTTGCAACAGAATTGGCTGACAGGTCTTTTTTTCCCCTCTTTAACCAACAGAGGTTTGTTGAGGTCATTTAAACATTTTTTTTTTTCGAGTACCCAATTATTTTTTTTTCCAATTAGGGGGCAATATAGTGTGGCCAATCCACCTAGCCTGCACATCTTTGGGTTGTGCGGATGAAACTCACGCAGACACGGGGAGAATGTGCAAACTCCACACGGACAGTGACCCAGGGCTGGGATTCGAACCCGGGTCCTCAGTGCCGCAGTCGCAGTGCTAACCACTGCAACACGTGCTGCCCATTTTGTTGAGGTCATTGGCAGCAATCTCCTCAGAGGAACTCAATCCCTCTGAGGACATGTCCCGATAATCATGCAGATCATGTCGCAGGGCAGATACTGACACCTCAGAGGGACCACTTTTCACATGGTGACTTGTACTTGAGGGAAAGAGAGCAGGTAGGGGAGTCAGGGACAGCAGTAAAGAGTTCACATTAGAGGATATAAGCCTTTCCAAGCACCGCCGATCTGGTCACAGATGTTTGTATCTAGAGACCCATCGATGAAGAGGATCATTATTGAGAATTTGTCAGCCATGTGAAGTGTAAACCATGACTCCCTTTGTCATATCACTCCAAGTCTGACCATAACAGGGCATTTTGTACATTTAGAAGGATGAAGTTTTCACTCATTGCCTGTGCTTAATCATTCATGTGCCTATTGCAAAGAAACTAGTCTGGCAGGCTTTCGTGAGTTTAAAATGAGTTTTTAAAAAACCACCAGGTGGGACTTCCTTGGCGGCATGTAGGAGAAGGTCACGCATAAGATAGCTCCCACCAGAGTACCTGTTCTTGGTCCCTTTTGCCCGGTTCTCGGGGAAAATTGATTGACAAATCCAGCCCATCTAACTATGTTTTGTGATAAGATGTTGAAAGCGTTAAAATGAATGTTGGAAAGGAGGGTACAAGTGGCAGCCCTTCAACAGAGACGGAGAAGGTGTGAGGCTTGGTGGGAGCAAAGTTGGCGGAGGCAACGTCATCAAGTAGGGCTGCGCCTATCACTGTAGAAACACTGAAGACATAATGGCACTCAAGTTTGGCAAGCACTTTGAGAGGCAAAGAAAGGAGATGGACGATGGAGACCCTCAAAATGTTTGTTGAGGACACCCTGGGCCTGATGAGAGAGAGATTGGGAAGGACCCCGGAAGCAGTGAAGGAGCTTGGAGAGGTGCTGAAAGGGGTGCAGGAGACCTTATCATGACATAGCGACCAAATAGCATTGCTGGAGGCTTAGCTGCAGGTGGTGGAGAAGAGGAATAAGGGCCTGAGGGCGAAGGCCGAAAACCTGGAAAACAAGTCAAGGAGGCAGAACCTTAGGATTGTGGGGTTGCCGGAGGGGGTAGAGGTCCCAAGGCCAACTGAGTACTTTGCCCAGCTGTTTGCCAAGTTGATCGTGGAAAGGGGGGGGGGGGGATGAACAGATGTCCCCATCTGAGCTGGATAGGGCTCACTGAACTCCGGCTGAGGCCATGGGAAGTGATAGCTTGTTTTCACAGTTACTGGACAAAGGAGTGGGCCCTGAAATGGGTCAAAGAAAACCGGGAAGGTTTTCCCGGGAGGGATGGGAAGGCATCAGCATTCAAATTTATCAGGATGCCGGGGCAGAGAATGCAAAGAGGTGTGCGGCCTTTAATAAGGTGAAGTCGGCATTGTACTAGAACGATGTGCGTTTTGGTGTGGTGCACCCGGCGAGGTTGAGAGTCACGCAAAACTCATAGGATTATTTCTTTGAGACGGTGGCAGAGGCGAAAGCTTTTACCAAAGAACAAGGATTTGGACTGACTTCATTGCGTTTGAGTGGGACTTTAATGAGTGTTGCTGAGATGGGATCCTTTGGTGATGGTTTAATATTTGTGTACATATGAGGGATCGGACTCGGCTTCAAAAGGGGCTGGGTAAGCCAGGTGTTTCACTTGGGCTTTGATTGGAGGGCCCGGGACGTGACAATCTTAATTAACAAAAGGGTGTGTTTGCTGGCAGGAAGAGTTGAGGTGGATCAGGGAGGTAGGTATATTATAGTCACTGGGACACTGGAAGGTAAGTTTCTTTTTCTCCTTTTCAAATTTTTCCAATTAAGTATCAATTTAGTGTGGCCAACCCACCTACCCTGCACATCTTATTGGGTTGTGGGGGTGAGACCCACACAGACATGGGGAGAATGTGAAAACTCCACATGGACAGTGACCCGGGGCTGGGACCGACCCCGGGTCCTCGGCACTGTGAGGTAGCAGTGCTAACCACTGCACCATCTACTAGAAGATAAGTTAATGGTGTTGGTGAATGTGTACGCTCCAAAATGGGACGATGTAACATTCATGAGAAGGTTGTTGGCGACAATACCAGATTTGGCTATGCATCAGTTGATTCTGGGAAGAGACATGAATTGTGTTTTGAATCCGGAATTGGACTGGTCTAAGCTGAAGTCGTTGGCCCCCTCGGGGGTAGCAAAGGTGCTGTTGCCGTTTGTGGAAGAGTTGGGGGGGGCAAATCCGAGGCAGTTTATGCACCATGGGGAAAGGAATTTTTTTTCTCCCCAGTAATATATATAAAGGGCTCAATTCTCCGAGTTTGGGGCTATATCCGGAGGATCCGTGGCGTTTTACGTGAGAAAAATCGGCAAGGTGCCAGCACTGATCCTCCGACCGGTGAGGGGCTAGCAGCTGCTCCACGTACAACACATGACCTTCCCGATGTAAACGCCTGGAGTATTTCCAGGTCCGTGGCCGCGCACACGTACGCTGATGACCTGCAGCAGTTGCGCCGTACAATATGGCGGCAGTCCTGCACGGGCCCGACCTGCCAGATGGTGGCCCCCTAGACACCCCTCGCCACCCCCTGCCAGTCCCCCCAGCCTTCGGCGAAGCCCTCCCAGCCAGCAGCACAGCTCCCGCGCGACTGTTGGTGGCACTGGGCACAGTCCACAGCTGCAATGCCGGATTCACGAACACTGAGACCATGAGTCAACCGCGCGGTCGGGAACTCGGCCCACCATGGGAGGGCCTTCAAGTAACGTCCTGTGGCCTTCACAACGGCGTGCGGCGTGCTCCTCGATGACACCGTTTTGGAGGGGGCGGGGCATCTGAAAACAGGCGCCGCCCACTATTTCAGCGTAAAAAGGGATTCTCCACTTGATCACTGATTACGAGAATCCCGCCCAAAGTATATCCGAGGATAGATTTTTTATGATGGGAAAATCTCTTCTGCCAGGGTTGAGAAAAGCTGAATACTCGGCGATACTCATTTCAGACCGTGCACCACCTCTAGTAGATTTGGTATTAGAAATAGGTTTGGTTCAGCGTCCAGCATGGAGAATGGATGTGAGTTTATTGACGGACTTGGGGTTCTGTGGAAGGATATAGAGGGCGATAGATGAGAATTAAATGGGATCAAGTTGTCTCTCCCTCGGTGTTGTGGGAGGCCCTAAGTGATTCAAGGTGAAAGGTGAGATAATTCAGTACAAAACACAAATGGATAGGGAGGCAAGGGAGGAGTGCGAAAAGTTGATGGATTACATCTTGCACGTAGTACGCGTGTCCTTGAATGACCCAACCACAGAGCTTCTGGCTAGCAGGCAGGGGCTGCAGGTGCAGTTTGACCTGTTGGACGGGATTTACCGATCAACCTGCCGTGTGTTTTTCAGCAGTGGGGGCAGCCCGCCAGCGGGAGTTTCTGGTCCCACCATTGCCAACGGGGTTTCCCGTTGACTGCACCCCTCATCGCTAGGAAACCCATGCACCGTCGGTGGGACCAGAATATCCCGCCGGAATGAACAGCTGTTAGATTCTGCCTGTTATCTATGGATAAGGCAGTGCACAGCAATAAGTGGAAGCAAACAGGTAAGGCCCCGAGGCCAGGTGGTTTCCCGGTAGAGTTTTACAAGATGCTTGTGGGACAGCTGGTGCTGTTATTGGTGGCGATGTTCAAGGACGCAGTAACACAGGATTCCCTATCTGAGACGCTGATGCAAGCATCAATTTCACTTCTACAAAAATGAATAAGGACCGCCCTATTTCTCTACTTAATGTGGACGCCAAGATACTGCCCAAGGTGTTGACACTGAGGCACCATGGGCGGGATTCTCCGACCCCCCCGCCTGGATTTTGCCGGGGGTGGGAATCGTGCTGCGCCGGTCGGCGGCCGTTGGCAGCGGCCCCCCATGCGATTCTCCGGCCCGTGATGGACCGAGCGGCCGCCCGTTTTTGGCCAGTCCCGCCGGCGTAAATCAAACCAGGTCCGTACCGGCGGGACCTGTCTCTGCGGGCGGCCTGCAGAGTCCTCGGGGGGGTGCGGGGTGGGGGGGGGGGGGGTGCAGGGGGATCTGGCCCCGGGTGGCCTGGCCTGCAATCGGGGCCCACCGATCCGCGGGTGGGCCTGTGCCATGGGGGCACTCTTTCCCTCCGCGCCAGCTGCTGTCAACCTCCGCCATGGCCAGCGCGGGGAAGAACCGCCCTGCGCATGTGCTGCGATGGCGTCAGCGCACGCTGGTGCTCCAGCGCATGCGCCAACTCGCGCCAGCCGGCAGAGGCTCTTCCGCGCCGGTTGGCACGGCGCCAAGCCCTTCCGCGCCAGCCTAGGCCCTGAAAGTGCGGAGGATTCCGCACCTTCTAGGCGGCCCGACGCCAAAGTGGTTCACGCCACACCTCGGCGCCGGTACGGCTATCCCCGCTGGGTGGGAGAGAATCCCGCCCCATGTCTTCCTCAAGTTATCAGGGAAAGTCAGACAGGTGTTGTTAAAGGCCAGCAGTTGTTGCCTAACATGCGGCGATTGCTAAATGCAGTGCTTTCCCCATCTGAGGGGCCTGTTCCAGAGGTAAGCGTCACATGAGATGCCTGGAAGGCTTTTGAAAGTGTAGAATGGAGGTATCTTTCTGGGCCTTGGAGAGGGTCCCAAGTTTGTGTCTTGGATATGACTGTTGTACAAGGTCCCAACAGTTAGTGTCCACACCAATAGCATGAACTCTGGGCACTTCTAATTCAATAGGAGAAAAAGGCAAGAGTTCCCTATATCCCCCCTCTTGTTTGCATTGGCGATATAGTCTTTGGCCATTTGGCTTCAGGTAAGTGGAGGGGGATAGCGAGGGGTGGGGTGGAACATAGGGTGTCCCTGTATGCTGATAACCTCTTAGTTTATGTGACGGACAAGGCGCCCATCTTAGGTGACATACAAGAACTGTTGAGGTGATTTGGCTCTTTTTCAGGGTACAAGCTAAACTTGAGAAAAGGTGAGTGCTTTTCAGTAAATCCCCTGAGGAGGAGTATAATTTTGGGGTACTACCTTTTTGTATGGCTGGTTCCAGCTTTAGCTATCTGGGGGTCCAGGTAGCCCAGGATTGGGCCCATCTTTGAGAACTGAATTGTAGGAGCTTGGTGGGTAGAGTCAAGACCATTCTGGGGATAATCTTCCCTTGACCTTGGCAGGCAGGGTTCAGTCAATCAAAATGAACATTTTTCCAGGAATTTTGTTCTTGTTCCAGTGTCCGCTGGTCTTTTTCCCCTAAATCCTTTTTGGGGGAGTTGAAAAGTTGATTATGTCCTTTATATGGGTGGGCAAGACCACGGGGATTTGCAGGGTAGTCCTACAAAGGTATGGACAGTAAGGGAGCTTGGCATTGTAGAACTTGATATTTTACTACTGGGCAGTGAATACGGAGAAGGTGTTGGGTTGGTGTTGTGATCCAGGAGCCACGTGGATGCAGATAGAATCAAAGTTCTGTAGAGGATCTGGTTGAGGGCATTAGCAATTAGTTCTCATCGGCAAAGTATTTGGCAAATCCAGTGGTTGTTTCCACTTTGAAGATATGGAGACAATTCCGACAGCATTTTAAACTTCATTGAAGCTGGCTTCCATTTTGTGCAAACCATCTGTTTGAGCCGGCGAGGCTAGATGCCAGTTTCGGGACGTGGGAGGGGAAGGGGCTGGATACAGTGAGTGATTTGTTCCTGGACGGGCAGCTTGCCAGTCTGGAGGAACTGTTGGAAGATTCGGGCTCTCGCAACCTGATTTATTCAGATATTTACAATTTCCCAACTTTATGAAACAAATTTTCCCGACATTCCCCGTGGAGCCGCCAAAATCTCTAATAGAGAGGATTCTTTCACTCGCAGGGTTGGAGGAAGGGAGCACTTTTAGTACTGGATTATATCGGAGGATTCAGTGTCAGTGGCGGGGGGGGGGGGGGGGGGGGGGGGGGATGTTAAGGCCAAATCTGAGGAGCAGTTAGGGCCCATATTAGATGTTGAGGGGTGGAGTGAGGTCCTGCGGAGGGTGAACGCCACTTCCTCGTGCACATGGTTTAATACAACTCAAAGTAGATTATAGGGCACCCCTGACTAAGTCCAGAATATGTCGCTTTTTTGCAGGTGTTGAAGACAAGTGCGAGCGCTGCTCAAAGGGTCCGGCCAATCATATGCACATGTTCTGGTCTTGCCCCAGGTTTGTGGCTTTCTGAGTCTCCTTCTTTAGCACCATGTTGCCGATTCTGAAAATTGAACTGGAGCCCTGACCCTTGGTGATCATGGGCTGGATTCTCCTATTCTGGGGTCGTGTCCCCAAGCCGGCGTGGGAACGGTGGCGTTTTACGCCAAAATAAATGGCGCCAAAATGCTACCGATGCCCCGTTTTGCTGGGGGCTAGCATGCCGGCAATGTAGAGTACACGGCTCTAGCTGCCGATACGACCCCGGAGAATTGCCGGGTCCATGGCCGCGCCGTGCTACATGGCAGAGGCCACTCGCGGACCCGGCCCACGAAATAGTCCTCCCCTTCGGCCAGCTCACGCGACCCGGACCACCCCCGAATAATATTCCCCCATCCCCGCGGATCGGCCCTCCCCCGACTGTGGCGGCGCTGGGCAGAGTCCGCAGCCGCCATGCCGAGTTCCCGACAGGCTGGGAACACACTTGTCTCGCACTGTCAGGAACCCGGCCAGTCGGGGGCGGAGCATCGGTGACGTGGTGCAGCGTACTCCTGGAGTACACCGCTTTGGAGGAGGTGGAGCATCGTGAAAGTGGCACCGCCCCCAATTTGGTCGGAAACGTGGATTCCCTGGCCGATCGCCTGTGTAAAAATAACGAAACAGGCCAACCAATGTCTCCTTCGCAAAGCACGCACCTACAAATGCACAAGCATGCAAAATTTACAAGTTATGCTTGAGACGGTTACTTTCTTAGCCAAATTAAAATTCAATGTTGAATGGTTAAATAATTGATGAGGCCTTTGCTGGTATCTGTGGCTGGGATTTGGATGGCATGGTGGCACTGTAGTTAGCACTGCGGCCTCATAGTGCCAGGAACCTGGGTTCAATTCTGGCCTTGGGTCACTGTCTATGTAGAGTTTGCACGTTCTCCCCATGTCTACATGGGTTTCCTTCGGGTTCTCCGATTTACTCCCACAGTCCAAAGATGTGCAGATCAGGTAGGTTACCCACACTAAAGTGCCCCTTAAGTGTCCAAAATGTTCGGTGGGGTTATTGTGTTACGGGGATGGGTGGGGCCTACGTGGGGTGCTCTTTCAGAGTGTCGAGCAGACTTGATGGGTCGAAAGGCCTCCTTCTGCGCTCTAAGGATTCCCTGAAATCTTTCACACTGATCTCAAAGTTCCAGGAGTTGATTTGGAGCCTGTGTAAAACTGCAATTGCCAGAGACAATTTATTTTTAAAACGTAATCCGTCTTTTCCAAAAATGTGATTTTTTTTTTTTTGACGAGGTTGTTTTCAATTATCCCTGTGCTGGATTTTTAACTTTAATTGAAATGGGGCCTTAATTTGAGGGGGAAGGGGAGGGGGAGAAAATTACTACCTCACTGGCAGGTTTTTCCAGACTACTGACTGCTTCCTAGCAGCTTGCCTGCTATATTATTTTTAAAAATTTGCTTCAGTCACATGACCTCTCCCTCCTCATAATGATTTCAGAAGCTGTTTGTTTATTTGATCTCTAAACCAAAGGTGGATTTGTTTCATGGCTGGAGATGATTAGATTCTGCAATGTACCAGCTGTTGGTCCCTGAATGAGCCATTATGCATCTTTTCATATAAACATTGTCTTAGAAGACTTTCTGTCTCTGTTTGAAAGGTAGCCTGAGAGAAATGCAAATGTGAGATCGATACAGTAAACCCTTTTGAATTAATTCTTGGCATCAGCAGGTGTGAAATTTCAGAGATGGATGTAATTTCTGAATTGCAATTCGCAAGGGAACGTTCCAGAAAACTAGTCAACTTATAGCACCAGACACCAGGTAATGTGTGGTAGCCATTTTCAGAAGTCCTTTTTAAACAGTTCAACATATGTTTAATTGGCCAATGAAATTACAGATTGATATCACTCGTGCACAAGATACATCATTATGAAAAGTAATAGCAGCGAATGGCAGCCATTCCAATCACATTATGCACGATTGCAGAAAAAATGGAGAAGTCCATCTCAAACATGAGAGGGTGCTGTAACAGACCACTGTGATGATATTCTCTTCCATGGATTGAGTAGCCAACAGCATAGAGCATCAGCATGTTGGCTTCGATCAAGTGTTTGAGCACTTTGGATGCACCTCAAATAGGAAGAACAATGCCTCAGTCTCTATCTTGCAACATCTCTTTGATCAGTAGTCAAGTCTTCTTTAGCTCATTATTAGCAGTGTGTGACTGGGCCATGGGAATGATGGTGGTGAGAGGATCCATGGAAATGGGGAGTCTGCTCAAAGCACTTCCACTTGTCGCCCTGTTGAATGACTGCAGGTGGAGTGCTCTTTGGTGGGACCCCCACATATCAGCCAACAGCCAGAACAGAAATGGAAGCAGCCTCCCTCCACCTCTGCCAAAGCCACAGCAGTTGCAGCATATTGAGACACTCGAAAAAGGATTTGTAAAGCTTTGTCATTGCACAATGTTACAATTTTGTTTTTATTATACATTATCAGAATGTGAAGTCTCCCTTCCTTGTTTGAAAGAATATAAGTATTGATTTTTGTATCGTCTTTCTGTCTTATCCATTCTTAGTTATCAGGTGGCACGAGGCCTTTTTAGTTGTATGATAATGAATGGAAGACACCTATCAATGGGAAATATGAAATTAGTTCTGAACTGAATTATAATGGGCAAGAATCTTTCCCCTTTACTGAACGTGCCAAAATAGCACTCCCCTGTGTGATTTCAGAGTTGCTATTGTTGAATCTTACTCCAAACCACAGAGATAATAAACTCCGAGAACTCCAGATTTGCACCATAACAAAGAAAAGTTACCAAAACCAGTTATCCACGAATGAAGTGTAAAAGACCACTACTTATCATTTAGTTAATGTCAATGGCTTTTGACCATTTCACTGAAGCTATGTCAGCACGGTAGCATTGTGGATAGCACAATTGCTTCACAGCTCTAGGGTCCCAGGTTCGATTCCGGCTTGGGTCACTGTCTGTGCGGAATCTGCACATCCTCCCCGTGTATGCGTGGGTTTCCTCCGGGTGCTCCGGTTTCCTCCCACAGTCCAAAGATGTGCAGGTTAGGTGGATTGGCCATGATAAATTGCCCTTAGTGTCCGAATATGCCCTTAGTGTTGGGTGGGGTTACTGGGTTATGGGGATAGGGTGGAGGTGTTGACCTTGGGTAGGGTGCTCTTTCCAAGAGCCGGTGCAGACTCGATGGGCCGAATGGCCTCCTTCTGCACTGTAAATTCTATAACTATGATGAAGCTACTGAAAGACTACCATTTGACTTCCAAAATGTGTCAATGAATGTTCATCATGTGACTGAAACTGTTCACTGATACTGAAAATATTTTATTCCAAAACCCAGAAGAGACCTTGGCAGTCTACAGACAAACATCAAAATTATCACAGCCACAGAGAAAGGCTGCACCATATTTTCTTTCAAGAACTGTGAGGCTTAAAGTTATTTTAAAAAGCTTTCTCCAGCCTCTTTTTGAAATGCCCTGACTTCACCTTGAAAGAAATTATACCTCTGGTTATAATAGCACCAGTTCCAGCCTTCTTGACCTGCTGAGCAGTCTTCCCTTCGAAGGAAGATTGCAGTTAATCCAGATTTGATACCAGTCATCTGAATTTACCTGAACGACAATTCCAGAGGTGGAAGTGTTCCCTCCTTAATTGGATGCTCAAAGACACATGAACTGCTAATTATTCTGTTCAATACTTTCAGAAGTGCACTACTTTTTATAAGTCTATCTTCCTAGCATGTGTGATGTGTGGCTGATGTAGTGTTTGTCTTCCCAGGGTGAGTGTGTAAATGAACATTCTTCCCTGTTTAAATCCAGGAAGGTCTGCCGCCAATGACTTTTGCCCACACACTAACAGGGATTGGGGAACACACGCATTCTCCTTTTCAAAAAATAAACTATGCTGATTATGGATGAAGGGACGGGGAATTGGGATTTCAGTTTATCTTTCTCCCCTGTTGGTAACACATGGCTCAGGTATTGAGCACAAACCTTCCAACCGCAAAAGGTTGTGAGCTGGATGCACTGATGGAGCAGAGGTGAATCCACATCCACCAGATCACCTCGACAATCTGGGCAGTAATGCATTGCCTGCATTACGCCTTTCCTCGCCTTCCTTGCAAAACTGTCAAAGAGACTGTGCATTAGTCCACATTCAGGTTCAGGTTTCACTACTGTGAGTTTACCAGGAACACAGCAGACAACTCTGGAGACTTTGTCTGCTGTGCATTGAATGACATTCAGCTCAGTGTACTGAGTACTGAAAGACAGTGTCGCTCAGTGTACTGTGTACTGAAGGACATTGTCAGCTTAGTGTACTGTGTACTAATGTCATTCAGCTCAGTGTACCGAGTACTGAATGACATCAGCTCAGTCCGCCGAGTACTGAATGACATTCAGCTCAGTGTACTGGGTACTGAAGGCTATTGTCAGCTCAGTGTACTGTTTACTGAAGTACATTCAGCTGTGTGTACTGCGCACTGAAGGACACTATCAGCTCAGTGTACTGTGCACTGAAGGATGCTGTCAGCTCAGTGCACTGTGCACTGAAGGATGTTGTCAGCTCAGTGTACTGTATATTGAAGGACATTCAGCTCAGTGTACTGTGCAGTGAAGGATGCTGTCTTCTCAGTGTATTATGTACTGAAGGACATTCAGCTTGGTATACAGTGTACTGAAGGACATTGTCAGCTCACTGTATTGTTCTCTAAAGTACATTCAGCTCCGTACACTGTGTACCAAAGGGCATTCAGCTCAGTGTGCTGTAGACTGAATGACATTTTGTTTATTGTATTGTGTACTGAAAGACACAGCCAGTTCAGTATACTGTGTACTGAAGGGGATTTGCCTTATTGTGTACTGCAGGATATTCAGCTCAGTGTACTGTGTATGAAGGACACTGTCAGCTCAGTGTACAGTGTATGAAGGTCATTCAGGTCAGTGTACTGAAGGTCATTCAACTCAATTTACTGTGTACTATTGTTATTCAGCTCAGCGTCCTGTGTACTGAAGGACATTCAGCTCAGTGTACAGTGTATGAAGGACTCTGTCAGCTCAGTGTACAGTGAACTTCAGGATATTCAGCTCAGTGTACAGTGAACTGCAGGATATTCAGCTCAGTGTACTGTGTACTGAAGGTCATTCAGCTCAGTGTACAATGTATGAAGGACACTGTCAGCTTAGTGTACAGTGAACTGCAGGATATTCAGCTCAGTGTACTGTGTGCTGAAGGTCATTCAGGTCAGTGTACTGAAGGTCATTCAACTCAATTTACTGTGTACTATGGTTATTCAGCTCACTGTGTACTGAAGGACATTCAGATCAGTGTCTTGTGTACTGAAGGCTATCCAGCTCAGTGTATTGTGTACGAAGGACATTGTCAGCACAGTATTCTGGATACTAAAGGACACTATCAGCACAGTGTACTGTGTAAGAAGGACATTGCCAGCACAGTGTCTGGGTACTCAAGGACATTATCAGCTCAGTGTACTGTGTACGAAGGACACTCAGCACAGTGTTCTGGGTACTAAAGGACACAGTCAGCAGTGTTCTGTGTACAAAGGACACTGTCAGCACAGTGTTCTGTGTACGAAGGACACTGTCAGCACAGTGTTCTGTGTATGAAGGACACTGTCAGCACAGTGTACTGTGTACGAAGGACATTGTCAGCACAGTGTTCTGTGTATTGAAGGACATTATCAGCTCAGTATACTGGGTATTAAAGGACATTCAGCTCAGTGTACAGTGTATGAAGGACACTGTCAGCTCAGTGTACAGTGTACTGCAGGATATTCAGCTCAGTGTACTGTGTGCTGATGGACACTGTCAGCACAGTGTACTGTGTACGAAGGACACGGACAGCACAGTGTACTGTGTATGAAGGACATTGTCAGCACAGTGTTCTGTGTATTGAAGGACATTATCAGCTCAGTATACTGGGTATTGAAGGACATTCAGCTCAGTGTACAGTGTATGAAGGACACTGTCAGCTCAGTGTACAGTGTACTGCAGGATATTCAGCTCAGTGTACTGTGTGCTGATGGACACTGTCAGCTTAGTGTACTGTGTGCTGAAGGACACTGTCAGCTTAGTGTACTGTGTATTGAAGGACATTCAGCTCAGTGTACTGTGTGCTGAAGGTCATTCAGGTCAGTGTACTGAAGGTCATTCAACTCAATTTACTGTGTACTATGGTTATTCAGCTCAGCGTCCTGTGTACTGAAGGACATTCAGCTCAGTGTACTGTGTATGAAGGACACTGTCAGCTTAGTGTACTGTGTACTGAAGTACATTCAGCTTAGTGTACTGTATACTGAAGGACATTCAGCTCAGTGTACTGTGTATGAAGGACACTGTCAGCTCAGTGTACAGTGTACTGCAGGATATTCAGCTCAGTGTACTGTGTGCTGATGGACACTGTCAGCTTAGTGTACTGTGTACTGAAGTACATTCAGCTCAGTGTACTGTGTATGAAGGACACTGTCAGCTCAGTGTACAGTGTACTGCAGGATATTCAGCTCAGTGTACTGTGTGCTGATGGACACTGTCAGCTTAGTGTACTGTGTACTGAAGGACATTCAGCTCAGTGTACTGTGTACTGAAGGACATTCAGCTCAGTGTACTGTGTACTGAAGGTAATTCAGGTCAGTGTACTGAAGATCATTCAACACAATTTACTGTGTACTATGGTTATTCAGCTCACTGTGTACTGAAGGACATTCAGACCAGTGTCTTGTGTACTGAAGGACATTCAGCTCAGTGTACTGTGTACTGAAGATCATTCACCTCAATTTACAGTGCACTTCGGTCATTCAGCTCAGTGAACTGTGTACGAAGGATATTGTCAGCATTGTGTTCTGGGTACTGTAGGACATTATCAGCACAGTGTACTGTGTACGAAGGACATTATCAGCTCAGTGTACTGTGTACGAAGGACACTGTCAGCACAGTGTTCTGTGTATGAAGGACACTATCAGCACAGTGTACTGCGTACGAAGGACAAGGTCAGCACAGTGTACGGTGTACGAAGGACACGGTCAGCACAGTGTACTGTGTACGAAGGACACTGTCAGCACAGTGTTCTGTGTACTGAAGGACATTATCAGCTCAGTATACTGGGTACTGCAGGACATTAAGCTCAGTGTACTGTGTACTGAAGGACACTATCAGCTCAGTATAATGGGTATTAAAGGACATTCAGCTCAGTGTACTGTGTACTGAAGGACATTCAGCTCAGTGTACTGTGTACTGAAGGACACTATCAGCTCAGTATAATGGGTATTAAAGGACATTCAGCTCAGTGTACTGTGTACTGAAGGACATTCAGCTCAGTGTACTGTGTACTGAAGGACACTATCAGCTCAGTATAATGGGTATTAAAGGACATTCAGCTCAGTGTACTGTGTACTGAAGGTCATTCACCTCAGTGTACTGAAGATCATTCAACTCAATTTACTGTGTACTATGGTTATTCAGCTCACTGTGTGCTGAAGGACATTCAGATCAGTGTCTTGTGTACAGAAGGACATTCAGCTCAGTGTACTGTGTACTGAAGATCATTCACCTCAATTTACAGTGCACTTTGGTCATGCAGTTCAGTGAACTGTGTACGAAGGATATTGTCAGCATTGTGTTCTGGGTACTGTAGGACATTATCAACACGGTGTACTGTGTACGAAGGACATTATCAGCTCAGTGTACTGTGTACGAAGGACACTGTCAGCACAGTGTTCTGTGTACAAAGGACACTGTCAGCACAGTGTACTGCGTACGAAGGACACGGTCAGCACAGTGTACGGTGTACGAAGGACACGGTCCGCACAGTGTACTGTGTACGAAGGACACTGTCAGCACAGTGTTCTGTGTACTGAAGGACATTATCAGCTCAGTATACTGGGTACTGAAGGACATTCAGCTCAGTGTACTGTGTACTGAAGGACACTATCAGCTCAGTATAATGGGTATTAAAGGACATTCAGCTCAGTGTACTGTGTGCTGAAGGACATTCAGCTCAGTGTACTGTGTACTGAAGATCATTCACCTCAATTTACAGTGCACTTCGGTCATTCAGCTCAATGAACTGTGTACGAAGGATATTGTCAGCATTGTGTTCTGGGTACTGTAGGACATTATCAGCACAGTGTACTGTGTACGAAGGACATTATCAGCTCAGTGTACTGTGTACGAAGGACACTGTCAGCACAGTGTTCTGTGTATTGAAGGACATTATCAGCTCAGTATAATGGGTATTAAAGGACATTCAGCTCAGTGTACTGTGTATGAAGGACACTGTCAGCTCAGTGTACTGTGTGCTGATGGACACTGTCAGCTTAGTGTACTGTGTGCTGAAGGACACTGTCAGCTTAGTGTACTGTGTACTGAAGGACATTCAGCTCAGTGTACTGTGTGCTGAAGGTCATTCAGGTCAGTGTACTGAAGGTCATTCAACTCAATTTACTGTGTACTATGGTTATTCAGCTCTGCGTACTGTGTACTGAAGGACATTCAGCTCAGTGTACTGTGTATGAAGGACACTGTCAGCTCAGTGTACAGTGAACTGCAGGATATTCAGCTCAGTGTACTGTGTGCTGATGGACACTGTCAGCTTAGTGTACTGTGTACTGAAGGTCATTCAGCTCAGTGTACTGTATACTGAAGGTCATTCACCTCAGTGTACTGAAGATCATTCAACTCAATTTACTGTGTACTATGGTTATTCAGCTCACTGTGTACTGAAGGACATTCAGATCAGTGTCTTGTGTACTGAAGGGTATTCAGCTCAGTGTACTGCGTACTGAAGATCATTCACCTCAATTTACAGTGCACTTCAGTCATTCAGCTCAGTGAACTGTGTACGAAGGATATTGTCAGCATTGTGTTCTGGGTACTTTAGGACATTATCAGCACAGTGTACTGTGTACGAAGGACATTATCAGCTCAGTGTACTGTGTACGAAGGACACTGTCAGCACAGTGTTCTGTGTACGAAGGACACTGTCAGCACAGTGTACTGCGTACAAAGGACACGGTCAGCACAGTGTACGGTGTACGAAGGACACGGTCAGCACAGTGTACTGTGTACAAAGGACACTGTCAGCACAGTGTTCTGTGTACTGAAGGACATTATCAGCTCAGTATACTGGGTACTGCAGGACATTCAGCTCAGTGTACTGTGTACTGAAGGACACTATCAGCTCAGTATAATGGGTATTAAAGGACATTCAGCTCAGTGTACTGTGTGCTGAAGGACATTCAGCTCAGTGTACTGTGTGCTGAAGGACATTCAGCTCAGTGTACTGTGTACTGAAGGACATTCAGCTCAGTGTAATGTGTACTGAAGGACATTCAGTTCAGTGTACTGTGTGCTGAAGGACATTGTGATCTCAGTATATGTGTACCGATGGGCATTCAGCTCAGTGTACTCTGTACTGCGGGACATTATCAGCTGGTCCAGTAACCTACAGTGCATCTTCAGGATGTTGATTGCTTGTTCAATGGCGCATCTCATGGTGTTACGGCTTCAATTATATCACTCTGGGTCCTCATTCCTCAGCATTCCGAGAGTATCCCCATAAATCTTGTTATGGGCCAGGGTTTAGAGAACCCCACCTTGCTCCATAGGTGAGTTCACCTGACCCACAACTTTTAATAGATTGTGGTATGGGGAGCAGACGACCCACTCTACATGAGTGGTAGAGCAGAAATGGAAAAGTATCTTTTAAAACAAAACAATGTCTATTCTATGAACACAAGTTAACCTTTTTAAAACATACAGTGAACATCTTAGCAACCATCAATTCAAATACAACCCCCAAAGAATACAACACTAAGTAATCCTTAATAACTTCCCAAACAACATCCAGAAGACAAAAGAAACACCTTTTAACAGAAGCACATTGGGTTTCCATTCACTACTAAGAACATTTATAATTCTGAATTCACCAAATGATCAAGAGATAGTATTTTCATGGCAGAGAGATCAACAGTACACCTGCTCTGTCTGGCTTCAGCTCCAACACTGAAAACGAAACTAAAACACACCATGCAGCAAACAGCCTAAAATGAAAGTAAAAAGCTGACAGACAGCCCAGCTCCACCCACTCTCTGACATCACTGCAGTAGTAAACACCCATTTCTTAAAGGTACTCTCACTACAGATATTTATATACACACCCATTTATAAACACCCATTTCTTAAAGGTACTCTCACATGACAATCTTTTTGTATGGGAATCCCCCGAGTCCAAGCAACAAAGAACAAACAAAGAACAAAGAAATGTACAGCACAGGAACAGGCCCTTCGGCCCTCCAAGCCCGCGCCGACCATACTGCCCGACTAAACTACAATCTTCTACACTTCCTGGGTCCGTATCCTTCTATTCCCATCCTATTCATATATTTGTCAAGATGAACAAGTTACTTAGCTTTCACATGCAAAGCCATTTGGGAGAATAGACGGCTGCCTTCATTGCCACGTTAGTCCATTCAGTGGTACCCAGCATCTGTGGTAATCCAGCCAAACCTGCAACCTTGAGAGTGTAATCTGTCTGATTGTGTGTTGTGTGTTGTTAGCTGTGAGATATAGCCCAATCCAGTGGCAAAAGGAAACAGTGAGGGCAGATGCCAGGAGGTATTGTTTCAGCATGATGCAAAGGTTTATCCCAACCTGATCCAATATCCTGAACCCCTGAGACAGTTATATTCAAACACACCAAGGAAGCTGACCCTCTACCTGTGAAGTCTGGCCTCCATCTCGCTGCTGCTGCCTCTCCCCTGCAAATCTACTGCTTTTAGACTCCGGTGCTGTTGCTGGCCACCTTGATCATCATCTGTAGTCCAATCTCAGACAGCATAAGTAGCACAAATCTGGAGCTGGTAGACTAGGACTCCAAAGTGTTGAGGAAACCCGCAAAGCTTGTAAAGTAACCCGCCAATGCTTGAAAAATAACACGCCCAAGTACTGGGAACAAATTCTCTCCCACACAGAAAAAAACCCAACAGCGAATACTGAGCGTTTGTTGGAATTTCTTTTCCAAGATTGCTTCAGCCCCACTCAATTGCCACTGTCTTCTCACCTTGCTCCATAGGTGAGTTCCAGAAAACCCAGGAAACCTATGCTCCCACAACTAAAGTGCTAAATCGTATCAATGTTGCTCTAATTCCCTGAATAACATGTTCATTGACAATCTGTCTCTTCCAGCGTAGGCGGTGGGGGGGAAATGGTCACTCCCATGCTGCCTGGCACACTGCAGGTTGGAAAACATTATCGATTTGGCTGGTTTTAACCTCGCAACCTGCTCCCAAACTAATGCCCTGGGGCAGAGCAAAATCCAGCTCATAAGAAAATAATGAGTGTATGCCAATTAAACTATTAAATGGCTCAGCATAGTTTTTCTAAAGTCATTTTCTGTGATTTGAAATCAGTTTGCTCACAGGTGGAGGGCCAGACACCAGAGTACTTATTCTTAATGGTAAACCCATTCTCAGCTGTATTATTAGAAATGCACCAGGTAACCATTCTTCAATAAATCAAGGAATCATTTTACTGGAATAGAAACAATTCTGTTCTATTGATGCTCGTCGATTGCATTGGTTCATGCAAGATTTTACCTTTATGATTATGCAAAATATTTTTACAGAAGTGTTACCTAACCAGTCCACTTTTTCATTTCATTTCACTTTCAGGGCATTTTGTGTTCAATTTTCTGACTGAATCAGGTG
Organism: Scyliorhinus torazame; assembly: GCF_047496885.1. Lineage (NCBI taxonomy): Eukaryota > Metazoa > Chordata > Chondrichthyes > Carcharhiniformes > Scyliorhinidae > Scyliorhinus > Scyliorhinus torazame. The sequence goes on from NC_092707.1 coordinate 181,775,472, forward strand.
CTTAGTTGTATTGATGCATTATTGCCTCATAAATGTATGTTTCTGCCCTACAGTGATAGTCAAATCCCTGGTGTACCTAATTTAGTCCATCAATTTAACAGGGTTCACCATTCAGTAAGGATTTTGTGGCCAGAATGTTTAGGATTGTAGGAGGTCAGGCCCCACTATCCGAAGAGACATTGGGGAACACATTCCTGCCGATTCCAACAGCCCCGCTGCCATTTTACACTTTAACAATATTGATTGGCAGAAGGTGCACTTTCTCACCTTACTCAGGAGGAAATCCAGCCTTGGAGCTGCCGCCCTCTCCAGTACCTGCAGGAGGAGCACTGCAGTGGCCGGAAGAAGAACTGCAAGAACCCTCCTCAGCTAAAGTCAAAGGAACTGGGGGAAAAGGTAAGTGTTGATGGTCCAGATGAGGAGGGTAGGGAAGGCCTGGGAGGTCACAAGGGGGGTGATTAGAGTTTTGAGGGATAGGCCGGGGTGGGCTGGGGTGGGATGTTCACAGGTCATCAGGCCTGAAGGGGAGGGTGCCCCCAATCAGAAGGGGGTTTCTGATGGCAGTGCCCTCTGACCTTTGCTCTACCTGCCATGGATGTAAGTCCCTTTGTTTCCAACCTTGCTACCCCTGCCAAGCTATCATCTGCCTGCCAGCCTAAACATTGAGGCTTGGTAGGAAAAAATTCTGAAGTGACCATTACTCCCAATGCCACGTGCAAGTGAATACAGAAATAGGAGGATGAGGCAGATGAATTAATGGCTGGAAAGATGGTGCGGGAGAGAGGGCTTTAGATTTCAGGGACACTGGGACTTGCTCAGGGGAAGAAGGCACCTATGCAAGACAGACAGCTGGCACCTGAACAGAGCTATGGCTGAATTGCTTGCATTTTGCTAGTTTTGTTGAGAGAGCTTTAAACTAACTTAGCAGGGGAATGGAAACCAGGAGAGAATATTAGCGAGGAATACCAGGGTGCACAAAATAGTGGGAGAGGCAGATAACACTAGAATAGAGAACAGTAAGTTAATAGGTGGAGTGGGACTAAGGGAGAAAGTCTAAATCAAGGTTAAATGCATAGAGTACAGTGAATATGATTGGGGGGGTCACACGTGCAGATTGCCGTGTGGAAATATAATGTTGTAGCAATAACAGAGGCCTGGTTTGATGAAAAGATTGGAAAGGAAGAAAGGTAGGAGGTGGTGGTGGTATTGTTAAGGAGAGTATTTCAGTGCTAGAGGAAGAGGATATCCCGAAAGGATCAAGGACAGAATCAAATTTGTTAGACACAAGGAACAAAAACGGTGCAACTACATTGCTCGGAATAATCTCTAGACATCCAACTAGTGGGAAACATGTAGAGGAACAAATCTACTGGGAAATTACAGAGAGATATAAACATTTTAGCGTAGTTATAATGGGGACTTTCATTGCCCGAATGCAAACTGTGACTCTGAAAGGTGTATAGGGCGGAGAGAGGTAAGCGTTCCTGGATTGTGTTCATGGAAAGTTTCTACAGCAGTATATGTCCAGTCCAACAAGAAAGGAGGCACTGTTGGGTTGCCTTTTTGAAATGAGGTGGTCTAAGTAGATTAAGTGCCAGTCGGAGAACACTTAGGAGCCAGCGATCATTGTGTTGTAAGGTTTAGGATGATGATACAAAAGGACAATCCAGAGCAAAACTAATTAACTGGGGAAGAGCTGACTTCAATGGGATGGGAATAGAACTGGCCCAGACAGACTTAAATGAAAGGTTGGCAGGAAAAACTGTAGCTGAACAATGAGCTACTTTCAAAAATGAAAAGATTCAAACATGAAAAGATTCAGGCACAGTCAAGGTACGTTCCCTCAAAGGGGAATGGTAGGGCAAACAAATCCAGAGCCCCCTGGATGAAAAAGGTGATAGGAATTAATGTAAAAAAGTAAAAGTGTTCTTATGACAGGTGTCAGGTAGAAAATACAGTTGAGAACAAAGAGGAATACAGGAGGTTCAGGGGGGTTGTGAAAAAGCACATTAGAGAAGCAAAGAGGGATTAGAAGAAAAGACTGGCAGCAAACATAAAGGGGAATCACAAAGTTTTCTCTCGGCATATAAATAATAAAAGCATGGTAAAAGGAGGAGTCGGGCCGATTAGGGACCAAAAAGGTGATTTATACATGGAGACAGGGAGCATGGCTGATGTTTTAAATTAATACATTGCAGCTGTCTTTGCCAAGGAAGTAGTTGCTACTCAGGCCATGGTGGCAGAGGACAAAACTTTGTCACCAGATGGGGAAAGTATCGGATCAACTGTCGGGACTTACATCTGACAAGACACTGCGACCGGATGAGATGCATCAAAGGACTTTTATGGAAGGAAGAGTGGAAATTGCAGGGACACTGGCCATAAACTTTCAGTATTTCCAAAACTCAGACAAGGGCCAGAGGACTGGAAAATTGCAAACATTATCTCCTTGTTCAAAAAAGGATGTAAGAATAAGTCCTGCAATTACGAAGCAGTCAGTTTAACTTTGGTGGTGGGAAAGCCTGTAGAAACAATTAGTTGGGATAGGATTAATAAGGGCAGCACAGTGGCGCAGTGGGTTAGCCCTGCTGCCTCACGGCGCCAATGTACCAGGTTCGATCCCGGCACTGGGTCACTGTCCGTGTGGAGTTTGCACATTCTCCCCAAGTCTGCGTGGGTTTCGCCCCCACAACTCAAAAGATGAGCAGACTAGGTAGATTGGCCATGCTAAATTGCCCCTTAATTGAAAAAAATAAATTGGGTACTCATTTATAAAAAAAAAGGGGATAGGATTAATAATCACATGGGAAAATGTGGGTTGATTAGGAAGAGCCAGCATGGATTTCATATGGGAAAATTGTGTTTAACTAACTTACTGAAGTGCTTTGAAGAGGTAACAGAAATAGTTAATGATGAAAATGCTGTTGATGTGGTGAACATGGACTTTCAAAAGGCATTTGATACAGTGTCACACAACAGACTCATGAGAAATGGTATAGCTGATGGAATAAAAGGGACAATAGCAACATGGATACAAAATTGGCTGAGTAATAAGAAACCAAGAGTAATTGTCAAAAGATATTTTGCAGGCTGGAGGAAGGTTTGTAGTGGAGTTTCCCAGGGGTTGGTACTGGAACCCTTGTTTTTCTTGATACATATTACTGATCTAGTTTACATATTACATATTACTCTCCCTACAGATGCTGCCAGACCTGCTGAGATTTTCCAGCATTTTCTCTTTAGTTTCAGATTCCAGTATCTGCAGTAATTTGCTTTTATTTACTGATCTAGATCTTGGTGCGCTGGGGACAATTTCAAAGATTGTGGATGTTCCGAAACTTGGAGGCACTTGGAGAGCAGTGTAGAATTTCAAAAGGGCATGGACAAGTTGATAGAGTGGGCAGATAGGTGACAGATGAAGTTCACTGTGGAAAAATGTGAGGTGATGCATTTTGGTAGGAAGAACATGGAGAGATTATAAAACAGGGAGTACAATTCGAGAGGGAATTCAGGAGCAGAGAGGCCTGGGAGGATATGTGCAAAGATCATTGAAGGTGACAGGACAAGTGGAGGTAGCAGTTAATAAAGCACATAATATTCTCGGCTTTATTAATAGGGGCATAGAATACAAGAGCAAGGAGGTTATGCTGAACTTATACAAGACACAAGCCACTAGTTAGACCTTGGCTGGAGTATTGTGTTCTAGGTATCCTACTATAGGAAAGATGTGAACACATTGGAGAGAATGCAGAAGACTTCCACAAAAATAGTTCCAGGAATGAGAAACTTCAGTTCTGAGGATAGTTTGGAGAGGCTGGGACTCTCCTCCTTGGAGAGGAGAAGGCTAAGAGGAGATTTATTAATGGTTCTCAAAATCATGAGGGGGCTGGACAGAGTAGGTGGGGAGAAACTGTTCCCGCTTGTAAAAGGGTCAAAAACGAGCGGACACAGATTTAAGGTGATTTGCAAAAGAAGCAAATGTGATGTGAGAATAAACGTTTTCACACGAGTGGTTCGGATCTGGAATGCACTGCCTGGAAGTGTAGTGAAGACAAAATTAATTAAGGCATTCAAAAGGATATTAGATGATTATTTGAATAGAAACAATGTCCAGGGTTCCGGGGAAAGGCAAGAGAATGGCACCAAATCATAACGCTCATTTGGAAAGCCAACGCAGACACGATGGGCCAAATGGCCTCCTTTTGCACTCTAACAATTCTACGATTCTGCAAAGGGGCCTTAATCGGGGCAAGGGTGGGATTCAACTCCGAAGGCCATGAATTTGCTACCAGGACCGTGCGTGCGTGAAGCTGGAGCAAATCCCCTCTACGCAATTTCTCATGCCTCTCCGGTCTCAGAACCCACCCAGGCGGAGGGGTGGGGGCATACAATTCTGGCTCACATTCTAGTTGGCTGGACCAAGATTAATTTCAATCCTATTTTCTAAATTATTGTCAAAAATATCTGCGTGCACCATCCCCCATGCGAGCCCACGAGCTGTGAATTAAGACTTGGCTACTGAAATGTTTTCCAGGCCTCCAGTGTGGAATCTGACTCGGTTCTGACAATACTGGACTGCTTACTATTTCTTGTAATTGAACTGTCTCACCTCCTACCCACTTCAATGGCACTATGTTCTTCTCACCATGATTCGATGGTTTCTTTCTCATTCATGTCTTGCCCACTCAACTCTGGATTAAAGCCACTGTTATACATGATGCTTCAGCACTCCTGTAGACTTGTCACCTTTTACACTTGCAATTGATATCTCCACTTCCTGAAAAACCTTCCGAAATGATAAACAAACTAACAAAGTGTTTCTTTTTTTAAAAAAAGCATGTTATCTAATTTTATTGGAGGCTGTTGGTAGTTTGACATTCCCAAAGGATGAAGAGATGGCTTTTAGTTCTCCTTCGAGGTGCTTTGCATATCATTGAGCTGCAGGATGAAAGACAATTGCTTCAATATTGGTTGTGGAGCAAATATAAAACTTTAGTTCCATGTCTGAACAGTATTGTAAATTTTAGACTCAGTGCTAACTCTAACTGTGTTGTGTTTAATAATTTCCAGCTTGGCTTAACTCCCTCAATTGCTTTTCGATCAGATGTTTGTGGAATCAAGCCCACTTTAGATTGGAGGAGATAAGTTAGGCTGACACTTAGTTTCCAGGTTGACAGTAGAGCTGGAAGAAGAAAACTAATCAAACCTCTGGGACCCGGTGTCTATGCAATGACTTCCTTGTGATTTATTTTTCCATTTGCTCATTGGCTGTGGACATTATTGACAAGGTCAGCATTTATTGTCCATCCTAAATGACCCTGGAAACGTTGAGGGTGAGCAGTGGTCTAGGACCATCACAATCTGTCATACTGGTTTTGCGACAAGTGAGTGGCCTGTCAGGCCATTTCAGATGGCAGTTAAGACCACATAGGTCTGAAGTCACACAGGGCGCATTTCTCCGACCTCGTTACAGTCTCGCTCAAGTGAAACGTGGCCGGTGAATAGCGGAGGAGACCGAAAACGAGAACCGCATCAAGCGCCAGTTTGTGATGCAACTGGCTCACTCCCATAGGCAAAATCGGGATTTCGCTGTAGCCTGGCGAGAAACCAATTATCACTGCTTAAACCCCATTTCCAATTAACAAGTGCCATCCCATATCCTACAGCCTTCCATCATTCAGCAGCCCCCCCAGCAAGTGGTCACGCTGGCATCAATTTCTACTCTTTTTGAAAAACGTGAACCTGGCGGAAAGGCTTCTGTGGGGAGCCGAGGAGATGAGTAGCCATCTTTGGTCACAGGCAAAGAGACAGAAAGCGCTGGACGTGCCACCCCAGTGCTCACTGGGGCTTTGAGGCTGGAGAGCATGGCTTACCTGTCGGCGGCACATGCACAGCCGTGCCGCACTCTCCCGTGTGCTGACTGTCAGAAGCGGCCTCATCAGAGGGGTGGAACCCGGGGGAGCTGGTGGTCACCATTGCCACTCCATGGGTTGGGTCTGGGTTGGCACCAGGCACCCCCTCCTCTTACTTGGTGCCCATAGGGCCCTGAGGTTTACCTTGGGATGGAGGGGCAGTTGGTCCGAGCTACGGCTGCCCTTGTGTCTTCTGGCTCTGCCAGCCTTGGCAGTTCCCCATGGTCCGCACCATCGTGCTGATGCCCTTGGCTCCTCCTCAGTCATTGGGCATGCTCTGCAGTGCCTCGGCAATGCCCATGTGCGACTGGGACAAGCTCCGCAGTGCCTCGGCCACATCCATCTGAGAGCAGGATATGTCCCTCAGAACAAGATCGGCCTGGTGCTCGTTGACATCTCTGAGCAAGGTGGAAATACTGCCTAGACCCTCAGCCATGGCTGTGCAATGCTCTGGACACCTTCACTAATGGTGCAGATGTTGTGCACCAGGGTGTCCTCTGCGGTTGCCATCCTAGCAGTGTTAGCCACCGTGCCATGCATTGCTGGCTATATCTCCTGTGCCCGTAGCCTCTGGGACTCACCAAGCGGCTATGGATCTGCTGGAATGCCGCTGACACCTCCCATCGAATATCCCGGCCTTACCCTAAAGTCTCCATCAGCTCTGAGTAACCTACTTCCAGAGGCTTAGCATCAGGCTGGGACCCAGCTGGGTCCTCAGATCCTGCAGCTTTCCCGCCTGTGAGTTCCTGCCTCCAGCTAATGTACATCATCGGCAGTGTGGTGCTCACCAGATTGTGCTCCAGAAGTCTGACCACCGAGGTGCGCGTATCTGTGTTGGTGGATGGTGGGAGTGGCAACTGTGATGCGGCTAGTACGGTGGCATCTCTGGAGCTCTCTGAAGTGGTTTCATGGGGGACTGGAGAGTGTGCCACCCGGGATGGGCTGGCGCGGTCGGCTGCGGGAGAATGGACCTGTGGTCAGTGAGAGGACCTGCGGGAGAATGGACATGTGGTCAGTGAGAGGGATGGGTCAGTCAGTAAGCCAATAACAACTCACATTTGACAGGTGCTCTGGTGGGGCCTGGTGGGTCCTCACCTCTGCGGCATCTGCCAGCCTCCGCGTTGGTGACCACCCTGTCCTCAGCCACCATGTTCACTTCCAGGATATGCTCCTCAAAGATGGTGAGGATCCTGGGGCGTCATTCTCCGCCGGCGGGAGTCTCCGTTCTGCCGGCGCCCGGGGGTTTCCCAACGGTGTGGGGCTGCCCCACAATGGGAAACCCCATTGACCGGCCGGTGTTACGGAGACTCCCGCCGGCCGGTCGGCGCAGAAATGTGGCGGGGCGGGTAGGAGAATTTCGCCCCTGATGCCTGGCACACCACCACCAGTCTGGGCCCTCTCCCAGTGATTGTGGGAACGCTTTTCCTGAGGAGACACAGAGGGGGCATCGTTAGCCACACGCGTGGTTCACAGTGGTGGCAGAGGGTGTGTGAAAGAAAAGTTGGGAAGGGGGTTGAAGGGGGAGGGGGGTGGAGGAAGGGTTGGGGCAGTTGAAGAGGGAGGGGTTTGGATGCTCCATGGGGTGGAAACGTCTCAGGGTGGGGGGGGAAGTTGGTATCTACTACTCTACTTAAGACAAGGGCAGTAGTCGCATGGTAGCACAGTGGTTAGCACTGTTGCTTCACAGCGCCAGTGCCCCAGATTCCAATCCTGGCTTGGATCACTGCCTGTGTGGAGTCTGCACATTCTCCCCGTGTCTGCACAGCTTTCCCGAAAGACTTGCTTTTAGGTGAATTGGCATTCTGAATTCTCCCTGTGTGTACCCGAACAGGCGCTGGAGTGTGGTAACTAGGGGATTTTCACAGTATCCTCATTGCGGTGTTAATGTAAGCCTACTTATGACAATAATGAAGATTATTACAATTCTTACTATCACAATCATGTCCAAAGGTTTGGGTTAAGGGATTACAGGGATAGGATGGGGGGAGTGGGCCTAGGTGGGATGTTCTTTCGGAGCGCCGGTATAGACTCAATGGGCCAGACGGCCTCCTTCTGCACTGGAGATGTTCTATGAAGATTCTATTTATTCATTTATGGGGTGTGGGTGTCGCTGGCTAGGCTAGCATTTATTGCCCTTGCGAAGGTAGTGGTGAGCTTTCTTCTTGAACCGCTGCTGTCCATGTATTGTAGGTATACCTCAGGGAGGGAGGTCCTGGATTTTGACCCAGCAGCTGTGAACAGCCAAATATTTCCAAGTCAGGATGGTGAGTGACTTGGAGGGGAGCTTCCAGGGAGTTGTATTCCCATGTATCTGCTGCCCTTGTCCTTGCAGATGGTAATGGTCGTGGTTTTGGAACTATTTGGAAGGTGCTCCTTGAGGAGCCTTGGAGGTTTCTTTGAGGTCATCCAAAAATCTGCTGCCCCTGTCTTATCGCACACCAATTTCCATTCATGTACCTGTGCTGACTAGCCTACACTGGCTTTCTGGTAAGTAACACCTCAAGTTTAAATACTTTCCTTATTTTCAATTCCTTCCAAGGATTCATCCCTCTCTATCTCTGTAATGCCCTCCAGCAAGACAATCCTCTGTGACATCAGCCCCTCCAATTTGGGACTTTTATGCATCCATGATTTTAATAAGTCCACTATTAGCAGCCATCCCTCAGTCAGCAAGGCTCAAACTTCCGGAATTCCCTCTACTTCTCATCTTTTAAGACGTTCTGTAGAACCTAACTCTGACGCAGGTTTTGGTCATTTGCATGGATATCTCCTTGCGTAGTTCAGTGTCAAATTTTGTTTGATATCTCTCCTTTGATGCACGATGGAACATTTTATTATATTGAAGGCATTTTCTGAATACACGTTGTTGTTGTGGAATGATGGCCAAATAATTAATATTTTTAGTTATGCAACCATAGTCTCATTATTCCCTAACCATCATACATTATTGATCTATGAGTCATTAATAATAAAAATCTGAAATAATTAAGAAATGGAAAACATGAGATAGATAATTAAAAACAAAAAACAATATAATATTTCACTCTGATAAGTGGGTAGTCTTTAATTAGCTGATAGTCAAATATTATGTGTATTATGATATGTCATGTGAATCCGAACAGTGGTAAGATCGGTTGAGCACTCTGTTATTAGATTTAGCCAGTCATTATTTAAGTAGCCAATATTTTAGTGATCCCAAATCATTTTTTAATGAGTTCGTCAGTCATATTCTGATTTTTGGCTGTAAAATATTTTGCAGGGCATCCTTTAGGCAGAGAATGCCTGTTTCAAGCGGGACATAGTCAATCTATCGAGGTTGGTGTTTTAACATAGCCTGATCGCCCAGTTTCCTTCCACGATTCCTTTATATAATGAATGACATTTTCCACAAAACAGATTGAATGACATATCTTCAGACGATCAAAGCAAATAGATCTGCCTGCTGAAGCGAGCTGGATGGAGAAATGGAGGCATAACCACAGAGCTAGTTAACCTCCTTTACAAAACTGCTGGTGTTGGGTTTAGGGGTGGCAGAGGTGTAACTGAGGTTTAGGCTACCCAGCTGAAGACTCAATTTGGAAATGGTGCATGGTATCAATTATGAGGTGAGAAAATACAAGGATATATGAACCTATTACTTTTGAGTGGGGATAAAGAAATGAAGGCAACTTAACTTTCTAGACTAAATTCACCACAGTAAAAATAGTTGACAAAGCTGACTGGATAGTTTACGGAATTATGACAGCCTGCATTTTGATACAGAATCATACAGACTAAGAAGGTTCAAAGGTCAATCCTTAGTTTGTACTGAGGTTCTGGACAATGGTAACCCCGAGGATGTTGATAATGGGGGAATTCAGCGATGTAAATGCCATTGAAGGTCAAGGGGAGATGGTTAGATTCTCTCTTGTTGGAGATGGTCTTTGCCTGGAACTTGTGTGTCATGATATGACTTGGCACTAGATATTGTCCAGGTCTTGCTCCATTTGTACATGGACTGTTTCTGTATCTGAGAAGTCATGAATGATACTGATCACTGTGTAGTCATCGGTGAACATCCTCACTTCTGACCATATGATGGACGGCAGGTTTTGATGGAGCAGCTGAAGATGGCTGAATCCAGGAAACTACCCTGAGGAACTCTTTTAAGCTAGAATTGCCTCCTACTGGACCTTGAGCTTGGAGAACATAGAACATACAGTGCAGAAGGAGGCCATTCGGCACATTGAGTCTGCACTGACCCACTTAAGCCCTCACTTCCACCCTATCCCCGTAATCCAATAAACCCTCCTAACCTTTTTGGACACTGAGGGCAATTTAGCATGGCCAATCCACCTAACCTGCACGTCTTTGGATTGTGGGAGGAAACCAGAGCACCCGGAGGAAACCCACGCAGACACGGGGAGAACTTGCAGACTCCGCACAGACAGTGACCCAGCGGGGAATCGAACCAGGGACCCTGGCGCTGTGAAGCCACAGTGCTAGCTACTTGTGCTACCGTGCTGCCCTTAAACTCCTGCAGCGATGTCCTGGAACTGAAATGATTGACCTCAAACAATCACAACCATCTTCCTTTCTGCTAGGTATGACCCCAACCAGCAGAGTGCTCCCCCAATTCCCACTGAATCCACTTTTCTTAGGGGTCCCTGATGTCACACTCAGACAAATACAGCCTTGATGTCAAGGTTGGTGCAGACTTGATGGGCTGAATGGCCTCCATCTGCACTGCAGGAATTCTGTGGTTCTATGGCAATTACTCTCACCTCAGCTCTTTTGTCCGTGTTTGGAGCAAGGTTGTAAGGACGTCAAGAGCTCCGCAGAACCCAAACTGATCATCACTCAGCAAGTTAATCACTGAGCAGGTTATTGCTTAGTAAGTTCCGCTTGATAGCATCTTTGATGAACCCTTCCATCACTTTACTGATGATTATGAGTAGACTGATGGGGTAGTAATTGGCCGGGTTGGATTTCTTTCTCATGTACAGGTGGACCTATGCAATTTTCCACATTGCTGGTTAGATGCCAGTGTTTTTGCTGCACTGGAATAGCCCCCTGTTTCAGACTCCCCACTTCTCAAAGCCAGCTGAAGACCTTTGGTGCTGGCTGGAAACCTCATGCTGAGGTTAGGAGGGTTTGACCCCTTTTCTGATCCTCAATGCAGGTCTTGGTAAGGAATCCGTCACTGTTCCCATGCATAAACCTTGTATTAAAACAGTTGATCAGCTATTGATGATGTCATCAAAGGCAGGTGGCATTTTAAAAATGTTCTCGTGGGCTGTGGTCATCGTTGAGAAGATAGTGGCGAACCACCTTCTTGAAATGTTGCAGTCCACGTGCATACACCCACAGTGCTGTTAGGGAGGCAATTCCAGGATTGTTCAAAGTCAGGATGGCAAATGCTTAGGGAACTTTCAGGTGAAAGTGTTCCCATGCATCTGCTGCCCTCCCAAGCCATTTGTCTTTCTTCTAGGTGATGGGGATCATTTGGAAAGTGTTGTAAGGAGGCTTGTCAAGCTGATCCAACAAATCTTCTGGATCTTACACACTACTGCCATTGTGCACCATTAGTGGGAGGGAGTGAATATTTATCTTGGTAGATGGGGTGAGGAATGACCAGACTGCTTTGTCCTGGATAATGTCAGACTTCATGAATATCTTTTGGAGTTGGGCTCATCCAGACAACCGTGTGTATTCCATCACACTCATGACTTGTGCCATCTAGATGGGAAGTCAGAAGGTGCATTACCCCCAGCCTCCAACCTGCTCCTGTAGCTACAATATTTATATGGTTCAGTTTCTGGTAATGGTAATGCCCAAGGCATTGATGGTGGTATATTCGAAGAAGGCTCTGCTGCTTTGGGCGTGTGCGCTTCTGCCTTCAATTTAAAATTGCAATCTCACTGATCGGGCAGAAATGGAATCCGCCTGATCTATTTAAACTGCTGTTGTCGGCCTGGTATGGGCAGGGAGTTAAAATTGGGACCATTGCCTCTGGGAGACAAGTGGTGAAAAGTAAAATGTAGAAACACCTGCTCTCCAATCTTTCTCACAGGTTTTTTTTGCAGGAAGTCATTTAACACTTGGTTGCAGGCAGTAATTGCACAGCCATACCAGGGAACTTTTATCTGAAACATTAATTACTGTATTCACTGCACTGGTATTATTGTGAAGCTATGAATTAGAGCCTGTCAGCCACTAATGCCAGTTTATAACTAACAGAGTAAATAGCACTAATATTAAACAAAATTGGAAAGTCCATTAAAATGCAAAAGCATTTACTTCAACCAAGACTGTCACCAGTATCTTCCATCTTACTTCAAATGAGCTCATCCTTTTCTAGAACGGTTTCTTCCACAAGCTTAATTAACTCTTTGGGTTTAGTCCAGAAGTCTAAAAGAATATAAGATGGTAAGGTTGGAAAAAGTCTATTTAGCCAGTCAGGGGGAATACATTTGTGGCTGAGATGCAGTGCTGGCCACCAAAGAAAGACCACTACCAGAAGAAATGCTTGATCTTGTACAGTGCTCATTTTGTGTTGGATAATGTCTCCTCTGACTGCTTAACTGTAAGAGGAACAAAACTGAATGCTGAAAGAGGAATGTAAAAATGAAAAGATATGAGAAAAAAGAACAAAGGCCTGGTTGTGAAAATAATGGTTTTGAACAGCTTAATGATCTAACAAAATGGCTGGAACTTAACAGGGAGTGCTGTGAACAAGTAACTAACAGTGACGGAACAGAAAACAAGAAGTTTTATGTCAAGAGTGGCAAGCAGCCTCCTGTATTGTATGATTCGATGGATGGTATTTCATTGAATCCATGGTGGTCTTGTCCAATGGCTGGAAAGCAGGTAAGAGTCTCGTGTCGCTTCAGTACGTGAGTGCCCATTGTATTAAATGCCACTCATAGACACTTCACTTGACCACAGCGGGCCTTCTCCAGGATCAAAGACCCTGGGGCAGTAGTCTTGACATTGAGAGCTGCTGGCCAATCAGAGTCCAATTGCTCCAATGAATGGCAGGGAGGTAGTGGCTGCTGATGGTCTGATATCCACCCAAGACCTAGTATTGTCACTGGATGCCAGGCGAAAGGTGAGTGATGGCGGGAAGGGAGGTTCATGTACTGGGAGACAAGGGGATAGGGTGGCTCCTAGCCGGTCACCACCCTTCTAGCTGTGGCGTGCCTCAATCAGGAGGAGGTCACGAGGCGGGAATCGCCGGGAAACAGTGTCAGCAGAGGGGTAGCTCCCCTCTTCTTCTGATACCAGGTCCCTCAATCAGAAACTAAGTACCTTTGATCAAGGGGCCCCTCCCCCACCGGGAGCTCCAAACAACCTTGTAAAGGTTTGCACGTCCTGTTGCCTGCCCACTGCAGGGTTAATAGAAATGGTATTAGGTTGAAGTCTTACGTGGGCATTAATTGTCCATTTAATAGCCTCATTTGATGGCAGATCAGGAAGATTGTGTATAGTTCCTCCCACCAGAGATTTAATGTCTCCCTCTACTCTCAGATTATTAATGTATATGCTGTATATATATTTTAATACCAATCCTAACTGTCCCACTTCAATGCACAGGAGTGCAGGGCCTGTCCTGGTCCTGAAGTTTGCTGATCTGCACATGTGCAGCCCACTCACAGGCATGCAGGGGAGCTAAGAGGAGCATTAGGAATTGGAGTTCCCGACCTCGCAGGGGAGTTTCTTAACATTTTATAATCCCTCACGCTGCCTGGGCTTTCCCAGAATAGAATTACAATGGTGGATTACAGTGCCATCTCCCATGGTGGGTCCCCGCCCACCACCTTCCCACCTGACTAAACATTCCTGCTGCCTCCAAACTCACCAAACTCATATCCTGCACCCCTGTGCATTGAAGTGGGACAATTAGGATTGATATTAGGATATATATATAGTAGATACATTAATAACCTTAGAGTAGACTCAAAGGAGCATGATGGGATACTTGACATTCAGAAGACGAACAGCCTGTGTAAACAATAAAGGGAATTCAAGTCCAGACAGGCGGAGGTGTTCATGCCGAATGATGAGATAAAATCTGCTCTTTATGTGTTGACTCACTGAATAGGTCAAAGAAATTCACCCAGGTGAAGAATGTATTAGAATAACCAGATCCTTCATCCATTAGTGGCAGCTTAACAAGTTCCTTTAGGCATCAGCAAATGTTAACGAGGCCTGTCAGTAATACTTAGAAGTAAGAATTATGAAAGGGTGCTGCACACTGTAATATTTCAAGAAGTTTCCCTTGGTTCACTCAGGAGCTCTCCCGGGCATGCTTGAATAAAAGTGTTTTTAACTTACTTGTACATCACGTACTCCAGAATAGCAGTTTTTCTCCACAACAACATTAAGGAAAAATGTAGAATGATTGGGGGCAGCACGGTAGCACAAGTGATTAGCACTGTGGCTTCACAGCGCCAGGGTCCCAGGTTCGATTCCCTGCTGGGTCAATTTCTGTGCAGAGTCTGCACGTTCTCCCCATGCCTGCGTGCGTTTCCTCCAGGTGCTCCGGTTTCCTCCCACAGTCCAAAGACGGGCAGGTTTGGCGGATTGGCCGTGATAAATTGCCCTTAGTGACCAAAAAAGGTTAGGAGGGGTTATTGGGTTACGGGGATAGGGTGGAAGTGAGGGCTTAAGTGCGTCGGTGCAGACTCGATGGGCTGAATGGCCTACTTCTGCACTGTATGTTCTACGTTCTATGTGAAAATGCAAGTTAGGTGACCGGGTGCAGACCGTTATAGTAAGTAAGTGACCTGGGGAGAGGGAGAGAGAGATCCTAGGGAATATACCAGAGATAAGGGTCAGGGAGAAGATCCCAAGCAGTGTCCCAGAGGCCAGGACATGAGACAGGAACATGTCCCAGTTGAGTTAGCAAAATGAAAAACCATCTTCAATTAAAGGAAGAGCAGTGAGGAGCGGACGTTAAGTGAAGTGGACTCAAGGGAAGACCTGAAGATCCAAGCAGACAGCTAAAGGTCGGTGCCTCCGTAATGCGGACCATTGGACGTATTTGGAGCTGTGTGTTCTGCCAAAGAGCTGAAATTGCACTGTAAGTTTTGTTTGAGTGTACTCCGAAATCCAGGGGAACAGAATCTAGGAGGGCGGATTAAAACCCGGTGAGTTGGGCCACCGCTGAAGCTGTCTGAGCAGGAGTGACATTTTGGAGAGAATGCCAAGGCGAGATCTTCAAAGCTGAAATTGGAAACTCTCACGACAAAGACAAAGTTTCAGTGAAGTTGGTTGGCTCACTAGTGTTACAGGTGCCTGGGTGTGTTGTCGATAAATCCATGAAATATGTTTTGGTCATGTTTGGCATTTATTGTGTGGTGTGTTCAACCACAGTATGCTTGTTAATTCACATGTACCTATTTACCTAAGAGTCAAGTCTATTTTTGTTTGTTCAAAACCCATGGAATCTTGTGGCTTTCTTCATGAAGCCATGTCTGAAATCTCAAACTTTGTCTACTTTAGACATTGCATTATTGCTCGCCAACCAGTTCTCACCACCAACTTGGGGTCTTGCAAAGGATCATAACAGAAACCTGAGCTAGAGATTACTACTACTGTCCTTCCCTTGCTTTGTTTTCTCTTCCTATTATTTCGCTCGCATGCAACAAAGTTACTCAAAATCTTTTAAAAATTGTTAGTTTGGTTTAAGTATTGTATTCAATCGTGAGCATCATGCTTTAGAAAGAAAGTTGTTATGATCCTGCTGATACTACTCGACAAGTCAGGTCCCAGGATGAAACCTGGCGTGATAGATCCTGGGTGTGAGTTATCGGCCGCGTTGCACTGGCTGGCCAGTAGATGAGGGGAGAGACCTCTTTCAGGATCTACCCGTCTCACAACACCTCACGAGATCTGGTTCAGTATTTAGTAAATCTGCATATTAGAGTGAGTTGCTAGCCTCACTCAAATAGGCAGCTCCCCTGATTTACCTGAGGCACTGGGATTTAACCACTTTGCCTTGGAGACCTGAGGCGAGCGCCATTCGGTACTGGTCCCGGAGGGAATGGCAGTTGGGGGGTCTCCTCAGGGATCGGAGGTCCCCAGTAGTTGCCCATGGGCAGGTTGCACCTGGCACTGCTGGTCCAGACAAGCACCTTGGCACTGCCAGTCTGGCACCCTGGCAGTTCCAGCCTGAAACTTCCAAGGTGTCCAGGTGATGTTGCCAGACTGGCAGGGGCACTGACAGGGTGCCAGGCTGGCAGTGCATTGGTACCAGTTTTGCATTGTGCCCATGCCGGGGATCAGACCCAAGGGTGCCCTGGCCTTATGAGGAGGGGTTCGGGGGTGGAGGCGAGGATGCCTTTAAAGGTGATTAGGACTTTCGGGGGTCTGGGATGTTACGTGTTGGTACTAGGCCGGTACGAATCATGCACTAGAGAATGTCTAGTTCTTGACTAGCTAAATGTTAGATAAGAATATTATCAAAAAGCTACTAACTATTACAAATTATCTAAGAGCTACTGCAAGGATGACTATCCACTATGGTGACTATCTCCAGACTCCCTGAGAATGCCCACGTGGTTGTTCTCTACTGCCACCTGTGGTTGGAGGTAGTATACATTACTATTTACATGATTGCTTACGCATATCATCACCTGCGGGTCGTATCGGGGGGGATGAGAGATCGGGACGCCATTTTAAAATGGCATCCCGATCTTCCCTTGCACTCAGAGGTTCTGGCAAGCGGAGCTCCTCAGTGCAGGAAAAGGGACCAAGTGTGGCCTCGGTAGGATGTTCCTCACTGAGGCCCAGATTGCAACAAAGTCCCGTTTGATAGCGAAGTCTTTCTCGGCGGTGTGTGCGCCAGGAAATACACGGCTAAACTGACGCGACACAGGAAGCTGTTGCAATTCTTTCAGATCACTCCCCCTAACTTTTATGTTTTGTTTAGATATGTTGATGAACATTCGCAGGGCTGCTGACTAACCTTTACCAAAAGAGTAAAACATTTATTAAACACGAAAAGATTAACTATAATACACTCCTTCTTCACCCTAACTATGCCTTTACAGATATATACAGGAATCCAAGTTTCAAACTTTGGGCGCGGTTCAACAGAAAAAAAAATCTATGGCCGGTTTTGTATGCATTTAGCCAGGCTGCCAGTGCCAAGGTGCCTATGCGGCACTAGCAGTGCCAGGGTACCAACCTGTCCATGGAGAAACCACTGGAGTCTTCTGACCCCCTGAGAGACCCCAAACTGCCATTCCCTCCGGGGACCAGCACTGAACACTCTCGCCTCAGGTCTCTGAGGCAAAGGGGTTAGATCCCAATGCCTCAGGTAAATCAGGTGAGCTGCATATTAGAGTGAGCCTAGCAACTCACTCTACTGTGCAGCGCCGAGAAACACCCACTTCAACGACACTTTGCCTTTTTTTTGGCCTCAGAGAGCTTCTCTCTGCCAAAGCCGCACGTGAGTCATTTCCTACTGGCGAGCCCAGGATTTTGTCTGGTTGTCCCAAACTGTTCCCCCACCCCTTTCAGCGCCCCCCCTTTTTCAAACCCACCCTCCTCAACCTTGGGGAGGCCTCCGTACACCCCCCTCATCCCCCTCTCCACCTGACAAGGCCCTCCCTCTCCGGGCCCGATCCCTGGCAGTGCCAAGGTCCCAGGTGCCAGATGGAGTGCCAGGGTTCAAACCTAACTTGTCCACGACCACCCAGGCATCTCTAATGGCCTGGGAGAACTCCTCCCCCCCCTCCCCCCCCACATGTGCCATTACGACTGGTCCACGTTTGTGGAAACCAATACTAAAAGGCGCACCGGCGAGGTCTCCGACACGCAGCTGTTAGGTCACGGGCACCAGGAAAATCCCACGAACACATATTTAAATGAGCCAAATAAATGATTTAAATATGCTGATCTGTATCACACCCAGAGAGGGCGTCTCTCTTTTGGCTTGCTTCCTGACAGGGGTCTCTTTTCTGGGGGGCTTCCTGACAGGGGTCTCTTTTCTGGGGGGCTTCCTGACAGGAGTCTCCTTTTTGGGGGACATCCTGACAGGAATCTCTTTTCAGGGGGGGGGGCGGTTTCTTGATTGGAATCTCTTTACTTGGCGGTGGTGAGGGGGTGCTTCCTGACTGGAATCTCTTTTCTGGGGGGGTCTTCCTGACAGGAATCTCTTTTCTGAGGGGGACTTTCTGACAAGAATCTCTTTTCTGAGGGGGACTTTCTGACAGGAATCTCTTTTCGGGGGGGGCGGGGGGGGGGGGGGGGGGGGGCTTCCTGACTGAAATCTCTTTTCTGGGGGATCCTGACTGGAATCTCTTTTCTGGGGGATCTTGACTGGAATCTCTTTTCTGGGGGATCCTGACTGGAATCTCTTTTCTGGGGGATCCTGACTGTAATCTCTTTTCTGGGATGAGGGCTGCCTGACAGTAATCTCTTTTCTGGGGGGTGGGGCTTCCTGACTGGAATCTAATTTTGGGGGGACTTCCTGACAGGAACCTCTTTTCTATAGGGTCTTCCTGACTGGGAATCTGTGGGCGGTTCCTTTCTTTAGGGGGTCTCTGTGGGGGTCCCAGAACATCAGAAATGGATTGCTAATCCTGTTTTTGTCACTAACACAGCATTCTCAGCGTCACTGGGGATTTCGCTACCGGCCGTGGGTGGCGGAGAATTTTGCCCATTCACTACCCTAATGTTCACAGTAAATACACAGTCATGTAAACTGTCTCCAGGTCTGCACGTTACATCACTGCCTATGACTGGGAGACTCTTTCTCTGCTCTTACCTTAACTGAACATAACCCTTTATCTAGATTTCTGGGGGTGGATTCTCTGCTGTCGGGATTCTCCATTGCACCGGCAACGCACCCAGGCCCAGGTATTTTCCGATGGCGTGGAGCTTCCCATAATGGGAAACCTCATTGGCCGGCTGGCGAGACGGAGAATCCCGTCGCTGGTAGGGGCACGCTGCACCAGAAAACTGGTGTGGTGGGACGAAGAATCCCGCCCCTGTTCTTCCTGGAACTATCTTCTGTCCCATTCCCTGGTTTCTGGAATTTTCTGTTCTTTAGATTCCGGGACTTGCTTTTTGTATTGGCCTGTCTGTGCTGGCAGGGCCAGTAGAATGTATCTTGCCTCTGGTTTACCTGGTTCCAAACTGAAATTCAGGTGCTTCTGCTTTTCAGTGTGTGCCTCTGGTTGCTAAGCAACAGCTTACATTTGTTTATACCCTGGGCGGTGATTTGTTATGTTGTAGGTGTAACATAAGCAGCTTCCTTGTGGTGCACTTGTCAAAGGAAGGTTCAGACATGGAGATAACTTCAACACGTTTATTAAACTATTTACACTTCTATTACTCGGGTTCAACACTACTGCTAATCCTACTATTGCTACCCAGACTGACTAACCAGTTGCTGCAATCCACGTGGTGGGTGTGATATTGAATCAACCCTGTGTCTCTACTCACTGGCAGTCTCCACTGGAAAGAGGCAGATCATGTGTGTGGTGTCCTTTATATATGGGTTGGTGTAATGCGCCCCTGTGATCGTGTCATGGGAACAGTGATTAAACAATAAGTCCAAATCATTCGTGTGAGTCCATAAACCATCAATCATCATGGTCAAATGTCTCTCTTGGTTATGAACGCCATCAACGTCCCTGTGCCACAAGAACCAAGAAGTGGTCAAATCACTTCGCTGTCTGATTTGGAGTCCCTTTCTTTTTCCGATGTTTGTGATGATGCTGTCGGATGGCATCTTGGGGCTGATAAGGTGTTGATGTTGAAGAGGTACCATCAACAGTATCATTCGAGGTCATGGATGTGCCATACGTTGATGTTGGATAAGACTGTACATTCTGGTTCTGGCCACGTGCTGTGCAGGAAGGGTGATCCTGCTGAGAACCGTTGAAGCTTGTCGAATTGGAAACAGAATTGCTGCTGGAATAAATATCTGGTGATGGTGTGAAACTAGAACCGTGCATCTGATAGGAATATGCTGTCTGGCCAGGCTGGGGTGCAGCAAATCCTGGGCTGTAACTAAGGCATCCAGTCTGTAGTGCAGATTGCGCTTGCGGTAGTCCTCCTTCGGTCTTGATTCCATTAGTGGGCAATCCGTAGTGCTGGCCTGTTTGAGAATATGCTGCATAGACTGCTGGCTGCTGCATGCCTGAATACTGGGTTTGTCCAGCATGAGTTACCATTGGCTGCACTGCTGGTGTGGAAAAAATGTGCGGATATACTTGTGGTGAATATTGGTGTGTTCCTCTTGGACTGTAGCCGCTGCTTGTTATTACTGACCCAGTGTAATTGTTAAGTGATCCATCTCCTGTCGTTGTGGCATCTGCTATCACCCTGAGCATGTCATCACTGAGGTTGCGGCACTACCTATCTGGAGTAAAGTCCGGCTTACGTGAATCAGAGTCGGCGTTTGGTTGCTCCCCATCTGGAGCCTTGTCTGTTTTAACTGAGTCAGTGTTGGTTTGCTGATACTCCCCGTCCCGGAGTCTTAGCAGATTCACTGGAGTCAGCTGAGATTTCTTGAAGCTGCACGTCTGGAGTCGGAACATGCAGGAATGCATTGACTTGTGGAGAGGTTCGAACGAATGAAGGTGGAAGTATCATGGTGTCACCAGAGTCACCAGTGGTCTCACAGTGATCGCCGAGTGCCTCTGTGCACACTAGCTGAGGTCTGTCACTTTGCACATCTTGCATGGGACGTGTGATGCTGTCGTCACTCATCTCACATACCGTGGGTAGAGCTTCAGTAGCTACTTGTTGTTCGCTTGGGTTGGGTAAATTGTCAGAGTTTTCATCTGATGGTGCAAACAATGTGGGTGGACTGTCATTGTCTTGCTGTTGTCCTTCATTTGGGCTTGGACTGTCATCGTCGCTTTGTTCTTCACTGTAGCATGATAGACCGTCATGGTTGTCCTGCTGTGCACTGGAACGTGGTAGACTGTCATAGTCGTCTTGCCGTTTACTTGAGCATGGCAGACTTGCATCGTCTGCCGCTAATTGGTCAGAGGAGGTTGCTAGACCGTCATGGTCTTGTTCCTGCAAGGACTGCGCGTCAGAGTCTTGCGTTGCTTCTATCGTGGAGGCTGCCCACGAGCTCGGTGCGGAGGCTTGTGACACTGGAGTCATGTCTTGTGTGTGCAAGGACTGTGCTCTGGAGTCTTGCGTTTCTT
Organism: Scyliorhinus torazame; assembly: GCF_047496885.1. Classification (NCBI taxonomy): domain Eukaryota; kingdom Metazoa; phylum Chordata; class Chondrichthyes; order Carcharhiniformes; family Scyliorhinidae; genus Scyliorhinus; species Scyliorhinus torazame. The sequence goes on from NC_092707.1 coordinate 181,796,542, forward strand.
CTATCGTGGAGTTGGGAACCCTGAGCGGTGCGTGGACCATGCTCTGTGTGGCAGCAGGCCACTCTCTGTGGGCTTGTACCGCTTTCTGTCTCTTGGTTTCAGGCCGCAGCGTAAACCTGCACTCACGAGTCGGGATGTCGTAGATGCTGGGCTGAAGATCCTCAAATACAAAGAACGAATCCGCGTCTGAGTCGGATTCAGTATGGAGGTCTTCAATGTGCAACACGTCTAATTGCAGTTCGGATTTGGTACTGGGGTAGCCTCCCAAGGTGAAATGTTCATCTGAGTCGTTGTCTTCTAGGACCATATCATCACTATTTGCGTCGGAGCTGGCATTGGGCTCGCGAAGTCCAGAGAAAATGTAAAGGTTGGTATCAAAGTCGGTTTGGGGGTAGGTAACTGCTTGTTGCAGGGTTCTTCGGAGGTTAATTTCATTTCCTGGTTCAATTTGAGGCATTGTGCTGTCATTCCAGGTGAAGGAAGATTATTTTACGGCTTTAAAAGATTTTTTCTTTGATTTGGGCCATTTCCCCTTTAAATGGATGTGGTCCAGGGCCTCTGACATGATGACGCATGTGATGTACTGCATAGGAAGCGATTGCGCATGCGCAGATCGCGGTTCATTTACCGGGGGTCGTTTTTGTGATTGCGCATGCGCGGCGTCTCGCAACTGCGCAAGTGCAGTCCCTTTAGAAAGATCGCCACTGACCAAAACTGTTCTCTGCTCCGGGACATCGGCCTTGTGGTGAGTACTGGCGCTTCTCTTACCTTTTCTTGCTGGTTGGAGTGTGTTTTCCTCACAATATTTGCCAAATTTGTCCAGGACTCCCTGGAAGTCGCTCCTGTTTTACCCCTTGGAGAACTTGAATTTTTAAAAGATTTCTTCTGCTCTGGCATCGGCGATGGTGAGGAGAAGCTCTGTCTTTTCAGCATCACCCAGGTCTTCCAGGTCGGCTGCTACCAGGAAGAATTCAAACATTTGCCGGAATGCCCGCCAGTTTTCGCGGAGATCTCCGTGGCACCGGAGCTGCTGCAGAACCCGGATCTCGAACATCTTGCCTGGGTATTGCTGGTTGTCACTGTACGCTGAGGTATGGCTATATGGATTGAAGCAGTTCAGTCCTGGTACCATGATTTGTTATGTTGTAGGTGTAACATAAGCAGCTTCCTTGTGGTGCACTTGACAAAGGAAGGTTCAGACCTGAAGATAACTTCAACACGTTTATTAAACTATTTACACTTCTATTACTCGAGTTCGACACTACTGCTAATCCTATTACAGCTACCCAGACTGACGAACCAGTTGCTGCAATCCACGTGGTGGGTGTAATATTGAATCACCCCTGTGTCTCTACTCACTGACTGTCTCCACTGGAAAGAGGCAGATCATGTGTGTGGTGTCCTTTATGTATGGGTTGGTGTAATGCCCCCCTCTGATCGTGTCACCTCCTTGTGTATCGTGAATGTCTATTGGTCATATCCTATCTACTTGATCTATTGTTTGAGTGTGTGTGTGTGATGTCTCTTGTGCTCCCTCTAGTGTCTAGCTAGCCTACATGTATTTACATTGATGCACATCACCACAGGTGGGATTCTGTGATCCTGAGGCTGTGTTGACGTGGTCGGAAACGCCGTCACGTTTCTCGACGGGTTCAACACGGCCTCAGGATCAGCAATTCTGGCCCCTAAAGAGGAGAGCCAGCACAGCACTGGAACGGTTCACGCCGCTCCAGGTGCTGATCCTATCGTGAACTGGGCGCCGCGGGATCCGCGCATATGCAGTGGCATCAGCGCCAATGCGCACTTGCGCAGCGGCACCGGTGCCAATGCGCGAATGCGCAGTGGCTCCCTTCAACGCACCGGCCCCAACACAACATGGCGCAGGGCTACAGGGGCCGGAGTGGAAGAAAGGAGGCCCACAGCCAGAGAGGCCGGCCCACCGATCGGTGGGGCCCCAATCGTGGACCAGGCCACATCGGTGGCCCTCCCCGGGGCCGGACCCCCCCCCCCCCCTCCCACAGGGCACCCCAGAGCCTTCAACGCCGAGGTCCCGCCGGAGAGCAGGTATGAATGGTGCCGGCGGGACTCGGGTTTTTTACGACGGCCACTCGGCCCATCTCAGGCCGAGAATCGGTGGGGGGGCCCTGTAGAGCGGCCCCCGACCGGTGCTGCGCCAACCACGCTGGTGTCAATTGCGCCGACTCTCTGCTATGATCGTCCCTTCAGAAGAAAAAGCTTTTTAAAAAGACTACCCAAACTGAGAGTTGGACTTCCACCCATCGATGGAAGGACGTTCCGCCCTTGGGAGGTGCCAGCCAATCAGACCGGCCAGCAGATTTTGCAGTCCCAGCAGGACCAGAAGACAGCAATGGGTGCCCGCAAAGAAGTGTCATGGGTGCTGGGGATTGGCAAGCTGGGCCTTTTTTGGCAGGGTGTGTTGGAACCACCTGGGAAGGGGAGGTGCGATGGAGGTGGGGGAGGGTGTGTGATTGCCTATGGTATGGAGGCAGGGTGGGGCTGTGTAAAGAGGGGATGTGATTGGTGGGGTGGGGGGGCGGTGGTTGCCCCCAATACTTACAGGGCACACCTCCTTTCCTTCTGGCCTTTTCACCATTTGGGGTGAAAAATCAGCCTCCCCCCTCTCACCTGCCTTCCATTTCTCAGCATTTTATGGCAGTGGGGGCAGAATAAATGGGAAATAAATGTCTATTAATTGATATAAAATATTGAAGAACCCTGAAATAGAACTTAAGGACCAACTGTTCCCAGTGCCAAAATAGTAAGTCGAGGACATGCAGTGAAATCAACTGGCAAAGAATCGGAAGCAGTATGGTGAAAAACATCTTTTTTACACAGCAAATTGTCAAGGCGTGGGATGCACTGCCTGAACGGGTGATGGAGGCAGATTCAATAGCAGCATTCAAAAGAGAACTGGATAAATAGTTGAGGGGAAATGCATGACAGGGCTATGGGAAAAAGGCCGGAGAGTGGAATTAATTGGACTACATGAACTGGCAGAACCATGCTGGGATGAATGGACTCCTTCTGTCCTGCACCATTTTAGGTTCATATGATACTAATAATGCACGCAAGCAGAAAATCATGGCACAGAGGTTACAACTCGATAAGCTGGACTTTAAATGGTGTCTTGCAGTCAGCACTGTAACATATGGCTGCCTTCTATTTTTGTAAACTTGTTCCAGAACCCAATTTTCATAACTTTTATCTTTTTGACATTCATTTCCAATCCACAAGTTTTCATCACTTCATTTATTCTTTCCATTTTTATCTGTAGATCTTTCGCAGTGGGAGCCACTGGGGTCTTGTCATCTGTGAACCTCACAGTTCACCAATTGATGACCTACTTTGACATTTTGACAGCAGGGTCTGGTTTAGCACAGTGGGCTAAACAGCTGGCTTTAATGCAGAACAATGGCAGCAGCGCAGGTTCAATTCCCGGACCGGCCTCCCTGAGCAGGTGCCGGAATGTAGCGACTAGGGGCTTTTCACAGTAACTTCATTGAAGCCAACTTGTGACAATAAGTGATTATTATTATTATTTTCTCAAATCAGCAAATGCTTATTTTATCATGGCTTCTGCATGCATGTTGAAGGACAATGGTGATAATAGACAGCCCTGTCCCATCCCATGCCTGATTACACCAGGTTCATTTTTATAAAATAGTTATGAAGATTGGGAAAAATATTGCTAGGAATGTAGGGGTCAGTAAATGGTCAACAGCTGGAACAAATATCACAATTTAAGCACCTGGGAAGCATCAGAATATATACTTTAGGCTGTTTGCAAGAGGCAAAATACTGAGTGTACGCAACCAGCCCATGTTTGCAAAACACAAAACATAGTATCTAACATTAGAAGTGATGCCACGATTATCAGTCAGGCTCGCTTTTGCACGCTAGGAGCCACATATATATTCACAAACAGGGCTTTGACCTTTGCAACAGTGGAGCATGTCCATGCATTATGCCTTTTTTCAACTGAACAATAGGATAGGAGACAAGCATTCCCTGGTTCACTCCCCATGGCAATGCTTTAAGCAATCGGAGTCGACCTGCCTGGTTTGAATTTATCTAAAGCTTGACAGTTAACTGTTCCCTGCTGTATTCTTCATAGCAACAGTTCTACCAATCAAAGTCCACTTGTCAACCAATTAGCACTCTCTTCTCATGCAGAATAAATGCTTTACTGCTCGTAATCCTGTGATCTGCCCCGATGAGTACAAGATTAAAATCTTAGAAAGCAAGTATTTTTTTTTCAGGAATATATCAGAAGGTGATTCCTACTGAAAGTGTAGTTTCTGCTATTCCATGATCTAGTGTGACAGCCAGTTATATGTAGCTGGGTAAAGTGGTAGGGGCAGTTTGAAAATGAACTATATATTGTAAAAATTGCCACAGTTGAAAATAGATGAATATGACCCAAGAAATTCCTTCTTCACAAAAAGGATTGCTATTTGTTTTTGCCCTCGAGGCCTACTTTGACCAGGCTGATTGCTGGGTAGGTTTTCCCACCAGAAATTTTGGTATTGAACTGTTGATGACAGTCCCTCATTTATATTCACTGGCAGGAAACCTGGGAAATGGCCCTGTGTGCAATTGAAGTAGAAATGCTGCAACTTCACGATGCTGCAATCTACTAGCTGCCACTCAAGAAGCAGAATTGTTCCTGCGTGTCAGAGCTTTGTTTTAACTTTGTGACAAACTGGCATTTCTTCCTGTACTGAATTAATTTTTCTGGTATTTCCAGCATGTAAAGGTTTAAACCAGAATCAATCAAGGATTTCTGAAAGGCAGCTACATCAGTTCAGTTCCAGATATATCAGGAACGAGTGGGATTCACATCTGTAAACTGATAGAACTGTAATCAATGAGAAGCTCATATGTCAATTAAAAGGATGGATAGCATTCACTGAGAAACACCTTTAGTCATTAGTAGCGATTGCTCTCCTTGAAGACTGATGATTTAGCAATGTTAGTTTAATTGAAACATGAACGCTGTATTTCCTGATACCTTTGTTTCAGGATCTGTGGATGTTTGAGAATGTTCAGATGGCCCCTACAAAGATCAACCTGAATTTTGATTAATGGTTGTTTCTGAGTCCCTCAAAACGAGTCATTGATTGACTCGGGCTTTCTGTGAGCAACAGCTTGGTGGATATCACTTCATCTCAAAGATTGATATTAGCATCTCTTTACAAAAAAAAAGACAAGAGTAGTCCGACCATGGATACAACACCCAACTAGGAGCTACAAGGCCTTTCATGCCAGCCTGGCAAAGTCAGGGTAGTTTGAGGCTATACCACCGAAATACATAACTAACCGTTCATGTTTAGAGGGGAACAAGTTGCATCTTTAAGAGGATGGAATTTTGAGGCCCCTTCCGCCAGCAAGATCTTCCGGTCCCGCTAACGTCCTTTGAATGGCCCAGTGCATTTCCCAGCCCGTCTCCTGTTGCGACAAGGCCGGAAAATTCTGCCCTATGTGAAACTCTACTGATCGTTGATGTAAATAAAACTATTTATTGCTACAATGTACCGGGTTTTGATTAGACCATTATGGAAAGCTGTGTGCTGTTCTGGTCTCCACATTACATTTTTAAAAAATGTTCTTTATTTTTCCAATTAACAGGCAATTTAGCATTGCCAATCCACCTATGGGCAGCATGGTAGCACACGTGGCTAGCACTGCGGCTTCACAGCACCAGGGTCCCAGGTTCAATTCCCCGCTGGGTCACTGTCTGTGCGGAGTTCGCACATTCTCCCCGTGTCTGCGTGGGTTTCTTCCAGGTGCTCTGGTTTCCTCCCACAGTCCAAAGACGTGCAGGTTAGGTGGATTGGCCATGCTAAATTGCTCTTAGTGTCCAAAAAGGTTAGGAGGGGTTATTGGGTTTTGGGAATAGGATGGAAGTGAGGGCTTAAGTGGGTCGGTGCAGACTCGATGAGCCGAATGGGCTCCTTCTACACTGTATGTTCTATGTATCTATGTATCTATCCTCCATGTCTTTGGGTTGTGGGGGTGAGACCCGCACAGACACAGGGAGAATATGCAAACTCCACACGGACAGTGACCCGGAGCCGGGATCAAACCTGGGTCCTCAGCGCTGTAAGGCAGCAGTGCTAACCACTGCACCACCATACTGCCTTTTGGTCTCCACATTTAAGGACGGGCATTGGATATGGTTCAGTGAAGGTTCATTAGATTGGTCCCTGCGATGAGGGGGTTGGTGGACAGGTTTTGGCGAGTCATGAGATGAGTTACTCACCGCAGGATTCTGAATCTCTTGTAGCCACAGTATTTATATGGGTAGTGCAGTTCAGTTTATGATCGGGCGGCCATATTGTAACCCCCGACGACGTTGATAGTGGAGGATGCAGCGGTGCTAATGCCACTGAAAGTCATGGGGAGATGGATAGATTCACTATTGTTGGAGATGGTTATTGCCTGGCACTTGTGTGGCATGACTTGTCAGCTCAAGTCTGGATATTGTTCAGGTATTGCAGAATTTGCACGTGGACTGCTTCTGTATTTAAGGAGTCATGAATGGTACTGAACTTTGTACATCGGTGAACATCCCCACTCCAGAACTTATAATGGAACAAAGTTTCTTGATGAAGCAACTGAAGGTGGTTGGATTTAGGACACTACCCTGAGGAACTCCTGTTAGTGATGTCCTGGAACTGAGATGATTGACCTGCAACCACCACATCCATCTTCCATTGTGTCAAGTATGCCTCTAACGAGAGGAGAGTTTCCCCCTGATTCCCATTGACTCCAGATTTTCTAGGGTTCCTTGATGCCATACTTGATCAAATGTTGCCTTGACGTCAGGAGCAGTTATTTCTAAGCAGGTGCTGCTTGATAGTACCTTCTATCACTTCAGTGATGATCGAGAGTAGGATGATGGGACAGTAATTGACCGGGTTGGATTAAGTCCTCTTGCATGTGCACAGGACATACCGGGGCAATTTTCCATATTGCCAGGTAGATGCTAGTGTTGTACCTGGACTGGAACAGCTTAGTTCGGGGTGCAGCAAGCTCTGGAACACAAGTCTTCGGTGCCAGAATATTGTCAGGGCCCCCACCTTTGCAGTAATCTTTTCGAGTTCCCTACTCCAGAAGTTATGGATGCTCCAGCATTGAATATATTTAAAGCTGGGATAGACAGATGTTTGGTCTCTCAGAGAATTAAGCAATATGGGAAGCAAAGGGAAAATGGAGCTGAAGACCAAGATAAGCCATGTACATATTGAATGGCGAAGTATGGTCATTGGGCCATATGGTTTTCTCTTGCTCCTATTGTGTTCTTCTAATGGTTTGAAGCCCATGCCTCATTTTAGTAAGAGCAACTATTTTGCCTGCTGGACATAGAGAGAATTGATATGGCTAGCCATCAGATATTTCAGGGGCCAGTATCTCTTCCACACCCCCTCTCAGGGTCATGCTATCATTTCAGTTAGATACTGAGCAGAATAAGGTGCATTAGATCATAGGGGATGTGAGATTTCTTAATGGAATGAAAATTGACACTCAGCTGAAGAGGATTCCTGCATTTAAAATGTTATCACCTGCATGTCAAACAAATGAATGCCTTGGTACATTGATTTAGAGATCCATAACTATGTGTTTCCGCATGTATCAAATTGACCAAAAGCTAAATTAAATAGAAATCATACTCACTATAAATGTATATATCAGTGATCAGAAGTAAATCATCTGTATCCAATCTGTAATTGTCATTGGCTTGCATAAATAAATTGTGACATCTAACCCAATTTTCATGCTTTATGTTACCATAATGTTCAACATTCAATGAAACTGTTTTCCTACTTTGTGTAATAAAATGTTCCATCAATTATTGAGGAAATAAAAAACTATTAAATTCCTGTCAGATACAATCAAAGAAATGTCCAATTGAAAATCACTTTGTAAAATAGAGTTGTTAAAAATGGTGAAGGGCTAACTGGGGCTAATAATAAAATTTATGCTGCCTAATCATATTGCTAGGTGCTTAAGCCTGAGGACTTCACTGCTAGACGATGTTAATGAGCCTGACCATGTGTTGTGAGGACTGCAAGCAGGCCCATAAAAAGTGTCATGGACATCAGACTCAAGTAAGTTCCGGGCTGTTTTAGTGGGATAGAGAGGGAGGCATTTGGGGAGGGATTGAGCGAGGGGAGTGGAGCTGATGGTTGGGTTTTGGAGGACAGGCTGGAGAGGCATAAAAAAGGAGTGTGGGATGACAGGTGGCCATCTTGGAGCAGAGGGTGTCCCAAATGCCCACCAAATGATATACCTTCTCCTTGCTTAATATATTTTCACCAGCTTGGGTAAAAAAATGCCTTGCCATTCCCTCCTGCCTTCCACTGCTCATCATATTATGGCAGTAGCAGCAAATTGAGGGCTTTATGTGGCCATTAATTTGACACCTAAAGGCCTCAATACATCTGTGGCCAGGCACCTTATCCACCTCCCCGTACTATAAGGACCAGTTTGGGGTGGGTGGGAAGGCGGTGAGCTGCAAACCAGATATATATTGCGTGTCCCCTTGGAGAAAGCACGCCCAGCGAGAGGCCATAAAATCCAGCCCCAGGTTTCTTCCTACTCTTTCTTTCTAGGTCGAAAGTGAAAACAGTGATAGAAGGTTGGCTTTTTGGATCTGCGTCTTATCACATTAGCTGTCACAGAAAGTGCCAGTGTATTACCAGAGCTTCAATTGGTTTTCCAGAATTTCTTCAAAGGACACGTGAGATTCTAGGCAAGTTCAGATTCTGTGCTTGCAGGCTTATGTTGACCTAAAAACTTAGGTTAAAGACTGCCCTGTCGGAAATGTTTGCACCATTCCTATTCTTCCCTCAACTAACAGCACTAGAACCGATTCTCTTGTGATTATCTCATTGCTGCTTGTAGAACCTTTCTGTATGCAGCATGGCTGCCATGTTTCCTATCTTAAAATAATGGCTACATTTCAGAAGCACTTCATTGTTCTTTGGCTGCACACTCCTTTGAATGGCCTGAGGTCAACGATGCTGCATAAATGAGTCCTGCTTTTCTAAAATGCAAAATAATATACAGGAGTAGGCTATTCAGGGCATAACAAGCAATGTGAAGGTTATACAACTTAATATTCTGAGAAAAAGTTATCCTAGGAAGTTGGCATCACCATTGTTGCATGGTGATTTCATTGTTAAATGGAATAACAGTTATGTCAGTATTCATGGGTATTTTGCAAAGCTTTGCAGCCAGCTTAGAGCCTCATCTGGCACAGGCTGGTCATATGGTTATGCCAATGATTTTCTGATCTGAGCTGTGGACTAGAAAGGCTGCCTATTGGCCGTAGAGCCTCATAAATGTATCCTTGCTGACTCAAGCTATGCAGCCATCGAGTATGCAGGATGGGTAATTCCATGTAAATTTGCATTTACAGTTTAGAGCATATATTCAATTACTTGGAAGCAAGGGAGATAGGATTATAACATGTAAGGTTAGCGGACCAGACCCCAATTTTTGTTAATAAAATTTGCTTGTCCCACCTTTTCTATACGGTCTTCCAAATGAAGATTAGGATGCAAATCTGACATTGTTACTGCATTGATCTTCTTATAGTTCATACACAACCATTTCATTCCATCGGTTTTGATACCATATCAATAGGTGAGCTTCAATCATTGCAACTCAGTTAAATGATATCATTCTTAAGCATGATTTCAATGTCCTTTTGAACCTGTGCCAACCTTAGTGGATTCAGTCGATATGAATGTTGCTGAATTGGGATAGAAATTCCTACATCTACATCATGTATTTGTGCTTCTTAGTTTGTTCCTACATATAGCTCTATGACTGTAACAACTCTTTCAAGTCACTCTGAAATATATCTCAACTTCTTATCACTTATTCAGTATCCAATCTAATTTGAGGAATGTAAAATTCAAGATCATTTGGATTTATCTGTTCTCCCTGAGTTATAGCTATGAACACATCCTCCTTCTTTCCTTCCCTATCAAAATACCATATTAACATGACGCTCTCTTGTGAGTTTTCCTTCTATATGGCGTTCTTATCAGATAATTCACCTCATTCAATGTCCTTTCAATTCGATAAGGCCCACTAAATCATATTTTTAATGGTTCACCTACCATTGTTAATAATACTAATACTTTCTCCCAACTAACAAAACTACAAATTTTTGATTTCTTATTCATCTCTTTATTCATAGATCATAGATCATAGAATTTACAGTGTAGAAGAAGGCCATTTGGCCCGTCAGGTCTGCACTGGCCCTTCAAAAGAGCACCCTATCTAAGCCACACCTCCACCCTATCCCCGTAACCCCACTTTTCATCATATGCTGTGACAATTTTAAATGATTTCTAGCCAACTCACCAGCGTTAGTCAATCTCTTCCTAAAGATTGACACATAGTCCAATAAGGCAGTCCAGGAATAGTCACCAATTTCTTCTTAATCAACTTAAGTGGTCCTTTTACCTCGTGACCAAAAATCAACTTGAACGGACTGAATTTAGTTGATTCATTAGATGCATCCTTAATTGCAAATAGTACAAATGGAATTCCTTTATCCAAATCCTCTGGATAATCCTGCATATATGTCCTTAACTTGGGGCGGGATTCGCACCTACCAGGCGGGGCGGGTGGTCCCGGCGCCGAGGAGTGGCGTGAACCACTCCGGCGTCGGGCCACCAAGAAGGTGCGGAATCCTCTGCACCTTCAGGGGCTAGGCTTGCACCGGAGTAGTTTGCGCTCCGTCGGCCGGCGCGAGTTGCCGCACGCGCGGGAGCGCCAGGGTGTGCTGGCATCATCCCAGCACATGCGCAAGGGGGGGGGTTCATCTCCACATCAGCCATCGTGAACATTTACACCAGCCGACGTGGCAGAATAGAGTGCCCCCACGGCACAGGCCCGCCCGCAGATCGGTGGGCCCCAATCACGGGCCAGGCCACCATGGGGGCACCTCCCGGGGCCAGATCCCCCCACGTCCCCCCGAGGACCCCGGAGGCCGCCCGCGCAGCCAGGTCCCGCCGGTAAGTACCTACTGTAATTTACGCCGGTAGGACTGGCCGAAAACGGGCGGCCTCTCGGCCCATCACGGGCTGGAGAATCGCCGAGGCGGGCCGCTGCCAGTGGCCGCCGACCGTCGCATTCCCGCCCCCGCCAAATCTCCGGCGTCAGAGAATTTGGCAGACGGCGGGGGCCGGATTCACGCGACCCCCGGCGATTCTCCGACCCGGTGGGGAGTCGAGAATCCCACAATAGTCTTTAGAGTTCGGTGCTACATATCTACCATCCCTGTGATTTTGGATGATATACAGTTGATTTAAATTACTTTACCCCTAAATTATCCATAATTTTCCTGAATACGTTTGACATAAAATTGGATCCTTGATCTGATTGCATTTTCTTTGGTAGTTCGTACCTGGTTAAAAGAAAATTAGTTAATTCCTCTACAATTCTCTTACCTGTAATATTTCAAAATGAAATGGTCTTTGGAAATCCAGTAGACACATCCATCATGGTCCACAAATACTGATTCACATTTTTCATTTTAGTAAGAAGTCCCATCACATCTATTAGGACCCGCCTGAAAGGTTCCTCATATGCCAGAATGGATATTAAGGGTGTTGGCTTGATTACTGCTTGAGGTTATCCTATTACCTGACATGTTTGACATGTACGGCAAAATTCAACTGTATCTTTCTGCAGTCCAGGCCGATAAAAATGTTTTTTGTATTTTTGCTTGAGTTTTCCTTACTCCTAAATGGCCCCTATTGGAACCTCATGCGTTACCCACAAAACCTCCTTTCTGTAACCGATCAGTAATATCACTTGACTGACGTCTGCCCATTTCACATCTGCCTGAATACGTAATAGTCTCCACTTCCCCAATAATACATTATTTATAATATAATAACACAGTATGCACTCAGATCCTGGGCGGGACTCTCCAATAATGGGGCTATGTCCCATTCCAGCATCAAAACGCAGGTCTTTCACTCTGTACTTTCCTGAAGAAAGTCCAGAGAGATTCTTCTACCTGAAGGTGACTAGCAGGGCCCCGGAGTACTCCTCGCAGCTGTATCTGCCGATATGGGGCTCAGCACTTTTGGTCGGGAGTCCGCCGCCCCGTGCGACATATTATTTGACAAATATTTGACATCTTATTATCAATCAATTTCTAACAGGCTGTACACTCCTTTGCACCTCTTCACCTGCAACCATAGTTTCTTTCCACTTTAGCGAGCCCCAGTGGCTTATTCTGTTTTAAATGGTCTGTCTTCCCTGTGCTTTTCTTAAGTCACCAACACTACAACTTTTTATGTCCAACTTTCTTATCTCTCTTCCACCCTCTTAAATTTCATCTTTAACCTGAGGCAAAATCTCTTTATTATCTCCAATTAGACGTCCTTTGCCTTGACCACCTATGGATTTCTCATTTCCCCAGTTTTTATCCTTCACAAACTGAAATCTATCCTTGATTTATGAACTAATTCAAAATCATTTGCCATTTATGCTGCCTGCCTAGCAGTTTTAACCCTTTGCTCTTCACAAGACATCTCACTTCTGAGGGAAGTGAATCTTTAAATTTCTTCCAAAATAAGCATCTCCCTAAAAGACTCATACTTTAGGTATTTTTTAATGTTCTTAGCAACCTATCAAAATGATTTTGTTTAATTTTTCAAATACTTTGCCTGTAGCCTTCTGAAACTAGCTCATAGGCACTTAAAATTACTTTTTTTTCACCTCATCATAATCCCTAGATACCTCTTCTGATAGTGACACAAACACTTCATTTGCTCCACCTGCTAAATTTGTTTGAACCAACAATGCCCACATAGTTTTTAGCCAGTTTACTTGTTTAGCTTATTTCTCAATGAGACAAAAATAGCTTCCACACCTTTCTTGTCAAATCTTGGTAGTGCTTGAATACAGTTAAACATATCCCCCCTAGGCTTTTGACTGGGAAATGTACTAGACTTTCGTCAATGCCTGCACTTAACGTCAACATTTTAAATTCATAATCTCTTTGCAGTTCCATTTTCTGAAGATCAAATTCTCTTTCTTTTTCTTTTGCTTCTGCTGTTGCTGCTCTCTCTCTATCTTTTCCTTTAAATTCCAATTCAAGCTGTCTCATTTCTTTATCATGTTGCAACTGTTTCATTTGTAATTGAATTTTAGTTAATTCCAATAATTCAGACTATGTCTCTGGCAAATTCAAATGCTGAGCTACCCCTTCAGGTAAAGTCAACTGCAGCTTGTGTGCCAAATCCAAAAGCTTTGTTTTAATTACCCTTTGTAAACCACCCAGAGTGAACTCTTCAATACCCAGGAATCTCATAGCTGCTGAAAGGCTTTTTACAAATCTCTCACTATTAAACTAACGAGAGAGTGTCAACATCTGAAAGAAAGCACCTGCCCCTCACACTCGCTATCTTTAGATTCAATAACTCCTAGCCAAACAAGGATATATTACTTTTTCATCCAGGCAAAGAGCCCCCAATTTTTGTTTGGATCCCAGACAAGCCCCCAATGCTTGTTAGAATCTTAGGATACCAGATGAGAAACCCCAAACAATTTGCAATTTGTAAAACTGTGAGGAAAGGATACTTCACCTGGGGAGTGATGACTCTGACCAATTGGTGTCTTTAATGTGAAACAAACCTTAATTTAAACACAGAATTAACTACATTAACATCAAATGAATAGCTTTACAATTAACAATTAAACAGTACTTAAATAAAAGGACAAACTTTAACTCACACCCTACACCTGCCACTATATATATTTCAATGAAGCAACCCAAAACAGTTCAAACTCCACTTGTAAATAAAGTTAGCATCAGGGTTGCTTGCTGTTCTCTGTGTAGGCCTTTGGACCGACCCTCTCAGGGACAATCTGAAAATCTTTCTGTCTTGTCAGACAAATCCTCAAGCCAAACTGCCAAAAAAATCCTCCCATTAATTACATCAACTGTATCTCAATAACATGTCACGTGACCTGCTTAGCTAAGACTAAACCCTCATTAATTATCTCCACCCCAGGGAACCTAAAAAAACATAAACAATATTCCATTAACCATCTCTCTACAAACAAGTAAATGGTAAAAATTATGGATTACCTCACTGTTACAACTCCTTCATTATAGCTTTAGCAGGCATATTGCCTGTATGTATCTGAATCCAGTGTTTTTAATAACATCACTGCAACAAAATATAATATATGACTACATTCACCACAAACACCAGAGTCTCAATTCATCAACCCATTTTGCTGCCCTGAAAGATTCTGCTCCATGAGTGCAATCTTGTTGAATTTGCCGTTCTGAGAGGCAGGAGCAGTGGCTCTGCTAGGACACGCTCCTGAAACAGCAGGTGCCATGAAATCCTGCTCTGAATGATTCACAGATTGCTGAATTTTCAGTGGTGTCACTGTCCATCCCAATAACAACTAATTTTTATATAGCCCCTTAATAGAGTAAAATATCCAAAAGCACAGGAAGACAGTGCTATCAACAAAATTGATGCCAAGAAGCCTAAGGAGACATTATGGCAAATGACCAAGATTTTGGTCAAAGAGGTGGTGTTTTGCAGAGCAACTCACTGGAGGAGAGCAAGGGAGAGAGGCAGAGAGGTTCACTGAGGGAATTCTAGAGTTTAGGGCCTAGGCAGATGAATGGTGGAATAATTAAAACAGGAGTACACTAGAAATTGGAATTGGAAGGGCACTGATAGCTTGGATATTTCCATGACATTATAGAGAAAAGGAGGGATGAAGCCATGAAGGAACTTGAAAACAAAGATTAAAATGCAAAATAAATATTTCACTTAACCGGGAGCCAATGTACATCAGCGATTAGAGGGATGAATGGGACTTGAAGCAAGTTAGAAGAAGGACAGCAGGGTATTGGATGCTTACGTTTTTGGAGGGTGGAAGATGGGAGGTTGGCCAGGAGTAAATTGGAATAGTCAGGTCTGGAGGTAACAAATGCACAGAGGATGGTTTCAGCCGGTGTGGGAAGGGTGACATTTTACGCCAGACAAAATGGTGCAAAACGGCCACCGATTCCCGGTTTTGCTGGAGGCTAGCATGCCGGCAGCATAGAGCACCCGGCTCTAGCTGACGATACGCCCCGGAGAATTGCCGAGTCCGTGGCCGCGCATGTGCTCAGCGGCAGCCTGCAGCGGCCTCGCCATGCTACATAGCGAGACCGCTGGCAGACCCAGCCCGCAAAATAGTGCCCCCCTCATTGGCCGGCTCACGCACCCCGGACTACCCCCCAGAGTGCTCCCCTAATAAAGACCCCCCTGCCCGCAGATCAGCCTTCCCCCATCTGTGGCGGTGCTGGACTGAGTCCGCAGCCGCCACGCCGAGTTATCGACAGGATGGGACCATGAGAGACCCACACCGTCGGAAACTCGGCCGGCCGGCGGCGGAGAATCAGGGGCGGGCCTCAGACAATGTCCTGAGGCTACCAATAAGTGGCATGGCATACTCCGAGAGTATGCCGCTTTGGAGGGGGCAGAGCAGCACAAAAGTGGCGGCGCCCCCGATTTGGTCGGGAACTCTGATTGTCCAGCCCATCACCGAACGCGATTTCGGCTCCGACGACCGGAGAATCCAGCCCAAGCTGTTTTGTTTTAGGATGATGTCACCGAGGAGCAGCATGTAGCTGAAGAATAAAAGACACCAAGGATATCTCTTTAGGTACTTAAGCTACTGTTGTGGCAGTGGGATTGTCGGTGATTCTATGACTGGATAGATAAAAACAGAACTATGTGGACTCAGTGCCAACCAGCTGGCTGATAGTGGAGGGGTGTTGGAGGTGAATGATGTTATCAACTGTGTCAAGGGCACAAGAGGGATAATTTGCCATAGTAACAGTCACATAAAATGTGGTTTGTGATTTTGATACAAGCCAATTTTGTGACAGATCAAAAAACTTGATTGGAGGGATTCAGTTATGGATTTGGGATTCAATAACACGTTGAATTACTTTGGAGCGGTAGAGATGGGGCAAAAGTTTGCAATGCAGAAGGAAAAAAAAAAGCAAATACTGAGAAATAAGAATACTGGTCCTCACTGGTCTTGTATACGTTATAATGAGAAATAAGTTTCAGCTGTTTTTTCCTGTTGAGAAGGGCAGTGGGGGGTGGGGGGAGGGGGGGGGGGGATGTAAATCGTTGATGGAGAGGAGTGATGGCAGCAGATTGAAAGAGGTAGGAGGCAGCACCTGAAAATAATTTGTTGCTTAAAACATCAGGTAACATGGGAGCCTATGCTGTGTGGTTAGCGGTTCAGTGGGAATAGCGTCTGAATGCAGGAGGTAGGGCCCATGGACAAGATGAGCTAGAAGGGGGCATGAGGGGAATAGGGGAGCAACTAGAGAAGAATGTGGCTTCAGGTCCAGGACTTGGTAAATCTTTTTACAAGGCACACTGCCAAATGACATAAGTACCAGAGCAGAATCATTTTGATAGCATGAAATGACATTTTGTTAATCATCCAGATAAACAGCATAATGTGGTGCCACAAGCTGTTCAAATGATCTCCTCTATTATTTTAATGGAGAACCAGAGTCTGTAAACATTGGAGCAGCTTATTACACCAATCATTAAAACGATGCAAGCTTTTCATTCAACAGGATTCATAGAAACAGAAAGAACTGAAACTGACAGGCAGCTTGATCTGTGTTCCAGCTTTGGAGAAAAGTCTGCCCTCCTTGAAATTAACTTAGTGTCACCATGGTAACAATCTCTTATTATGAATATCAGCATCACATGGACCAAGAATAATAATAGCTCATTTAAAAATGAACAACTTATTACTGCTAGCGTCATAGTAAGCATCAAGTCAGTTATTAGGTGAGAACTAGGGCAATGCGAACACGCCATTAAACTTCTGGGAGTTTACAAGTTGACTCGAGTCTCGGTGAAGTCACCATACACCCGACTTGGAAAGCTCACTTTCGATGTTGTTTGTTTTCCACCAGCAATGCTCATCTTATATTGGCTAATTGTGAGCCATTATTTTCCACAGAAGTGGCTAAAAATTTTAAAGAGGCTCATTCTAAAGAAAAATAAATCACAGGGGCTAAGGTCTGGAATGCACTGCCTGACGGTGCGGTGGTGGCAGCTTCAATCAAAAGGAAATTAGACTAATATGTGAAAAGGAAGAATGTGTAGCATTATGGGAAGAAGTCAAGAGAATGGTACTAAGTGAATTGTTCAATCAGTGAACCAGTGCTGACATGATGGGCCAAATGGCCTCTTCCTGCTCTGTCACAATTCTATAATTTTGCAATGTTTAATTGATAGCAAGGATTTGCAGGGAATCCTTGTTAGTTTTCTTACATAGCTCCACTTAATTCAGTGAGTGTCCACGTTTGATCTATGGTCTTTTATCTTTTGCTTTTTTCTGACTTGCTCTGAAGCTTTATTTTGATAATACAGGCATAAAAGGTACAATTCAAACAAAAACAATTAAATCATCGAATGCTTCACTGTAAATTAATTTTCAAACCCGGAGGTCCCCAGGCAGTGGAAATGTTCCTACCTCTTGGGCACTGCTATGTACTGAAGTCTATTGGCTTAGATTCGTCCAGAATGAGGAAAAATGCAGACACCAGCAAGCCCATGGAAACACTCGCTAAAATTCCAACAGTTGGTAGTTACTCAATGACTTCTGGCAAAGAGGGAAAGTCTCAAATGAGTGGTCTTCATGGCGAATGAGAAGACTAAAATCATCAATACAAAGATATTTTTCAAACTATAATTTCCACCTTGTTTAATATGGAGCAGGTATCTCCATTGAAGTTAATTCTCTCACATTGGGGTCAAGCTGGTAATTCGATGTCAGTAGAGATGATGGTCTTTTATCGCAGATACTATTACAGAAAAGTAAAACCATCGCAGGTCAAGTAGTAAATATATCCACACCATGGGACAGGATTCTCCGACCTCCCGCTGGGTCGGAGAATCGCCGGGGGACGGCGTGAATCCTGCCCCCGTCGGCCGCCGGATTCTCCGGCACCGGAGATTCGGCGGGGGCGGGAATCGCGTTGCGCAGCGCCGGTCGGCGCCCGCCCCCCCCCCCCCCCCGGTGATTCTCCGGCCCGCGATGGGCCGAAGTCTCGCTGCTTCTATGCCAGTCCCGCTGGCGTAAATTGAACCAGGTCCCTTACCGGCGGGACCTGGCGGCGCGAACGGGCTCCGGGGTCCTGGGGGGGCGTGTGGCCCACGTTGGCCTGGCCCGCGATCGGGCCCACTGATCCACGGGCGGGCCAATGCCGTGGGGGCACTCTTTTACTATGCGTCGGCCGTGTAGATCTCCGCGATGTCTGACGCAGAAGTGACCCCCCCCCTGTGCATGCGCGGGGATGACGCCAGTAACCGCTGACGCTCCCACGCATGTGCGGACTCCCGCCGGCCGGCGGAGTCCCTTCGGCCCCGGCTGGCATGGCGCCAAAGGCCTTCCATGCCAGCCGGCGGGGCGCCAACCACTCCGGGGCGGGCCTAGCCCCTAAAGGTGTGGGCTTGGCCCCTAAAGGTGCAGAGGAATCCACACCTTTGGGGTGGCCCGACGCCGGAGTGGTTCACGCCACTCCATCCCGCCGGGACCCCCCGCCCCTTTGGGTAGGGGAGAATCCCGCTTATTCAGCAATAAAAGCTGATCATGTACTGAATTTTGTGGCTTTTTTCACTACCAGTGCTTGCTAAGCGTGAAGTTACCTACTTAGCTGTATAGTGTCATTTGGCTCTTATTTCCTATTTATGTATGCTTTTGATGTGTTTATTTGCATGTGCCTTGCCGATATTCGGATTGTATTACAACGTCTATTGCGACAAATACTGTCCATTCTTGTGGTTTGCTTCAGCTTTTCATTAATGTGGCAATTAACCATTTTTATCACCAAGAGGCTAACACAACATGCAAGAATATGTAATGCAGTTGAGTACAATTAGTGAACAGCAGTGAATTATGAGGCAGTCACACAATAGTGAACTCAAGTTACATCAGGAAGCATGAGTATAAAATGAGCAATATACTGCATTGCCAACAGAGTGCGGAGGGGAATCCCATTTCGTGGTGCGTGCAGTAGCAATTCACTTTGCATTGGCTGTGGTTCTTTATTGCGGAATGAGGAGTTATTTAGGGGGCGATGATTCTTCATCAAAGTTAAATATCATTTTGACAAAGTTCAAAGTGCATGCCCCACCAAAAGCTATCCACTTACATCAGGCGACCCAGCACGTTTGTGTGTTTGGTGGGGCGATAGACAATGACAGCGGAGTTGGGGCCAGAAGGAACCATTATGAAAGCAGAGGTGCTTCAAGTAGAGCTGAGTGTTCTTAAAGCAAGACTATCAGTAGCAATTTAAAATTATGGATCAAAAAACAACCGAGGGAGACAGAGAAAGATAGAGAGGAAGGGGGGAAGGGGAGGAGAGAAAGCAAGAGAGAGCTTCTTGCAGAAAAGACAAGGAGAGAGAAAAAGAGAAACAAAAAGAAATTGAGGATAAAGCATGTGTTTAGCACATCCCAAACTGCTTCAAAATCAATGAAGTGCAGTAACAGTTTCATACATGGAGGACCCAGATTTCAGGTGATTATGGTCATTAATGGTGTCTCTCTTGACACCATATGCAGCATATCCTTGTATTGAAGGACTTCATTCCAATCATTGATGGGATTCGAATTTTTAGCAAAATTAATGTGAGTAAAACATTTAAGATGGGTCATGTAATTGAGCAAACACTTCTGAATGTGCAAGTCAGATTCTTGGCAAAGGAATGCACATAATTGAGGCACACCATCTATCGTGTCAGACATTAAACTGAGTGTACGTGGAGGGATTTTCCTCAAAATCTCCCACCTCTGTAAACAATATCATACAATAACTGAAGAGACCCAAAGATTAATCAATTGCAACTCTGCCACCTTAATACTAAAGTAGGTTCGGGTGTGAGCTGCACATGGAGCAAAAGGTGCCTGTGGATTGTGTTGAAGAGGTATCACCTGAGTCCAGGAGAAAGTTGGCTCCAAATTGTTTTGAGCTTGTCCACAATAAGGTTTGTAATCTAATTCTGCATTCAACTATGGTGTGATAGTGTTTTTAAGAATCTCAGTATTTGTTCACCAAACCTCTTGGTAAAGTCTTTGAAGCACAATCAGCTTTGAGATGGGAGCTTTGAAGAATTTTATTCTGTCTTGTACTCCAAGTCTGTCCCAAACTTGACAAAAGTTCAGAGGAAAAGCCAGCCCATAATGTATCACCCTGGTTTAAATCCATTATTGCATCTACTGCACATTCTACCTTTCCTCTTTTCCCATGGAATTTAGGATGGAACTTAAAGGTGGCATAAAACCAGTGTATTCGTTCCAAATCCTAAATTTCAACCCTTGACCGAACTTCAGTTTCATCGATAAGGTTTTTAAAACACGGAACAATGAGAGTTCGGGACGATTCTGTTCAATTTTGAAACATCTTAGTTAGGTAAATGTAGTATTATACTTGATGATCCACACACTTTTATAAAGTGAGGAAGGGAGATGCTTTATCTCAGAAATTTCACTGAGTAGCAGCACCTACATCTGAATCAGAAGGTCCTGGGTGCCAGTTCCACTGGGGGGTTTCAGTGTGTTAGTGCAGGACTTAAGGAGTGCATGCCATTGGAAGTGCCATCTTTCAGATGAGATATTACACTGGGGCCTGTTGAGTTGGATTCAAAAGATCCCACAGCACTACTCAATGAAGAACTTCAATTACACCTGGCATGCTGATTCACAACATCAACACAGCACACCATCGCAGTCATTTATCTCATTTAAGGATTGTATAAATTGGCTCATTATGTTTGCCTATGGAAGAAAGATGATTACACTTCGAAAGTAATTAATTTGTGTGAAGTGCTTTAGGATGTCCTGAGGGCATGAAGGCACTAAATTGAATTTCAGTTTGTCCTTTGTTGCTTAGGAATCGTCTCAATATTGCAAAGTTCCCCACCTATCAGCTTGGCCAAGAAATAAAAGTTGTCCCAAAAGTGAGAGGTAGATCTGGAAAGGACCTCGATACTTGAACCTGCAGCAAAATTGGCAACGGCTCACGTGCCATATAAGTAGAGTGGCCCTGCAGGGGATAATCTGCCCCTGTCACGTTGGATAATGTTATGAATGTTAAACACCCTTTCTTAAACTTCCATAGTGAAATAAAGTTTGAGCTGTCAAATTACATGATAAAACTTTAAACCAAAACATTTAAAAAAGTACCTCATCACCACAAGATGGTAGCATAAGGCAATGCTTGTTTCCATTTTTATTACCAGGAGCCAAAGGTATCTAAACACAGTAGATAGCATCACATTGCATTCACAATCCCTGTAGCCACCTGCCCTAACCCCTTTTCCTAAAACTTTGATTTTTAAAAGGCCATAGTGATTGGCAGTTCCCTTTTGTCATTTGCATTGTAAATGATCCTAGTCAATTCTAAAGGTTGAAAGACAGGGGGCTGGATTCACCCACCCTGCCCACCGCAAGAACGTCACAGGCGAGCCGCATACAATGGAGAACTCCATTGACCTCGGGCGGGATTCTCCGTTCACCGGGCGGACGCAGCCGGTGAATCTCACACATGGGGCGAAATTCTCCCCCAACGGCGCGATGTCTGCCGACTGGCGCCAAAGACGGCGCCAATCAGACGGGCATCGCGCTGGCCCAAAGGTGCGGAATGCTCCGCATCTTTGGCGGCCTAGCCCCAACATTGAGGGGCTAGGCCGACGCCGGAGGGATTTCCACCCCGCCAGCTGGCGGAAATGGTGTTTGTTGCCCCGCCAGCTGGCGCGGAAATGCGGCGCATGTGCGGGAGCGTCAGCGGCCGCTGTCAGTTTCCCGGCGCATGCGCGGGAGCGTCAGTGGCCGCTGTCAGTTTCCCGCGCATGCGCAGTGGGGAGAGTCTCTTCCGCCTCCGCCATGGTGGAGTCCGTGGCGGAGGCGGAAGGGAAAGAGTGCCCCCACGGCATAGGCCCGCCCACGGATTGGTGGGCCCCGATCGCGGGCCAGGCCACCGTGGGGGCACCCCCCGGGGTCAGATCACCCCGCACCCCCCCCCCCAGGACCCCGGAGCCCACCCACGCCGCCTGGTCCCGCCGGTAAATACCAGGTTTGATTTACGCCGGCGGGACAGACAATTCCTGGGCGGGACTTTGGCCCATCCGGGCCGGAGAATCCAGCGGGGGGTCCCGCCAACCAGCGCGGCCCAATTCCCGCCCCCGCCCAATCTCCGGTACCGGAGACTTCGGCGGGGGCGGGATTCACGGCGGCCAACGGCCATTCTCCGACCCGGCGGGGGTCGGAGAATGACGCCCATGATTACTGACGCTGAGATTGAACTCTGAGCCTTTCGTTTCCCATCCATTCCCCAAACCACTGAGCTACTCATCGAGGGCTGACATAAAAAATAACAAGTCAATAAAAACATGGTCACTTGTTTTATGTAGAAAGCACATAGGTATGCCAAAAATAAAAACAAGTGTCTAATCCTGAAATCTCCATTATGAGCCATGTGATGATATGCATAAGCAACCATGTAAATAGTAATGTATATTACCTCCATCCTGCAGGTGGCAGTAGAGAACAACCACGTGACACTGTTACTTTAGGGAGTCTGAGATAGTCGTTGTAGTGGATAGTCATATTTGTAGTAGCTCTTAGATAATTTATAATAGTTAGTAGTTTTTGATATTTTTCTCATGGTTATCTAACCCACGTTATTGTTTTACAATAAACATTTAACAAGTCAAGAACTAGATGTTCTCTCGTGCATGATTCCTTCCGGCCAAGCACCAGAATGTAACAGGGCAGTTGCAAAGTCCACGCATACATAGCACATTATCTAATTTCCTAAAATGCCTGGGGAGAAATCTAAATGCATGCAGCACTGTGGGCATTTGTCCCCATAGCTCCCCCCCCCCCCCCCCCCCCCCACAAGATTCTTCAATTACATCAATGAAGAAAGCCTCATGAGCTGAGCAGGGAGTTCTCTTAGTCTGCATGGTTTCACAACAAATTTCTCCCCCTCTGTCTTTACAATGATTTTCATATTAGAATCAAATGGAACTTTTATTTTGTATCAACACTATGGATACCATCTGCGAGGCACAAGTCAGGTGTGTGTCTCAAGAAGCTTGATACCATCAAGGACAAAGCAACTCACTTGATTGGTACCTGATCAACCACCTTAAACATCTGCTCCCTCCACCACTGACAGACAACTACAATTTGTATTGCAGCAACTCACCAAGGCTCCTTCAACGGCACCTTCCAAACTCGTGAGGTCTACCACCTGGAAGGACAAGGGCAGCATTATACGGGAACACTACCATCTGCATGTTCCCTTCCAAGTCACCCACCATCCTGACATGGAACTATATCACTGTTCCTTCAATGTCACTGGGTCAAAATCCTGGGGCGTGATTTACTGGTCGCGCCCCCCTGGAATCTGGATGGGACGTGGCCGGTAAATCCCGCAAGATACCTCTTTCGAGATTCTCGATGGTCGTTATGCCCTGCAAGATCTAACAAGATCTTACGAGATGTCGCAATCTGGATCCCACCCACAATGGGCGGGATCCAGACTTGCATAGTTAAGTGAGCTTAACTGCTCACTTAACAAAGCCTATGCCAGAACTACATAGCCCCTGGGATCTATCAATGTCGCCAAGGAGACCCCAGCTGGGTGCCGTTTAGCACTAGTCTCCATAAACAGTGACCGGGGGAACAGCACTTGGGGACGTCTCCCAGGCGATCGGAGGTCCCTGAGTGGTGGCCTCTGGAGCAGGGTGGCACCCTGGTACTGCTGAAGCCACCCGGGCAAAATGGCACTGCCAGTCTGGCAGGTGCACATCCAAGGTGCCAGGCTAGCAGTGCCAAGGTCCCCAGGTGGCAATTTGTCCCTGCTGCGGTTCAGGCCCGGGGGTGCACTGCCCATATATGGTAGGGTGCTGGTTGAGGGGTCTCGAGGACAGATGAATTGGGGTGTTGGAGGGTGTCCAGGGGTTGCATTGGGGGTCGAGAGATTGGCAGGCATTTAACAATGGTGCCCTGATCACTTCCTACACTGGCGAGCAGAGCTCCTCAGTGCAGGAGAAGCGACTGAGTGCGGCTTCGGCTGGTCATTTCAGCTGGTCCCATTTAATAGCGGGATCATTCCCAGCGTTAAGTGGGGCTCTTTTTTTTCATTAAATCGCACCCCTGGAGTTCCTTCCCAACATCACATTGGGTATACCTATACCAGAGGGACAGCAGCAGTTCAAGATGGCAGCTCACCAGCATATTCTCGGGGGCAATTAGGGATCGGCAACAAATATCATAGAATCCCGACACTGCTTAAGGAGGCCATTCAGCCCATTGAGTCTGCATTGGCCTACTTAAGCCCACGTTTCCACCCTATCCCTGTAATCCACTGACCCCAACTAACCTTTTGGACACTAAGGGGCAGTTTAGCACGGCCAATCCACCTACACGTACATCTTCGGACTGTGAGAGGGAACCGAAGCACCCGGAGGAAACCCACGCAGACACGGGAAGAAAGTGCAAACTCCACACTGACAGTCACCCGAGGCTGCATTTGAACCCAGGACCCTGGAGCTGTGACGCAGCAGTGCTAATAACCATGCCGCACAAAAAATGCTGGCCTAGCCAACGACGCCCATGAACCTATGAATGAATAAATGAAAAACATATATATTCTAAATGTAGCGTGAATTCAAGTAATCTGCTGGGGACGGCAGTCTTATTAAATTCACCGTGCAATTAGGTGGGGTCCTGATTCCAGGATTGCACTACACAAGATTAGCATCAATGGCAGATTTACATTGTAAAGAGATGCTGTTCCTAGCCAGTGTGCCCTGTTGTTTGCGTCGTCTTCTGAATACTTTCTCATCCTTCTTTTCCCGACATCAGTCTCGTAGAAATCTCCAGCAATATTAATCAACACTAATCAGTGCAGCATTAAGAGAGCAGGCTGAATATAGACTCCTCATTACCTCCTTGCTTGCCTTCTGCCTCCTCCTCCTGGGAACCTACTGAAATTTTGTCCATCAATTTCAATCTTTATCTCTTGCTTTGAGATGAAGGTTACAATGACCTTGTTGCAGGCAGAAATTGAAGACATTTAAGATAGTTTATCTGGTATCTTTTTTTTTAAAAAGTCATATTGCTTCAACTTAAATGTAGGTGACTAGTTTGATAACTCGGGCCAGGCTGTAAAGCTGAAAGATAAAGGTCAATTGGCTGGCAAATAAGACCAGTAATTCATTGAACAGATTGTTTACTCTTTCTGGGATTGATGGGCAAGTACCAGATATTTTTTTTTAATGTTTCTTAAAATTTGCTTGTTCCCCCAGGGAGAAGGAGAAAACTTGACTCATGGTCAGCATTCACTGTGAGGTGATTACGTAATGAACAAATCCTTTACAGGACTGCTCTGCGTACATACCTTATAAAATGTATTATTTAGTTGAAATGAGAACGATGCTTTTATTTTTTTTTCTGTTTTATTACGTTTTTCTTCTTCTGAATGGTTTACCTAACCCTTCTGGTCTCATCTTTCTCCTTGGCTCTTAATGTCAGACACACGACAGCAAGCTTATTTGTTATTGTAACACATCCTGTGAGAGAGAGCAAGGCCAGCCTATGGATTGCTCACATTCATAGAACATACAGTGCAGAAGTAGGCCATTCGGCCCATCAAGTCTGCACCGACCCACTTAAGCCCTCATTTCCACCCTATCCCCATAACCCAATAATCCCTTCTAACCTTTTTGGTCACTAAGGGCAATTTATCATGGCCAATCTAACCTGCACGTCTTTGGATGGTAGGAGGAAACCAGAGCACCTGGAGGAAACCCACGCAGGCACAGGGAGAACGTGCAGACTCCACACAGACAGTGATCCAGTGGGGTATTGAACCTGGGACCCTGGCGCTGTGAAGCCACAGTGCTATCTACTTGTGCTACCGTGCAGCCTGACAATGCTTTTTCTTTAAATATATCTTTGGATTGGTCTGGCATGAGTCGGCATGCAGTCAGTAGAATTGTAATATTGGGGATTTGCCAGCAAATATGGCCAACTGATTTCCTTCAACTAAAGGGTTCTCTTGCTGGAAAAATAACAGCATTGTTTATATGCAAATAGAATCATAGAATTTACAGTACAGAAGGAGGCCATTCGGCCAATCGAGTCTGCACCGGTCCTCGGAAAGAGCATCCCACCCAAGCCCGCACCTCCACCCATTCCCCGTAACCCCACCCCACCTTTTTTTGGACACTAAGAGCAATTTACCATGGCCAATCCACCTAACCTACACATCTTTGGACTGTGGGAGGAAACCGGAGCACCCGGCGGAAACCCACGCAGACACGGGGAGAACGTGCAGACTCTGCACAGACAGTGACCCAAGCCAGGAAACGAACCTGGGACCCTGGAGCTGTAAAGCAACAGTGCTATCCACTGTGCTACCATGCTGCCCAACCTTCTGAAAGAGCACCCTACCTAGGCTACTTGCCCACCCTAACCCCACCTAACCTGCACATATTTGGAGTATGGGAGGAAACCGGTTCATCCGGAGGAAATCCATGCAGACATGGGAGATCGTACAAACACCAGTCACCCATGGCTGGAATTGAACTCGGGTACCTAGCGCTATGAGGCAGCAGTGCTATCAACTGTGCCACCATGTCTCGCCAAGGCCAGCAGATTCTGTAGATTCTGAGATAGGGTGTGAGTAGTGACTCTACTAAACCTACTGTTCAATGTATTGCACCCAGGCTTTAGCTTTGCACAAATGGCGTCTCAACCTTAGCCTCCCTGTTATTTTTAAGAACTTGCGCGTTAATTAAACTCACCGCAAAAAGGACCTGGGCTGGAACTTAATCGTGTCAGTACCTTTTAAATGTCATGATTGTCATGATATGCAAACATGCAGCTAATGAACACATAGAATAGGACACTACCAATGAGCAGTCAGGACAGTCAGGGGTGGTATCTCACTATAAAAGGGATGAGGCAGGGTGCATCCTCAGCATCACACCCCAGCACATGGCTTAGAGCAAGGCTGGTTCAGTTAGACTGAGTTACTACATTTAGATTAGCAGAGAGTCAAACTCATTGAGAACTGTGCTAAAAGATCTGGTGCACTATCAATTACGATGTGACGAGAGTAGAATGTAATTGAGGCTTTATTACACAGAGATATGTGGCCTCCTACAGCAGCTGACGAAATGGCTGCTGTTCGGAGAGCACACACATTTATACTCCGTCTCCTGGGTGGAGCCAGCAGGCAGGGATCTACCCCTGTACCTGTAGAACAGGGGCCTTACCGTAATACCCATATATACAACATAATACAACAGTGGTGACTACCGCATTCACCCCCTGTTAAGAATGAGTCCAGGGCGAAGATGGTGTTGAGGGCTTTGATGACGGTGGCAGATGTCATATCGGGGCATGGGACAGCGAGAGGGAATCGGGAATACTCGTCGACCACATTAAGAAAGTACGTGTTGCAGTCGGTGGAGGGGAGAGGCCCTTTGAAGTCCACGCTGAGGCATTCGAGGGGGCGGGAGGCCTTCACCAGGCGCGCACTGTCTGGCCGGTAGAAGTGCGGTTTACACTCCGCGCAGACCTGGCAGTCTCTGGTGATAGCCCTGACTTCCTCGATGGAGTAGGGCAGATTACGGGCCTTAATGAAGTGGTACAAGCGGGTGCAGATATCGTTGTGCAGAGTCCGGAGTCAGTCCACTTGTGCGCTGGCACATGTACCTCGGGACAGGGCATCGGGGGGCTTGTTGAGCTTACCGGGGCGATACAAAATCCCGTAATTGTAGGTGGAGAGCTTGATATGGTTAAAGGCCTGGTGAGCCTCGGCCGTCAGTGGGAAAGTGGTGGATTCAATGAGTGTGCGGGCCTTGTCCGCACAGTTTGGGACTCATTGGGCGTAATACGAAAAGAACCCCAGGCATCGTTTGAAGGCCTTGGGGCAGTGGGGGAGGGGGAGTTCCATGAGGGGGCGCATGTGGTCGGGGTCTGGCCCTAGAACGCCGTTCTGAACCACATAGCCGAGGATGGCGAATCGGTTCGTGCTGAACACACACTTCTCCTTGTTGTAAGTTAGGTTGAGGAGTGTGGCGGTGTGGAGAAATTTGGATAGGTTAGCGTCGTGGTCCTGCTGGTCGTGGCCGCAGATGGTGATGTTATCCAGGTAAAGGCGGCCATCTGCTTCAAACGCAGTGTATGGGCGGTCCGCCTTACGGATGGGGAGCTGGTGGTAGGCAGATTTCAGGTCCACTGTCAAGAAGACCCGGTACTGTGTAATCTGATTGACCATATGAGATATGCGTGGGAGGGGGTACGCGTCGAGCTGCGTGTACCGATTGATGGTCTGACTGTAGTCAACGACCATCCTGTTTTTCTCCCCGGTTTTCACTACCACTTGGGCTCTCCAGGGGCTGTTGCTGGCCTCGATGATACCTTCCCGCAGCGTTGCCTGGCCCGCACCTCCACCCGCGAAGGGTGCGGCAAGAAGGGCCATTTTGTGCGGGTCTGCCAGGCAAAAGCCATGGCCGCGGTCTCCAGCGACTCAGGACCGGCACGGCAACCTTCCCTTCGGGCCCCAGGCGGCACGATATATCCTGCCTTCTGGACTTCGGGCACACTGAGAGCTTCATCCACCCCGATACGGTAAGGCGCTGCTCCCTCGCAGTACACCCCGCAAACCAAAGAATCTCCCTGGCCTCTGGATCCCACTCCGTGGCGATCCGGGGGTACTGCATCGCCACCCTCACCATCCAGGGCGTAGAGTTCAGCGGCTTCCGGCTCTACGTCCTCCCCAACCTCTGCGCTGCCTTGCTACTCGGCCTGGACTTCCAGTGCAACCTCCAGAGCCTATCCCTGAAAATATGGCGGGCTCCTACCACCCCTTACTGTTTGTGTCCTCGCGACCCTTAAGGTCAACCCGCCTTCCCTTTTTGTGAACCTCACCCCGGATTGCAAACCCGTCGCCACCAGGAGCAGGCAGTACAATGCCCAGGACCGGACCTTCATTAGGTCAGAGGTCCAAAGGCTACTGAGGGAAGGGGTCATTGAAGCTAGCAACAGTCCCTGGAGAGCTCAAGTAGTGGTGGTAAAGACCGGGGAGAAACATAGGATGGTCATCGACTACAGTCAGACCATCAACAGGTTTACGCAGCTGGATGCGTACCCTCTCCCCCGCATATCCGACATGGTGAACAGGATCGCGCAATACAAGGTCTTCTCCACGGTGGATCTCAAGTCCGCCTACCACCAGCTACCCCTCCGTACTCGTGACCGCAAATACACTGCCTTCGAAGCAGATGGGCGGCTCTATCAATTTTTAAGGGTTCCCTTTGGTGTCACTAATGGGGTCTCGGTCTCCCAACGCGAAATAGACCGAATGGCTGACCGGTACGGCTTACGCACAACGTTCCCGTATCTTGATAACGTCACCATCAGCGGCCATGACCAGCAGGACCCCGACACCAACCTCCAAAAATTTGTCCAGACCGCGAAAATCCTTAACTTAACGTATAAGGATAAATGCATATTTAGCACCGACCGCCCAGCCAACCTCGGCTACGTGGTGCGAAATGGAGCTATAGGCCCCGACCCTGAACGCATGTGCCCCCTTATGGAATTCCCCTCCCTCACTGCCCCGAGGCCCTGAAGCGCTGCCTTGGGTTTTTCAGTTATTGCGCCCAGTGGGTCCCTAACTACGCAGACAAACCCGACCCCTAATCCAGTCCACAACCTTCCCCCTGTCGACGGAGGCCCGCCAGGCCTTCTGCCGCATCAAAGCAGACAACGCAAAGGCCACGTTGCGCGCCATCAACGAGTCCCTCCCCTTCCAGGTCGAGAGTGATGCATCCGACGTAGCTCTGGCCGCCACCTTCAACCAAGGAGGCAGACCCGTGGCCTTCTTCTCCCGTACACTCCATGCTTCCGACATTCGCCATTCCTCGGTCGAAAAAGAGGCACAAGCCATAGTAGAAGCTGTGCGACATTGGAGGCATTACCTGGCCGGCAGGAGATTCACTCTCCTCACTTACCAACGGTCGGTGGCGTTTATGTTCGATAATGCACAGCGGGGCAAGATAAAAAATGACAAGATCTTGCAGTGGAGGATAGAACTCTCCACCTACAACTACGAGATCTTGTATCGTCCCGGGAAGCTAAACGAGCCTCCTGATGCCCTGTCCCACGGCACATGTTCCACTGCACAAGTGGACCGCCTCCGAGCCCTCCACGAGGACCTCTCCCACCCAGGGGTCACTCATTTTTTTCCACTTCATTAAGACCCGCAACCTGCCCTACTCCATCGAGGAGGTCAGGACAGTCACCAGGGACTGCCAAATCTGCGCGGAGTGCAAACCGCACTTCTACTGGCCAGAGAGGGTACACCTGATAAAGGCTTCCCGTCCCTTTGAACGCCTCAGCGTGGATTTCAAAGGCCCCCTCCCCTCCCCCGACCGCAACACATATTTCCTGAACGTGATTGACGAGTACTCCCGGTTCCCATTTGCCATCCCCTGCCCAGACATGACCGCAACCACCGTCATCAAGGCCCTCCATAGCATCTTTGCACTGTTCGGTTTCCCCGCGTACATACACAGTGATAGGGGGTCCTCCTTTATGAGCGACAAACTGCGTCAATTCCTGCTCAACAGGGGCATTGCTTCAAGCAGGACGACCAGTTACAACCCCCCGGGGAAATGGGCAGGTAGAGAGGGAGAACGGAACGGTCTGGAAGATCGTTCTACTGGCCCTACGATCCAGGAATCTCCCAGTCTCCCACTGGAAAGAAGTCCTCCCGGTGGCCCTCCATGCTATCCGGCCGCTGCTCTGTGCAACTACCAATCAGACACCTCATGAACGTCTCCTTGTCTTCCCCAGGAAGTCCTCCTCCGGGACCTCGCTCCCAACCTGGCTGGCAACACCCAGACCCATCCTGCTTTGGAAGCACGTGCGGGCACACAAGTTGGACCCGTTGGTCGAGAGGGTCCACCTGCTGCACACTAACCCCCAGTACGCCTACGTGCCGTTCCCTGACGGCCGGCAAGATGCAGTCTCCCTTCTGGACCTGGCGCCCGCTGGAACCCCACGCGCACCCGAACCATTACCCCCCCCCTCCTCCACAGCACCTCACAGGAGGGTCAGTCCTCCCGCCGCTCCTGCCTAGGCCCTCCCACCCACCAACGCCCCCGACAGGCGCCCCCCTCTCGTGTCAACCGTTTGCCCCACCATCGCCGTCTAGGGGTGACGAAGCTGCCATGGAGGCCGAAGCCACGCTCCCGGAGTCGCAGGCGCCCGGACCCCCACCAGAATCACCACCAAAGCCCAGGGGATCCAGGAGGATGACCAGTCCACCCGACCGACTGATTGCTTCACTGTAACTGTAACTGTAAATGAACACTGAATGTATATATCTTCCACGCTTGTAAATATTCTCGACAACTCTGTAAGGAGGTATCACGGTACCTCCATATCTGATCTTACCATGTTAGATGCAATTGTAACCACTGGCCACCACCCCCGCCGGACTCTTTTTTAACAGGGGGTGAATGTGGTATTATCAGGTATTGCAGTACCCGAGAGGCTGAAGACCATTGGTTAAACCTAGGAGTTTACCATTGGCTGTTTGGTATGTAGCTCCGCCCTGACAGGCGGGGTATAGGAACCGGTGCCGCCCCAGCAGCCCTCATTCTGTACCGAAGCTGCTGGGGAACAGTTCTAGTCGATTAAAGCCTTCAGTTATGTTACTACCTCGTCTTTGATTGTAATTGATCGTGCATCAGTTTCATTGAAATATTAAATGTTATTTAGACCAGCAGCCGAATTATGTCAGAAGAGTGAAAAATTGGACCTAACTGCCTGAAAAAAGCAAGTCAACACAAGCCAACTTTGTTGAAGCGTAGTGATCTCAATTGATGTAAATCCCCAACTTCCCCATTTTGGATGGAGTAACTCATCCCAACTACTTTCCACTGATGATGACATAAGCAGGGACCATTTATACAAGTAAAAAACATTAAATTACTGTGAACACGTGATTGTAAGATCACTTGAAACATTTGTAACAATTTCCTCACTTTTGCAATTAAAATGGTGACTTTAACCTATTCAAAATGAACTGGTTAACACCCCATTAAAATAATAACGGCAGGAGGAATCTGATCAGAGCATTGTAAGCAATTCAATGATGGAATAATTCCATCATTTACAGGCCATTAGCTTAGAAATTGCTGTTGGCAGGAATTAGTTGTTAATTACCAGACGTTTTTGAGAGTAACAGAGCCTGCTGGTTTACACACAATTTTGCTACTTTCAGTCAATGTGCTAAAATATAAGCTACATTTGCCATATGGGTGTTGGCCAATGTTAAGGAATTGTCGTAAGTCAGCCATGAATTAAAATTAAGGAGCCTTGAAATCAGGCTGGGAGGTGGGGGGTGGGGGGGAGCATTCATTGAGCTAAACTGCTTTTGAGGTTGAGGTTGAAATGAGAGAACAAGGAAAGCCAATTTGGTCAACCATGCACTGAAAACCCAGCTTCAAGAAGCCAGGGCAAGGAGGCATACAATTTTTGGAACAGGTGTCTGCAAACCCCCACACAACAAGCACCAACATGGCAAGAGATTACATGAAACAGACAGATACTAGTCAGCCATGGCAGTTCCAGGCATAGCAAATTCAGCTGCAGTGTAAGGAGAATCTCAACAGGCTGTCAGTGAATCTCTGCAAGCAGCCAACACATACACTCAATCCCTGGGCGAACCACTTAGAAGGATTAATAGGTTAGGCATCACACGCCTGAAACAAAGCATAAGCACAGTGGCAATTAAAGCTGCCAACTTTGATACATCGCATATTAGAAGAAATATATGGTATTCATTTACTTGAACAATGAACTGAGTATTGTCAGGGGTTAAGATATAGTCAAAGTCCAGTCAAAGAAGATGGTATTAGAAGAGCTGAGAGTTGAATGTAGATCATGTGGTTTGGGACTAGTAATTCGCCACCTGATGCTCTTCTTTAAGACGTTGTGCATAAAAGATGTTCCTTGCAAAATCTGTGATGCTCATACATTCCGCCTGCCCAATATGGGTGAATATTAAAATTTCCCTCCATTGTTCCCATGCAGGCACATCCACGGGAACATGAGTAGGCCACGGGGCTCTTTGAACCTGCTCGGTCTTTCAATGACATCATGGCTCATAACTTACTCAGAGAAGCAATCTCCGATGGATTGCCACTCTTAACGGTCTACCACACTGTAATTGCAAAGCCCCCGTCTCCCCCAACATTTCTTATTCGGGCTGGGTGAGACAGGAGCAGCGAAGCGTGCCCCCTGTTTGCATCGGCATGGAATACATGGGGGCATAGGGAAGAAAGAAAAAAAAACTTTTTAAGGCACTAGCTGACGTAAAGGAGACATTTAATGGTGTTGTAATCTCTGTATATGAATATACATGATCAATGTATGTAAATGTAGTACAATCATTTCAACATTAGATGTCTCATTATCAGATGATATAAGAAAGACTTTCCTGCTCGTTCTGAGAGAGTGTGCTTCAGGAGAGTGAACAGACAAGACATAGATTAGCAAGAGAGAGAGAAGTTATAAGTTATTTCATTATTACATTGTATAGTGAGTTAGTTATCTTTACTGTATTTTATTTCATTTACTAGTTGAGTATTAAGTACAAAGGACTCACAGAATATCATTTATGTTACTCATTAAATTAGTTCATCTTTAAAAGAAGACAATTGCTTTTTTCATCAACTTGGCTGGTTCAAAAAGTAATATATATTACGTAAAGTAATATAACATGGTACCGGAAACGAAAGAGAAAATGGTGGAAAATCTCAGCAAGTCTGGCCGCAACTGTAGGGAGAGAAAAGAACTGACATTTTGAGTCCGATGACTCTTTGTCAAAACATGGTACCAGAGTATTTTAAGCTTTTCATAAACACGAGTGAAAATTTAGAATAAAAAGAGGGAAAAAAAATCAGAATCAACTGTTTGACTACAGAAGTCATCGTAACTTCAACAAAAGCAACTTTTAAATGGACCAAATTCCAGCACCAAGACACCTCAAGACCACTGGTAATTTAAATTTGAATTGGAAATTGTTCAAACAACACTTTCAACTCTATTTAGAAGCAAGTGATTTAAGTGCTGCACCAGAAGCTAGAAGAATTGCTTTACTTCTGTCCCTGGCAGGACAGCAAGCAATCACAATCTTCAATTCTTTTAATTTTAATGCTGGCGAAGTTAAAACAAAATTTGATCAAGTTATAGGGAAGTTCGATGAGCATTGCAAGATGCAGACAAATGAAATTTTAGAATGCTGAAAATTTCACAGAAGAGTTCAAAAAGTTTGGTGAACCGCTGAATAATTTCATCACTGATCTCAAACTCTTAGCTAAAACATGTAACTAAGCTGACTTACATGATTCACTTGTAAGAAACCAGATTATTTATGGCACACCTGATGATACAGTCAGAGAAGCATTAATTCGGCAAAATGATTTAACATTACAAATCGCGATTGATAAGTGCATATACATGAGTGTTGTGGTTCTGGGTTTCCAGAACCCCAAAGTATTTCATGGAATTTAACCGCCCCACAACCTTTAATAGATTGTGGTGTGGGAAACACACGGCGTACTCTCCAGGTGTGATACAGCAATTATGGACAAATGGTTTTGAAAACAAAACAATGTTTATTCTATGAACTCAAGTTAACCTTTTAAAAACAAACATTGAATATCTTAACACCCATTACTTCAAAGAGAACAACAAAAGACTACAACCCTAAATAATCCTTCAAGCTGATCCTTTAAACATCAAAAAGACTTCAAACCTTCAAAAACAGACATGAGGTTACATTCAATATATTTATAGACTTTGGATTTGCAGATATCAACAGGCCAGCTCTGTGTTTTCTTCCTGCAGCTCTCAGCAAAACACAGACACTCCCAGCTGCCTCCTCAAAACTGAAACCAAAAGCAGAAGTGAGCTCAGCTTCCCCCACCCTCTGACATCACTTCAGTAATATGATCAGCTCCATTTCTTAAAGGTACATTGCTTAAACATCCATTTCTTAAAGGTACTCTCACATGACACCTCCCCCCCAAAAAATAAAATCAACCATCAACTTCAAGATGGTTTCATTTTTCACCTTTGCACCATCAATTAAGAAATGCACACAGTAAAAACACTTTACGGGTTCAAAAAAAAACAACACACGCAAACAGATATAATAATATAGTCCATTTGTTTTTGTTCTTCTTCCTCCAACCAAAATCCTTCTCGATTGCAGTCTCTTTGAACAAGAAAGTCTCTGCACGATCCATCCATTCCTCTATCTCCCGGCATTTCTCTTTAAAGTTAGATACTTCAGTTCAATCTGATCACAGAGTCCCTTGCAATTCTCTAATTCAGGAGTATCGGTTACCACAGCTTTCAGGCAGTCAAATGCATGTTGAAACTCCGCTGTCCATTGAAATTTTTAATATATTTCTTCAGCAAGCCCATCAGTGGAGCAATCACGCTACAAAACTCTTACACAAATGTTCGATCAAATCCACTCATGCCAAGAAAACGCAAAATTTCCCTTCGTCTTGAGGGTATCGGAAACTCCTCAAGAACTTTTGTTATCACATCCTGTGGGACCAATTGACCCTGTCAGATTGTATGGCCAAAGAAAGTGACTTGGGCTTTTCCGCATTCACTTTTGGCCAGGTTTATCACCAAACCCGCCTCCTGAAGTCGATCAAATAACCCCACAAGATGTTTCAAATGTTCTTTCCATGTCTGACTGAAAACTACCAGATCGTCGATATATACCGCACAATTGGGTAATCCTGAAACGACTGTATTAGTTAACCGTTGAAATGTGGCTGGGGTGTTTTTCATGCCAAATGGCATAACTTTGGATTGGTATATACCATCTGGAGTCACAAAAGCTGAAATCTGCTTCATTCTTTCGGATAAAGGTACCTGTCAGTAACCTTGAAGTAAATCCAGTTTGGAAATATAAACTGATTGTCCGACTTTCTCAATGCAATCCTCCAAACGTGGGATAGGATAAGAGTCCGTTCTTGTAACTGCATTCCTCTTTTTATAATCCACACACAACCGTTGGAGACTGTCTGGTTTAGGTGCCATCACTATGGGTGAGCTCCATTGGCTGCAACCCACTTCAATTATGCCATTTTTAAGCATCCTCTGAATCTCTTTATTAACCTGTGCCAATTTTAAAGGGTTAAGTCTGTATGGATGTTGTTTGATTCGAACAGCATTTCCCACATCTACATCATGTATAGCCATTTTAGTACTTCTCAATTTGTCTCTACAAACTTGCCATGTGATATCAATAACTCTTTCAGATCAGTTTGTTTTTCCCCTGGAAGATAACTCAACATTTCATCACAATTTTTAAGAACATCCTCATTTTCCAATTTAATTTGAGGTATGTCAAATTCACAGTCATCTGGATTTGGTTCGTCACTTTGAGTTAGAATCATTAATACCTCCTCCTTTTTCTCTCCTTCCCTTTCAAAGTACCTTTTAAGCATATTCACATGACACACTCGGTGAGTCTTCCTTCTATCTGGTGTTTTTACCACATAATTCACCTCACTTAATTTCCTTTCAATCTGATAAGGTCCACAAACCTAGCTTTTGAAGGTTCACCCACCGCTGGTAACAACACTAAAACTTTATCTCCACTGGGAAAACTACAAACTTTGGATTTCTTGTCCACAACCCGTTTCATCACATTATGTGCAACTTTCAAATGTTGTCCAGCCAATTCACCTGCTCTATTTAATCGTTCCCTAAAATTTGACATGTCATCCAATAGAGTAACTTCCGATTTTTCACCCACCAATTTTTCCTTAATCAATTTAAGTGGTCCTCTTACCTCATGACCAAAAATGAGTTCAAAAGGACTAAATTTGGTTGACTCATTCGGTGCATCCTTAATTGCAAACAGTACAAATGGAATTATTTTATCCCAATCCACTGGATAATCTTGACCATACGCCCTCAACATTGTCTTTAATGTCTGGTGCCACCTTTCTAACGCTCCCTGCGATTCTGAATGGTACGCAGTTGATTTAAATTGTTTTATTCCTAAACTATCCATAACTTCTTTGAATTACTTTGAGGTAAAATTTGATCCTTGATCCGATTGAATTTCTGTGAGTGATGCATATCTAGTAAAGAATTTAACTAACTCCTCCACAATCTTTTTAGCTGT
Source organism: Scyliorhinus torazame (assembly GCF_047496885.1). Taxonomy (NCBI): domain Eukaryota; kingdom Metazoa; phylum Chordata; class Chondrichthyes; order Carcharhiniformes; family Scyliorhinidae; genus Scyliorhinus; species Scyliorhinus torazame. The sequence goes on from NC_092707.1 coordinate 181,833,910, forward strand.
AATATTATGTACTGGAATGATCTCTGGAAACCTAGTAGATACATCCATTATAGTCAAAAGATACTGATTCCCACTTTTTGTTTTTGGAAGCGGTCCTACACAATCAATTAGGATCCTTGTAAAAGGTTCCTCAAATGCTGTAATGGGTAATAAAGGCGCTGGTTTTATCACTGCTTGAGGTTTCCCTATCACTTGACATGTGTGACATGACTGACAAAATTACCTACATCTTTATGTAGTCCAGGCCAATAAAAATGTTTCTGGATGTTAGCTTGATCCTTATCCCTAAATGACCTCCCACTGGTACCTCATGTGCCACTCGCAACACCTCCTTTCTACCCTACCGGCAATACTACTTGATGAACTTCTGCCCACTTTTCATCCGCCTGCATATGTACAGGTCTCCATTTTCTCATCAAGACATCACTTTTACGGTAATAACACTCTGGTATACTCTCAGATTCCTCTTCTGTATATGCTTTCTGATATATCCGTTTTATTTCTACATCTTTCTGTAGTAACTCCGCCAATTTTCTTGAACTAAAAATATCCGCCTCATCCTCCACTTGTTCTTGTTCTTTTTCACCCATCTGATCAAAAATAGTTTCTGATAATTGCACTTCCACTTCATCTTCACTCTTTGATTTCTCCTGTTGTCTTAACCTGCGACTTTGTGACCTTGTTACTACACAATCCGGACAAATCCCAGGATATTCGTCCTTCAACACTTCAGTTGACTGATTTTCCACTGGCTTAGCAACCACAGTAGGCATCACTCCCACCTGCAATCCAACTATATTATTACCCAAGATAAACTGTATTCCTGGACAAGACAGTTTCTCAATTACTCCTACTACCACTTCACCAGTCTTCACTGGACTTTCCAACCTTACCTTATATAATGGAACGCTACTCCTCTCACCCTGAATTCCACATATTATCATCTTTCTGGCAACATTCTTCCCAAATGACATAATTCCTCATCTCTTACCATTAAAGATTGACTAGCTCCTGTATCTCTTAAAATTGTGACTTCTTTACCTGCTCCTCCTGATACATGTGAGTAAACAATACCCACACAAGTAAATTCTTGAAAGAGATCTGGCACCTTCTTATCAATCACTTCTTGATCAGGCTGTACAATCTTTTCCACCTCCTTCGCTGCACTTGGGCTTTCCTTTACCACTTTAACAAACCCCACTGTCTTATCCTGTTTTACCACATCAGCCTCCCCAGTGCTTTTCTTCAACCGTCAACACTGTGACTTTACATGGCCCAGTTTATTACAGTGAAAACATTTGAAACGTTTCCACCCTCCTGGATTTCCTTTTTAGTCTGAGGTACACTCTCTTTATTATCTCCCATCAGATCACCTTTACCTTTACCACTTGAGTATTTCTCATATCCCCAGTTTCTATCCCTCACCGGCTGAAACTGATGTCGGAAACCAAGCTTTGATTTCTGAACTAATTCATAATCATCTGCCATTTCTGCTGCTAAACTCACAGTTTTAACCCTCTGCTCTTCCACATGTGTTCTCACGACATCAGGAATTGAATTTTTAATTTCTCTGAGAGCTTCATACGTTTGGTCTATTTTGAAAGCCCTTCAAACTCCATGTTTGGTTGACCAAATTCTTTCCTTAAATTTCTAAACCTTTGTCTGCAGGCTTCAGGCACTAGTTCATATGCACCTAAGATGGATTTTTTCACATCCTGATACGTCCCAGATACCTCCTCCGGTAGTGATGCAAACACTTCACAGCTTTGTTTGAATCAATAATACCCACCTGTCCTGTGACCATTTCATTTGTTTAGCCACCTTCTCAAATGAAATGAAAAAGGCTTCTACCTCCTTCTCATCAAACCTTGGCACTGTTTGGACATATTTAAATAGATTCCCACCCAAGCCTTCGACTATGACGCTCTTTCTCACTATACTCATCACTATCATGCAACTGTACGTTTCCCTTTACATCTGCCAATTTTAACTGACTGTCATGTTTCATGGCCATTTTCTGAAGTTCAAACTCTCTCTCTTTATCTTTTTCCCTGATCTGTATCTCCCTTTCTCTTTCTTGTTGTTCTGCTAGGGCTCTTCTTTCTTTTCTCATTTCTTCTCTCTCCTTTTCTTTTTCCTCTCTCTCTCTTTCTCTTTCCTCTCTAACTCTTTCGTATTCAAGCTGCTGTAATTCTTTCTCATGTTCCGTTTGTTTAATTTGCAACTGAATTTTTGCCATTTCCAATGAATTAAACGGTATCTCAGACAACTTTAAATGCTTAACCACCGCCATAATTACCTCATCTTTTTGCATTTTGTCAGGTAATGTTAACTGCAATGTTTTTGCCAAATCTAACAGTCTGCGTTTAGTCTCTGTCCATAAGATACTGTGTGTGACCGTCTCCACCCCCAAATACATCTGAGCCTCTGAAAGAGTCATTGTCCACAACACACTCCCCACGTAAACTAGAATACCACACCTGAAAAGCAACCACAATATGCTCAGCCCTCACTGTCTTTAAGTTCACTAAGCCAATCCAATAGATAGACTTTTATCCCCCTCGAGCCCCCAATTGTTATGGGTCTGGGTTTACAGAACGCCAAAGTGTTTCATGGAGTTCAACCAACCCACAACTTTTAATAGATTGTGGTGTGGGAAGCACCAGGTGTGATACAGCAATTATGGACAAATGGTTTTGAAAACAAAACAATGTTTATCCTATGAACTCAAGTTAACCTTTTAAAAACAAACATTGAACATCTTAACACCCATTACTTCAAAGAGAACTACAAAGGACTACAAACCTAAATAATCCTTCAAATTGTTCCTTTAAACATCCAAAAGACTCAAACCTTCAAAAACAGACATGAGGTTACTTTCAATATATTTATAGTCTTTGGATTTGCAGACATCAACAAATCTGTGTTTTCTTCCAGCAGCTCTCATCAAAACACACAGACACTTCCAGCTGCCTCCTCAAAACTGAAACCAAAATCAGAAGTGAGCTCAGCTCCCCCACACCCTCTGACATCACTTCAGTAAAATGATCAGCTCCATTTCTTAAAGGTGCATTGCTTAAATATCCATTTCTTAAAGGTACTCTCACATGACAATGGGGACACCACCATCTGCAGGTTTCACTCTAACCCACACCCCATCCTGAGTTGGAAATATTTTGCCATCCCTTCACGGGACACTGGGTCAAAATCTGACAACTCCCTCCCTAATCGCACAGTAGGTGTTCCTCTCGCACATGGACTCAGCAGTTCAAGAAGGCAGCTCACCACCACATTCTCAAAGCAGTTAGGGATGGGCAATAACTGCTGACCTAGCCACCATTGTCCACATCCCATCAGCAAATCAAAAAAAAGCTAACTGGCCTGTAGTTTTCTGCTTTCTATCTCTTTCCTATCTTGAATATCTCAGCACTCACTTCTTTTAAGACCCTAGGTTGAAGTCCATCAGGACCTGGGGACTTGTCAGCTTTCAGTTCCAATACTTTCTCAGTACCCTTCCCTGGCGATAATAATAATTTTAACTTCCTCCCTCCCATAGAACCATAGAATTCCTACAGGGCAGAAGGAGGCCTTTTGGTCCATTGAGTCTGCAATGACCCTCTGAAAGAGCACCCTACCTAGGCTCATTACCCAGCCCTATCCCCGTAACTCCACCTAACCTGCCCATCTTTGGACAGCAAAGCTTAATTTAGTTTGCCAATCCACCTAACCTGTACATCTTTGGACTATGTGAGGAAATGGAGCACCCAGCAGAAACCCACCAGACATGGGGAGTACTTACAAACACCACACAGTCACCCAAGACCGGATTGAACCCGGGTCGCTGGTGCTGTTAGGCAGCATTGCTAACCAATCTGCCACTGTGCCGTCCTTTCAATTCTTAATACACACTTACTTGAAGAATTTTATTTGTATACTCTAAGGTGAAGAAAGATGACAATTAAAGGCCTGGACATTAATTCCCTGCAGTTGTGCTGTGACAACCTTCTGCCTTTTTTATGTCAGCTGTGAGCTGGGTTTCCTCCCATGGTGAAATGTTAAATTCACTGCTGATGTATGTGTTTCCCAGAGGTCGAGCAACTCAGCAGTGAAAGAGTGACTGGTGGTGTTGACTTCAGTGAGTGAACACCTTTTTATCCCTTCTGTGTGCCAGGAAGAGTAGGATTGCTTCTCCCGGTCCGTCAAATAAACTATCAGCTTGGCTTCCTCCCTGCTGGTCACAGCCACTTTCTCTCTCCCTGGTCTTCCCCCATTGCACCTTCCCCCCTCCTTATAAATATCAGACTTGTAATATTACGCTGAATGAAAGTCACTATAAAATACAAGCAATTGATGTTGATGATGGTAAATATAATTGTCCAGTAAACGTTCAGTAGTTTCATAGATTTTGCCCAGTATAGTAACTCCTGTAAAAAAGTTTATAAGGTACATTCAGAATGACATTACCTTTTTATTTGTCTGTGGAACCGTGATAGAATTACTGAATTATATTGAAGACAATCACAAGCTGATGTTCAAGGCAGCTTTGAGAGGAGATGCTTTGTACTCAATCGAGATGATTGGACTATTGAATCAAAAAGCTACTGAATTATTTGAACACAAACTTAACTATAGGCCAGGCACACAGATCAATACTGCACAATAATTCCATATCTATATCTGGCAGGCTTCATTGGTTTACAATAGATTCAGAACAATTTAAACTTCAGCACTATGGGTGGAATATTGAGCCCGCGTTCACTGTCAGCGAGAACGGCGAAGTGGGCGGAAGATACGGTGAGAATCGCGAAACGCGATTCTTGTCGGCGAGATCAGACTTTCCGATTTTCCAACCCGCTCGCTGGTGGCACAATGACAATCCCATCAAGGCAGACAGGGAACTTCATTTAAATATATATATCATTAGGGAGTCCTCCTACCAGGACATCGCCCCTTCACTGAATATTCATCAGTCGCCAGTGAACGATTTATAGCAGCTGTCTAAAAGTGAAAACCTGGCAATCTCACCTCTGAAGGGGATATCAGAGGTGAACTCTCAGGTTGCCATTAGCCTCCAAAGTGCCAGTCGCAGAAGGGGTAGGGGGAGGATGTGGGGAATCCAGATAAGTTCAAATCAGGGCCATGGGGAGGGGCTGGGGTTCAGTATCAACATCTTGGGGAATGGGGTCGCTCGCGTGCTTTAGCGGCCCTGCATGGCTGGAAGCCTCTCGGTTTAAAGGGGTCTGCTGGCTGGTTTGCAGGCAACGCTTCCCATGTCCTGCTGGCTGGGCTTGTGACAATACCACTGCTGAGGAATTGCCCGTGTATAGTGGCAGCTGGAAAGTGGGTGGGACAAGGTGAATCCACAGGCTCAGCACACGGGCAACTGTCAGATTCATGGGTGGGGTCCCGTTTGATGCCAGGCTGCAGAGGCAAATTGGAGGACTTTGACAAGGGGTGTTTTCAAGCCTCATGAGGCCTGAAGACCCCCACACAGGGAGAGGAAGACTGCCGTGAGAATCAAATTCCACACTCAGGTAATACTGTGAAGCCAGAGGGCATGAGATGGCTGGAAGTTGAAGGCCACTGGTTATGGAGGCCAGGCTGTAATGTATTAGCACATGGGTGGCTGGCTGTTCAAGTTGGAAGGCTGGTTTAATCCACAGCCCTTGAGTGCTAGGGGAGTGAGAGTGCCCTCTAAGGATGAAGTTGACATGCTAATTTTAATCTTCACATGCATCAGATGTGCCTTGCCTGCCACAGGGGGAAGCCAGATGTCTAATTAGGTCTCCGACCCTTCCTTGACAAGTCACTTGTGCCAATTCAGCCAGCATTGCAATGCTTGAGTGTGCCACTGATTGGTGTTTAATTTGTAACCCTTTGGAAGCCTACCCCCAATCAGTGAACTCCAAGGCTCATACTCACATCTACATAACAGCGAGCTGACACAGATGTGGTCCACAATGCAAGGCATAATGGTGAATTTGCTCATCAGTCACCCCATTCAAGCGATGATGGGGGACAGTGTCTTGTTCCCCATGAGGTGAAAACGCAGGTCCATTTAATGCACTCAACTGCCTTCACTCCTCACACATAGGGCCACGTGGACGCAGAAGCTCTCAAGGATCGAAGTTTTCATTCAGGTGGCGTTGAGTGGGGCAACTGTGGGGAAATGGCTATTGTGAAACAGGGGAGGTATTGAGGCTCAGTGGATAGGCACACACATAGGGGGATGTGCATGGACGAGTGTCCCAGATCCTGAGAGGGCTGTGAGTATTGTCAGGGCTCCTCATCACTCACTTTGATGTTCTCTTTGCTTCAGTTTTTGATTTTGAAGAATCATGGAGCAAGTCGATCTGTCAATTCTTTTGTTTGCAGTCGAGCACCAGCGGCGACATAAACATGCCACTGCACATGGCCAGAACCAGCGAACTGCAGAAAGGGGGGGACGACAGATCCACAGATGGCAGAGCCTCAGAGACACTACTGGCCATGAGAGATCCGATGTAGAACTTCCTACCCCCAGATGTCAGAGGTCCAGCGCCGGAGATGACTGTGTCTGTCCCGCAGGACGGTTGACCATCTGTGACAGGTGATGCAAGAATTGGCACCCCATGGACTGGGAGGTCACCCAGTGCCTGTGGGCTGAAAGTTATTGCTGCTCTAAATCTCTATGCCAGCAGCTCATTTCATGGCTGCACGGTTGACCTGTACATTATATCCCAGTCAGCCGAGCAGAGGTGCATAAGGGAGATTACAGATGTGCTATTTGCCAGAGCCATTGGCTTTTCCCACATAGCACTATTTCTGGGGAGCATCCACAATAGTTATAGGGTGGCACGGTGACACAGTGGTTAACACTGCTGCCTCACAACGCCAGGGACCCAGGTTCAATTCCGGCCCCGGGTGACTGTCTATGTGGTTTGCACTTCCTCCCTGTGTCCATGTGGTTTCCTCCGGGTGCTCCAGTTTCCTCCCACTGTCCAAAGATATGCAGGTTAGGTTGATTGGTCATGATAAATTGGCCCTTAGTGTGCAAAAAGGTTAAGGGAGTTACTGGGTTATGGGGATAGGGTGGAGGAATGAGCTTAAGTAGGGTGCTCTTCCAAGGGCCGGTGCAGGCTCGATGGCCAAATGGCCTCCTTCTGCACTGTAAATTCTATGATCTTGGGGCACTCGCAGGTTCCAGCTGTTTTTGAGCGAGAGCAGCGACTGGAGGGATGGTTCCTCAGGGACAAACGGTACCCACTCAGGAAGTAGCTGATGGCATCAGTGCGGAGGCCACAAACACTCACTGAGCGTCGTTGCAACAAGGTTAATGCATCAATGCATGCACTGGTCGAGCGGGCGATTGGACTGCTCAAGATGAGAGTATGGTGCTTGGACCAGTCGGGAGAAGCCCTCCAATACAGCCCCCAGAGGGTCTCATGTACTATAGAGGTCTGCTGTGCTCTGTACAGCCTGACACTTCAGCGGGGTGAGCATCTGGACCAGGAGGACATGGAGGGGTGCCACATCTCCTCAGAGGAGAAGGATGTCGAGGAGGGTGGCAATGGTAAACGCACAGAGTTGGAGGAGGAAAGACCTTGGGTGATGGCTAGGACCCGCATAGGTCGCAGGACTAGGGACACCCTCATTGACTCTCGGTTTGGTGATGACCAGGACTAGAGTGTGAAGACCTCTCCCAACATGGGGTCTCACATCTGTTCACTATTGTGGGCCTTCAGGAGGTCATCGACCTGGTCACTCCATTCATGGGCAGGGCGCTAAAGCGACTGACCAGACCCTGCAGGAGAACGATGATGACGTGCAGTGAGGATAGAGCGATGTTCCTTTTACCAGTACCCAAATCTTTTTTTCCAATTAAAGAGCAATTTAGCATGACCAATTCACCTACCCTGCACATCTTTTTGGGTTGTGGGGATGAGACCCATGCAGACATGGGGAGAATGTGCAAACTCCACATGGACAGTAAGTCGGTGCCCGGATTGAACCCGGGTCCTCGACGCTGTGAGGTAGCAGTGCTAATTGCTGCGCCACCGTGCTGTCCTCCTCTGGGAAATGTCGGACTTCTGCCTGACAGAGAGCTGAATACAACCTGCCACTGAAATGGGTGATCTTGGGGCCCAGAGAGGCAGAATGACCCATCCCAGCTGCTACTGCCTCCTCTGAGATCAGAGCCCCGGTGTGCTTCACCATTTCCTGACGAGGTGGACAGACTCTCACATTTTCAGAAAATGGCATCCTCATCGCATGAGAATGCTGCCACACATGAGGGGCCTGAGCATTGGTGTGTGTGTTTGTGGAAGGGGCAGGGCACTTTCCACTGATGGTGTGGTTTTGGGTGTGGGGCCTGTGCCAGGGGCGATGTGACATTACTGTGTCACCAGTGTGGGAAGGGGGGGAGACATTTCACTGCCATTCTCACACTGCACAGGGAGGAAGCGCTGAGTTTCATAGAATAATTTCAGCGCAGAAGGAGACCATTCAGCCCATCGTGTCTGCACCGATCCTTCTCACTCTCGGCATGTCCACTCACCCATCCGTCCAGCCCTATCCGCATAACCTAACCCCCACATCCCTGGACACTAAGGGACAATTTATCATGGCCAGTCTATCTAACCTCTACATCTTTGGACTGTGGGAGGAAACCAGAGCACCCGGAGGAAACCCACGCAGACAGGGAAGAATGTACCAACTCCACACCGACAATGACCCAAGGTCAGAATTGAACTTGGGTCCCTGTCGCTGTGAGGCAGTAGTGCTAGCCACGGTGCCACCCCCGCGTTTGTGAGGTGGTTTGTGAGGTCCCAGCCTGCTTTTGGGTAGCATGGTGGTTGCTGTGCTGCCCTCCTCAGTGTGAGGGGCTGGTGATGTGTTGCTCACAGGAGGGAGGTGTCTGATGTGCTGCACACTCACAGGGTCTCCTGGGTGAAAGATCCCAAGCTGCAGTCCTGCCGATCGAGCCCTTCGGGTGCCCGGGAACCCCTGTGTACCTCCATGGGGTAGAACGGCAGCTGGAGTGAGACCCAGAAGCCGCACCATCCTCTGGCACTGATACTCATGGATTCCGACTAGTGCCTGCACCATGCCGTTGAAGCCCAGCACCATGGAGTTCATGCCCTCGGCCAAGAGGTCATGAGCTGAACCATGGAGGGGAGATGCTCCACCATGGAGTGCACGTCTTGCATAAAGGTCTGCACTGTGGAAGCACCCTCACAGTGTTGGCCCCGGACTGACAGCTCCATCTCCTCAGACAGAAGGCAATGGGACTCCTCCAGTTGGCGTTTCAGTCTGAGGAGGGATGCTGTCATCCCGTCGTGATGCTTGCGACTCTGAATTTGTAGGTCCAGCAGCTCTGGAGCGACCGGACCCAAGGGCACATCATCAGCCACGGGTTCAGCAGAGTCCTGGGCTCCAACATCCCTTTGTGTGCCGGAGCCCTGTGACATCCCTACCTCCACCTGCTGCGGCTCGTTAGGTGGTAAGGTGCTCATGCGTGAGTGACGAAAAAGCCTGCCTACTGCTTAATCCCACCGAGCTGCAAATATCTGCACTGGTGGAGGATGTGGTTGACAGGTGTGACACGTCTTCAATGCTAGTCTCCGAGATGTTTGCCTCAGAGCAGCTCGGGTCCATAGTGTCCGGGGTTCATGAGGATGGTCCGGGCTGGTCTGCTGATTGACCAGCAGAATTGAAGGGAGATGGCATTAGTGTGGGACAGGGAACACTGATAGGAGAATGATCACCTAAGTGAGGCTTGCACCATGTCTGGACATGTTCAGGGTTCTCACTTGTGTTTTTGGCCCCAAACTCCCCCTTTGCACAGGAGTGGTCCTGTTCCTCGCGGCAAGCTCAAGGGCTCGTTTCTCAAATGGGATGAGGATCTTGAGCTCCGGCAGCATTCCAGCCGGCTGTGCTCATTCATGCCTCGAGTTTGTCCTGCAATTAGACAGATAGGAAGAGTGTAGGCGGGAGTCATACCACGTCAGATGGAGATGAATTGTGTCATGCATGGGTGGTGAGTGGGAGAGGCATTTGAGGGCATCAGTGCTACAGTGGGGATTATGGTGGGTCGGGGGGTTGCAAGTTCTGGAACCCCGCAACGTGATTGGGAGTGACATCACCATGGAGGTGAGGACTGTGTTGAGGGGTGCCGAGGGAGACATGGGGAGGCAGATTTTCCCTGGCTGCACAAAACAGGTAATTCATCTTATGACACTATAGCACCATCCTCTTTTGAACTGAGCTGGTGCTCACAATCATGGCCACAGTCCCCCAGACAGGGTAGATCACCTTGCTGGCTGGATGTCTGCTTCCTCAAACGTAGAGTGTTTCCCGCATCTGTTCGACACCATCTAGAGGTTTACTGAGGGTTCCCTCTGTAAAAGGTGGTGCAGTCTTTCTGGCAGCCACCCCCACCCTCACCCCCAGCCCAAGCGGACTTGGAACAAGAGCTGGAGAGCGCCCCACTCATCGCAGAGATTAACTTTTCCCAGGGCGAGCGAATCAGAGACAAGCCGCCACGAGTACAGCATGATTCACGTGGGGGAAAAAACTTTGTTAAAGAAGCTGAATATACAGTGAATTTTCGCGGTGGCGGGATTCTCCGCGGTTTTCTCACCGGAGCCGACACTTTGAAAATAATATGGTATGATTCCACCCAATGACACGACTTTACAAAAGCTGGAAATAGAGGCCGGGATTGCCCGACCCGGTGCCGGGTCAGAGAATCACCGTGGGGCGCGAGAATCGGATTCCCCATTCGCTGGCACTGTTTTGGGGGATTTTTGGGAGCCGACGGGATCGCTGCCACGCTGGTTGGGGGCTGTTGATTGCGGCCCCCCCCCCCCCCCCCGGGATTCTTCGGGCCTCGGTGGGCCGAGTGGCCGACGAGTTAAGCCGAATCCTGCCGGTGCGGGACCTGGAAGGTGAGTGTGCGGGGGCCGTCCTGGAGGGTGGACGGGGGGGATCCGGCCCCGGAGCGGGGGGTGGGGGGGCCCACGGTGGCCTGGCCCGCGATCGGGGCCTACCGATCGGTGGAGGGGCTGGTTGCGTGGAGGCCTACTTTGCTCCGCCATCTTGCCCGGGGACCGGCGCGGAGAAGGGAACCCCCGCGCATGTGCGAAAATATGCTGGCCATCGTGCGCATGTGCGGACTCGCGTGGGCCGTTCCCAGCCGGCTGGAGCTGCGGGGACCACTCTGGCGGCAACCTAGCCCCCAAGAAAGGTGAGAATTCCTCCCTTTCGGGGGCCGTTGGCCCCGGAGTCGTTGGTGCTGGTTTTCACCCCGGCGTGGGGACATAGCCCCATTTTTAGAGAATCCCACCCAGAATGTTTTCACTTGGCATTAATACTGATGGAATCCTGTAGCTGACAGAAGATATGTTTCAACACACAGGTTTAGATTTTCCATTCCCGACACTGGGTCCTTCCAGTTTCGCCAAAGGCCCCGAAGGTGGTTTCACCCGCAACGGGAACGGTGAGCTACACAAAATGCGATAGATATCATGAGAAGATTCTGCTGGCCGTCAATGCTGATCCGCCTTTGCCGCTGGGAAATTAGTCATGGGGGAGCCAGAAAATCCCACCCTCAAGTGTTGGGTAAAAGGCACCCGTTCCCTGTGCCACTTTCTGGTTGAACTGTTAGGTGGAGAAATACCTCAAGAACACAGAATGCATAAAAATTGCTATTCGGAAGGCTTTTCTTCTGAAAATAAATAACAGGGACAGGGGAATAATAATGCCCTCTGCCTCTGAAGACTGTTAAGGGTCACAACTCACAAATGTAATGATTAGTTACAGTTTCAATGAAGCTCCCAACAGATATAAGTCCTTGGACAAGAAGCTCAGTGCCATGGGCCCCATTGGCCGTGGGCGCAAATCCTGTTCTGATTGCTAAATCTTGCGAGACGGCCAAAATGGGAGTGGCACCAGCAAGATCTTCCCTACGATCAGATTCATGTCCAGCGAGGGCATGGGTTGGGGGATGGGAAGAGGGGGGAAGAATGCCCCCCGATAATTCTATGGTGGGGGAGGGAGTTAGGGGAGAGTGCCCCCCATAGTTCTGTGGTGGTGGGGGGAGGCGAAAGGGTACAGTTCCCCCCCCCCCCCCCCCAATTCCCCCACCTCCCGATACTTCCGTGTTGGGAGGGAAAGACAGGGAGAGACAGTGCCCCAAGATATTTCCATGTTGGGGATAACAGAGAGGGGGGAGAGAGTGCCCCCCAATACTTCCTTGGTGATGGGCGGCTCAAGTCGCCCCAATGCTTGCAGGGGGGTCCTCCCTGACCGTAGGTGGGTTGGGGAACTTTAATTTACACACAGTTTGGGGCGCCCTTTAATAATGGGACCCAATCTCTGTGGAGCCGGCCTGGCCAGCTCTATCAGGCTTAGCCCCGCCAGAGTGCCGGTGTAAACCACAGCCCCAGATTCTCTGTGTACCAAGTGCCTGAAAATCTAGGGCTGGATTCTCCCTTTCTTAGACTAAGTGCTGACGCCGTTGTGAAAACTGTTGAGTTTCACGGCGGCAAATACGGCTCGACAGGTGAAACTATATAGCGACTCCAAAGGGGCTAGCACGGGCATCAAGGGAAATGCCACACTGTGCTCGCGGAACGGCAGTGAATTCAGCGATTGCATGATTGACGCACAGCTGCAGCCGCACTTAAGAGATTCTTCCCCTCCCCACACACCGTAGCAGCCGACATGGCTGGAAAGAGAGCAGTGCCACGGTACCGGGACGCTGAGCTGAAGACCCTCCTGGACGCTGTAGAGGAGAGGCGGATGGTGCTGTACCCCGGTCCGGGAAATAGGTCCTCAGGCACTGCCGTTCACCGTGCCTGGGCAGAGGTGGCAGTCGCCTTCAGCGCCGTCGTCCGGACTGGAAACCAGTGCAGAAAAAAACTGTATGACCTCCTAAGGGCAGCCAGGGTGAGACGGCAATGCTGTGCCCCTGGCACTTAACTCCCCTACCCCCCACACACATGTAACCCGGACCCCCCCGCCCCACATGCCAGCACCCATGCCAGCCGCAACGGCCATGTGCCCTGACTACTGATGCCATCAGCTACCCAACCCCTGGGCCGCATGCACCAGACTGTCTAACAGTGTCGTTGTTTGTGTTTGCACCGCCCCCCCTCCTCCCCCCCCCCCCCCCCCCGACCCCCCTCCACCCCCCGCCCCCCCCTCCACCCCCCCCCCCCCCCCCCCCCGTCCCCCCGTCCCCCCCGTCCCATATCCCCCCAGGACAAAGCTGCGCACAGCTGCCGGGACCGCCAGAATGCGTGCCCTCACAGTGCCCGTGTGGTCGGCAGCCCGGTGGAGAGAGAGGTCGCTGAAGCGAAGGTTGATGACGCGCGACAAAGTGAGACCCTCTGCCTAATGATGTATGTGTGCCCCCCAACCCCCCTCATCCCACCCCCCAACCACCTCAACACACCCCTCACCTTAGGCCTCACCAACTCACCCTCACGCCTCACCACCGGATGACAGAGCACTGGCGGGGAGAGCAGCCAGACCACAAGGCCTCTGCGTGAGACCCAAGAGTTTGGGTCAGAGGAGGGCTGACCTTCCGTCACAGCTATTTCCAACCCTCCACCATCTCAGGACTATCACCTCGGTTGGGCACATTAATGAAGAGGCTCCTGGGACACTATCTGGTGTGTACCACACGGTCGGTCCGGTAGAGCAGATGGAGGTAGGAGCAGCCGAAAGGCTGGACAGTCAGAGGGCATCCCGGCCCCAGGAACCAGTGCCGCCCAGACGGGTCTCGGGCTCCTGGAGCATCCAGTCTCAGCCACAGTGCAGGTGCAGGCAGAGACCCAGGGACTACGGGAGGAGATGACGGCCGGCTTCTAGCACCTGCAGGGGCAGGTGGAGGAATCCATCTGCATGCAGGAGTAGGGGGTGGTGCCGGTCATGCGTGCCATCCAGGCCGAAACCGCATGGGTGTCATCCACCGTGGAGGCAATGGGTGCTACGTTGTCAGATATGGGTCAGAATGTGCAAGGCCAGGGGCATTCTGCGCAGGCGAGGGCTAGGGCCAGGACAGGGCGGCCCTCTCACAGGCAACCTTGTGCCAGAACCACCTGTAGATTGCAGTGGCACTCCCCAGCGTGGCGCAGTCACAGCAGGTCATTGCTGAGAGCGCCAGCGGCATTGCCCAGTTGCAGGCCGGCCTGGCGCAGACACAGAAGGAGGTGATAAAGTCCCTGAGGGAGGTGACCCTGTTCCAGAGGGACGTGGCCCACTCACTGGCTGATGTGGCCCACACCCTGAGGGACGTGGCCCACATCCTGGGGGACGCGGCCCACTCACTGACTGATGTGGCACAGACCCTCAGGGTGGTGGCACAGTGGCAGTGTGATCTGGCACAGTCCCAGACGGATATGGGCCACTCCCTGTGCTCCATGGCCGCGAACGTTCAGGCCTTTATCGGTAGCAGAGAAGGCCTCCAGGATTGACAATGCCAGGTGTCAGGGGAGCCTCTGTGGATGGCTCCGCTCGCACCTCCATCCCATGGAGAAGCCCAGGGGCCGTCGGGCACCCCGAGGGAGGAGGAGGTGTTGGGGCCCATGCCGGTTGCTCCCGCAGGGGAGGTGTCAGAGCACCGCAGCATCTCGGACTCCCCCCTCCTGTCCCTAGTGCATCTGCTGGGCAGTGGGCACAACAAGGTGGCACCATGCCACCTGGGATGCCCGAGGGGCAGCTGGGCCCATCCAGGTCGGCCGCCCCAGGAGACGTGCGCCAATGGGGACCCTCGTCGCAGGTCAGGAGTCACAGCAGTCCTCCTCCACTCCTGTTGTACGGTTTAGAGAGCCACCTAGGCGTAATGTTCAGGCCTGTAAGGCCAGAAAGATAGACACCAGTTAAGTTGTCACGGGTGCAGGGCACAGTTTAGTTATAGGGCTTAGGGCACAGACTGTCTATATTTGTTCACAATAAACACATGTTCAGACCGTTCAAACTGCCTTGTGGTCGTTCTGATGGGTGTGGGGGTGGGGTGGTCAGTGCTGGCCAGTGGGAGGTGGGGGATGAGTGAGGCCCAGTGGGTGGACCGTGCAGCCCCCCCCCCCCACCCCCTCCGACCATCCCCCGCACCCCCTCCCCAGCAATTCGACAAGGTCCTGTGATGGACTGGCCAGCTCGAATGCAGGAATCACACAGGTGGAAGGTACTACTGTGGGCATAAGTCAGACATTGTCTAATGATGTGGAGCACGGAGCTTATCACAGAGCGGGCTGTCATCATCCACCATTCCATGGACCAGACCCACTGCCAACACAGTGCCCCCAGCTCACAGGGCCGCAGGTATTTATAACGGAGGGGGTGTGCATGTGGGTGGTTTGGTGGTGTGGGAGGGGAGGGTCGATGGTGTGGGAGGTGAGGGGGTGTGGTATGGTGGTGTCCGTGCCCCTGGCCAGCGAGCCCCCTCCCCCGCTAGTCTGTGAATCGTGTTTCGATGAGAGCGGCCGGTGTGTGCTGGAACTGGCGATAGCGTTGTGCGGCCTCCTGTGCCTGGCTCGGCCCCATGTCCTGCTCACTGTCCCCCTCTTCCTCATCCTCCTCGTCTGACGAGGCCTGACCTTCCTCCTCATCCTCGTCCAGCACACCGCCCCTCTGCTGCACGATGGTGTGGGGGACACAGCAGGCCACCACGATGCGGGCAACTGTCCTGGCCGTGTACGGGAGGGCCCCTCCAGAGCGGTCCAGGCACCTGAAGCACATCTTCAGGACTCTGCAGCACGACTCCACCACACCCCTGGTCGTATGGGCATCAATGTATCGGGTCTCCGTGTCGGTCTGTGGCCTCTGTATAGGCGTCATCAGCCACCAACGGGTAACCTCTGTCGCCCATCAACCAGCCCCGCAGCCGGGGGGTGGGTGGCGGGGGGTCCCTCAAGCATGTCAGGGATCACCGAGTGCGCTAGTATGAAGGAGTCATGTACACTGCACGGGTACCGGGCACAGACATGCATAATGCGCACCTGATGATCGCATACCACCTGAATGTTCATCGAATGGTACACCATCCTATTTGCGAATCGCGGCCTGTTATCTGCCGGTGGCTGTAAGGTGACATGCATCCCGCCTATCACACCCTGGACCCGGGGATCTTAGCGACGGCAGTGAATCCCGCTGCCCGGGCATCCTGGTGTCGCGGTCTATAGGGTAGTCGATGTACTGTTCTGCCTGGGCATACAGGGCGTCAGTTATGGCACGGATGCACCTGTGCACCGGTGTCTGGGTGATGCCAGACAGGTCCCCACTCGGTGACTGGAACGACCCCGACGCATAAAAGTTCAGCGCGACGGTCATCTTGACAGCTACCGGTAGTGGGTGTCCTCCCCCATACTCCAGTACACCGGTGCAAGGTGTGCCACAGGGCTTCATGCAGGGCAGCGTTCATCACCACGGCGGGCAGCATCGCAGGTTGATGACCAAAAGCCATTCTTTTCTGCAGGGTGTGAAAGGCAAACGTGTTATCATGGCGCATACACCCGTGCCCAACCGGGTACCATGGGCTACATGATGGCCCCAGTTGGCACTGTGTGCCGCAACCATGCATGCTCCGCACCCAGGCGCCATCGTTCACCCCGTGTTGGCGCCCGTCCCTGCTGCAGGGACACCGTTGGATGGCACTGTCCTCTCTGGGGGCTGCCATCGGTGTGGCCCTGGGTGGTCCCCCAGTGGGTGACTTCCGGTTGGGTGGGGTGGTCGGCGAGGGGGGAGCGGAATCCATACGGCCGTTGTAATTGCGCGCACCCAGGGGCCGGGTGGGTGGCCAGTAAGATGGCCGCCGTAATGGCGGTCGGTGCCTGGGCACTGCCCTTGTCCTGTTGGGGGGCTCCCTGGTGGCTCGGATTGCTCCTCCCCCACCCCTGCAAAAGGCATGGCCAGTGTCCGAGCTGGGAGCCCTCATTCCCCCCATGCCACTTCCTACTGCCTCTCTCTGCCTCCGCAGCCAGCTCGCCAGGTTCACAAATTTGTATAGCACATTAAAAACATGCCGTCGGGGATTCGGCCCATCCGAAGCGCTGAATCGCGGAGCCCCCAGAAAATCAGTCGTCATGACCGCTAATGATATGCCTACTCTACTTTCTGGCTGCGCGGCAGGTGCCGCGATTTCGGCGTTTTTGGGGGGGCCGGGGAATCCCGATTTGGCGTGAAACCGGCGTCTGGCTCGATTTCGGCGTCGGAACCTATTTTCCGCCCCACCGCGTTTCGCGATTTTGCCGTCAGCTAACAGAGAATGCAGCCCCTGGTCTGAAAATGCGGCTGTGTTTCTGGAGAGGAAGACATTGGTTTTCAGTCAGAGCCCGACACTGACAGATTTTGAGAAAATTCTGCCCATGAGTTCAATCGTCTCATTCTAGGAGGGAATGTCAGTCCAGCTTGCAATACCCATTTGTGATTCAATCTGCAAGATAAATCATATTTTGCCATATTTTTCTTTCTTGAATGTTTAAGATTTATTGCTGTTATTTCAGGAAGGCTCTGGATTATTTATGTGAAACATATCAGAGCAAAGAGGCATGCTGATGCTATGCACTGATGTTCTCAGGACACAGTCTCCATCTATTATTTCCAATGTTACAAGCTCCTAATTTCAAATCTTGGACACATTAAGGAGGTGACATTTGAAGACACATATTCAATGAAAAGAAACAAAACTTCAAGGGAGAGTTACTCTGAGATGCTCTTGCGTATTTTCTGCCAGCTTGCTATAAAGTCGTTCCCTACGGTCAGGATCTATTTTTGATACCTCCTTGGATTGTGAGTGCCCTGGCAAGACAACATTTACTGTGTATCCTTAAGAGTCCCTTGAAGAAATGTGTGTTTCTCAAATGGCAGCAGTGATGTCAGAGTGTGGATGAAGCTGGGCTGTCTTTCACTTTCATTTTGAGCTGAAAAGCTGCTTTGTGGTTCTGTTTAGTTTTGTTTTAGATTTGGAGAAGCTGCAGTCACAGCAAGATGTGCATGAATCTCTGCAAGCTAAAGAATGTTCACTTGGTGACTTCAAAGTGGTAACTGCTCTCAGTAGAGAATTTAAACCTGCTGTCCTTCTGTAAAAAGGGTTTTTGTGTTATGGATGTCTTATAGAGTACTGTACTCTTTGGGGGATGTATTTGAATTGATGGTTGCTAAGATGTTCACTGTATGTTTATAAAATGTTAACTGGGTTCATAGGTTGCATCACACCTGTAAAGTGGGTCCTTGTGTTCCCCATAACCAAAATCTATTAAAAGTTGTGGGTCAGCTGAACTCCATGATACACTTTGAGGTTCTCTAAACCCTGGACCATAACACTTGATAGGCTATTCCAGAGGTAAGTTGAGTAAAATGCACTGCTGCATTCCCAGAGTCATATGCAGACTGGATCAGGTAAGAAGAGCAGATTTCCTTGCCTAAGAGATATTAGTGAACCAGGTCAATTTATATACCAGTCAGGTCGGTTCATGGTCATTATTAATGAGACTAGCATATCATTCCGCATTTATTAAACCTCCCGACTGCTATTCAAACTCATGGCCGGAATTAGCCAGCCACCCCGCCCCCCCAACCCCATGCCCCCACGTCGTGGGTTCCCCTCACGGTGGAGGGCTCTTGCCATTGGCTGCCGGAGGCATCCTCTGGTCCCGTCAAAATCAACAACAATTTACATGGCTCGCCCGTCCCATCTCCGGGGAACCCACAGCTGGAATCGACTTTGTTTTGGCGGGACCAGAAGATTCCCGCCAGCATAAAGGGCAGGAAAGCTCCGCCCCCATGTCTTTGGGGTATTAGTTCAGGCCTCTGGATTACTGGTTGGGTAACATTAGCGCTACCCTCCATCCCCTATATCACCCACCCTCCTGGGGTAGCAGAAAAACAAGTGGAATCAAATGAATTAAAAATTGGACAAAAATAAGCTAAATCAAAAACATTTCATCTGTTTTAATTTTTAAATATATGAAGGGCCATCCACATAGCTTGCAATTTCCATTTAAATGTCAAACTTAGTTTCTTTAGTCTTCAAGCCAGACACATCCTTCAAGTAACTATGAGCAATGTCAAAAAAGGTCTCCGAGAGCAAAACTGGTGCCGATTACTTTAAAAATAACACGAGTTCAAAGATTTGCTGAGCTTGTGGCTTCAGTGGAGCAACAGCCAAGGAACTCAAGCAACCTGATCAATTGCCAACCCGTACTTGACTAGTACCTGACTGACATTTGGACAGGAGAGACCTTTGAGACAGTTGTGAAGAATACAGTTGAAATTTAATTGTTCAATAAATGTGTAATAATTTCATCAAGATGTGCGTCTTCACAAGCACCAGTGCTTGCTGCCATGCAACTCAAGGCGTGCCACAGCTGGAGACTGTATTGGAAATCCAGCTGTTGGGACGTTGACACATCATCCTATGCCCTCCTGATATTTTGCGCAAGGAAGCATATTACTCAGGATGTTACTATTGCTGTACTAATGAACAGCAACATAATTAAAGGCATTGAAATGCCTTTGTCTATGTGAATCCCAAGGATGTAATGCAGCAGATGGTTCATATACATAAGGTTACAAGGAAGCAGTTTCCCTTTTAAGCCTTCAATAAAATCTGCCTCGAAACACTCCTCTGGATAGGCTGAAATGGAAGAGACTATTATTTCTGCCTTGTACTTCATTCCTTTTGATTCTGATCTTGTGTAAAGTGGGAGGATAGCAGGCATCTGTTATGTGTGTGTTTTTGACTTGATTTGACTTAGCACTGAAGGAATCATAGGTAGCCAAGTGTAAAATCTGAATAAAAAGTAAAGCAGCTCCTGTCACTTAAGAGAAGCACACCACTGTGTCGTGACGTTCCGCCAAGAGATCCAATTACTGGAAACTGAATTCAGCACATTCTTATTACAAGTTTTGCAACAGTTCTTTTCACAGTTGATCTGGATGCAAGGAATGAAGGGTGCATGCATTCAATGTGATCTGCTGGGGTATTTGCCTTTTGTACTTCGCCTTGTTTCTTGCACATCACCCTTTGTGCTCCCATCCCCATTTAAACGAGGTAAAGTAGTCAGTGGCTCCTCAACCAACTGACCAGCTGTGAGGACTGAAGGTCTACCGCTGCTGTCAGTTCTAAGCCCGGTGTAATGACATTAAGGCTAGGGGTAATGTTTGCTTGGGTCACTGTGCATTCATCACTTGCAGAGAGAGCACCTACCGTCATTTATGCAGGGCACCAAGAGAGAAAGAACTGCATGAACCCTTGTACCACCTGCTGTGCAACTCAATACCTATACACATATGGGAAAAGCACTTTCTCCACGATGTTTTGCAGAATAAACCCTTTAGGTTTGATGTTGGGGAAGATCCAGTCATAAACAAAGATCAGTCATCACCGTCAAGCTAATGACCAAACAGTAAACTTATTTACTTGCACTGCAGTTTCTTACATAACTGTAATCAACATGTATTTTAAAATAAAATTGTCTCCAGTCTTTGAGTATTTCAAATAGAAATTTCTCACAGTCCAACTGTTGAATTCCTGTCCACCTTCCATAACTCCTTCCAATATTGTAAATTATTGTTCGGTACATCCCAGGTTTAGTTGACAGCAGCCTCCCGGCAAGTTATGTATCCCTGAGGAACTCAGCAGGGGTAATCAGCAGAAATACTTAACCACACAGTGAAGTAGGAATTAACGCAAAGTTTCACTTTTTAATTGGCGGGTGACTGACTACACAAATATCAATTAAGCATTCTTCCGGGTGCCTCCTGATTGGGTGATTTTCATCTGATGTTGTATGTTCCAGATTGTGTGAAAGAAACACAAAATGATGTCTTTATTGTCATCTTGATTTTTCACTCTCTCCAACTAATCTGTTGATACACGGTGCAGAGTCTCTGTCAGTTCCCTACACTGACTGAAAGCATGAGGAGCATGGATTCTTTGAAGGTTAGATTCCTGGATGCAAAGCCTTCAGTCGGTATGTGATGTCAATCAGTGACATTTAGAAATTCCATCATTCCTGTTGAAGTGAGAGCGGGATTCTACGGACCCCTAGCTGCGTGCTACTCGGCTGCTCCATTCATCGGCGGTGGGATTCTATCCTCCCGTACTGAGATCCAATGGGATTTCCCATTAAAACCACCCTACGCCAAGTGAAACACTCTGGCGGGAGTACGCTGCCAGTAGGAAAAGTGAATCCCGGTGACAGGAGAATTCCGGCCATAATCTCCGAGTGTTGGATAAATTGGCACAATCCTTGCATCAGCTGTTGCGGGATATGTAGGGCAGTTAAGAGCGGCAGATTAATTGTTATTAAAGTAACGCATACACAAATCTTTTAAGGCTGCAGGGCAAGTTAGAAGGCTGTAAAAAACGCACACAAAAGTGTTTTTGAATTCATAACTATGGACACAGGCCTGGAGTTTTCGCTCATTTCCTCTTCGCTGTCAGTGTAACTGGTGCCAAAAATGACAGAATTTTAAGTGCAAATTGCACGCAGTGTAATTCGTGTTTCCATTATCATTGGCACTAGTCTCAAAAAGAGCACGATAGAAACTGACCACAGTGACTAAAATTGTTCTCATTGGATGCTTCCAGCAACCATGCTTGTTTACAGACTTTCAAGGAGACTTCATAAACAAAGCTGAATTTTTGGGGTACAAAGACACTAATTGCTACAATTTGAATTGTTTTGAAGTAAGTTATGTTTATAAACTTACTAAGGTACTGACTACAGTATCTTGATCCTCATAGAGCAGCACAGTAGCCCCGACCCAAGTTTCCTTACAAGTGAATGGACACTCCATCGATACGACCGGACACGTACACGGCGGAACCACTGCCAATAACGGAACCTCGATGGCCCTGGTTCAATATTGGGTGCAATTGGCAAATCCAGCTTTGGCAGTGGTACATGTAGGTGGACCAGGTTTGTCAGTATAGGACTTGCTGCGCCATCTATGGTTAGATTGGCAAAGGTTTTGCTACATGCACCTGCATGGCCCTGATAGGACTTTGGTGAGATTTCCAACTGTCTTCCAGGTAGGCTTGGGCATCATAAGAGGTGCCGTGGCCACGTTAGCATCGATCCTTTGGCTCAGCCACGTTATTTCATACATCCCGTCCAGTTTTCTGATGGCTCCGTACGTCTTTGTGGGGATTACAAGATGACAGTGAATCGTGTCTCTCAACTGGACTGTTATCCGGTCCCTCGAATAGAAGACTTGTACACAAAGCTCATTGGTGGCCACAAATTCACCACGGTAGATGTGAGCCATGCATAACTCCAGCTCATCCTGGCCCCCGAATCCAGATACTTTGTGACCATAAACACGCACGGGGGACTAAATGAATATTCTTTCTGCCCTCAGTCTGGTCTCAGTCAAACGCTGAGTCAGATTCGTAGGTATTGATTTATTTTATTTCAAATAGCTTGCAAGCTACACTCACTCTGATAAAGGCATGAGACTACAAGCCTATTGAAATTTCCAGAGCGAGTGAACAAAAAGAGACAAAGCATGTGTTTTCATATACATTCACGTAGCATCAAGTTTCACATACCCACGACCAAATAAGGTAACGGTAACAAATGCAAGATTCTCATAGGTCTTTCTCACACATTCCTTGGCCTGGCCATATAAGCTGACCCTGGGGCCCTTTTCACCCAGCATCCTCTGCACAAAGAATCGGTCCTAATGGCTGCCCATCCCCCTTCTTCCTCTCTTGAATCCCACTTTCAGGCTGCACATTAAGATTTTACTCCTAACTTGGCCTAACTACCCATCATGCCTTTCTGTTCATTTCCTCAGTGTCAACTCAATGTCTCCTTTGCGGGGCATATTCAGGGGCCAATCTTCCTCATCATCGTGGATGCCCACTTGAAGTGGATGGAGGTCCACAGGATACAGGTGACTATGTCTCGGGCCACGTCGAGCGACTTTGTCAAACATTCAGTACACACTGCATACCCGAGGTGTTGGTGTCAGACAAAGGGATGGTGTTCACAAGTGCAAAATTTGGAACGTTGATGTCCACAAATGGAATCCGCCACGCGTGTGCTACCATATACCACCCGGCTTTGAATAGGTTGGTCGAAAGTGCGGTACAGATGTTCAAGCTAAGGATGAAGAAACAGACACCGGCTCCTAGGTGACCCGGTTGGCTTCGTCCTGGTTCTGTTTCCGTACAACTCCGCATGCCACAATGGAGGCTGCACCAGCTGAGTTGCTGATGGGTCGCCACCTCTGCAACCTCTTAAGTCTCATCATCCCGGATATTAGTGGGAAGGTCCGATGGATGGATGGATGGATGGATGGACGGACTCCGCCATGCTCAGGACAGAGCCGAGGCCGACATAGGCCACGCATACCCTTGTCCCTGGAGATTCGGCCACATCCAACATTTCTGCAACAGGGCCACGGTAACCCTGGGCGTCGTGTTCTCCTGAACCAGCTGGTCTCCTATCAAGTGCGCACACAGGGGCACGAGTCCAATTGGCACGTGGACCACCTGGGCGGATGTGTTCCAGATGTGCCGGCTCCTGTTCCGGAGCTCTGGTTTTGCCATGTCCGCTACCTTTGATGCCACCACTGTCACTGCCTCCACCCCCGACCCCGCCAATTGCCGAGTGTTCGGACACCAAGTTTGAGGATGCCAAGATGCTGGACGAAGACCTGCCCAGTTCCGATTCTGAATTGGACATGGAAACCCTGCCACCGCCGGAGGCAGCCATGCCAATTCCCAATGATGCATCAACTGCACCGACACCGCTCAGGCGTTCCAACTTCAAATTATACTGGGCACCATGCTTTAGACCATAAGATATAGGAGTAGAAGTAGTCTACTCGGCCCATCGAGTCTGCTCTGCCATTCAATGAGATCGCAATGGATCTGATAATCCTCAACTCTACTTTCCCGATTTATCCCCATAACCATTGATTCCCTGGCTGATTAACAATCTGTCCATCTCACCCTTTAACATACCTAACAATCCAGCCTCTACACTCTAAAATTCCAAAGTTTTACTACGCTTTGAGAGAATAAATTCCTCCTTATCTCTGTCACAAATGGTCGACCCTTTACTCTGAGATTATGACGTCTGGTCTAAGACTCACCCACAAGAGGAAACATCCTCTCAGCATCTACATTGTCAAGCCCCCTGAGGATCCTATATATATCAATAAGGTCTCATTTTGCTAAATTCCGAGGCCCAATCTACTCAACCTCTCTGCATAACATGGTTGGGCAGCACGGTAGCATAGTGGTTTGCACAGTTGCTTCACAGCTCCAGGGTCCCAGGTTCGATTCCCGGGTTGGGTCACTGTCTGTGTGGAGTCTGCACGTTCTCCCTGTGTGTGCGTGGGTTTCCTCCGGGTGCTCCGGTTTCCTCCCACAGTCCAAAGATGTATGGGTTAGGTAGATTAGCCATGCTAAATTGCCCTTAGTTTCCAAAAAGGTGAAGTGGGGTTGCTGGGTTACGAGGATAGGGTGGCAGTGTGGGCTTCGGTAGGGTGCTCTTTCCAGGGACCAGAGTAGACTCGATGGGCCGAATGGCCTCCTTCTGCACTGTAAATTCTACGATAAGAAAATCCCTCCAACCCGGGATCTACCTTGTGAACCTTCTAAGGACTGCCTCCAATGTCAGTATATCATTCCTTAGATAATGGGACCAAAACTGTTCACAGTGTTCCAGATGTGGTCTAATTTGCATCGTTTTATCAGGATTTCCCTATATTTATACTCCATTCCCTTTGAAATGGAGGCCAACATTCTATTTGCCTTTCCAATTACCTGTTGAACTTGCATGCCAACTTCTTGTGATTTATGCACGAGGCCCCCCAAATCCCTCTCGAATCTGGTTTTCTGCAGTCTTCCTTCATTTCAATAATATTCAGCTCCTTTATCCTTACTACCAAATGCATAACTTCACATTTTCCTGCATTATATTCCAGCTGCCAAGTTTTTGCCCACTCACCTAACCTGTCTATATTCCTCTGTAGACTCTTTGGATCATCGTCACCACCTGCTTTCCCACCTATTTTTGTGTCTTCCGCAAACTTAGCAATAGTGCATTCACTTCCCTCATCCAAATCATTAAAATACATTGTAAATATTTGTGGCCAAAGCACTGATCCCTGTAGCACTCCAATAGTTACAGATTGCTGTCCTGAAAAAGTTCCTTTTATTTGAACTCTCTGTCTTCTATGAGTTAGACAATCCTCTTACCCCAAAACCAGAGGCTATTATCTTATTAAGTAGCCTTTTGTGTGTTACCTTATCGAACGCTTTTTGGAAGTCTAAATATATTAGATCACCTGGTTCCCCTTCATCTAATCTGTTCATTATCACCTCAACAAATTCAAATAAATCAGGCATGATTTACCCTTCATGAAGCCATGCTGACTCTGATTTATTACATATTACATTTCTAAATGCTCTGCTATTACATCTTTTATAATGGACTCTAACATTTTCCCAATGTCAGAAGTTAAGCTAACCGGCATATAGTTTATGGCCTTTTGTCTCCCTCCTTTCTTAATAAAGTGTTACATTGGCTGTTTTCCAATCCTCTTGGACTTCTCCAGAATTTTAAGGGTTCTTGGAAGATTTCTACAGTGCATCCACTTTTTCTGTAGTACTTCCTTTAATATCCTGGGCTGCAATTCACCCGGTCCAGGCTTTAGCTTCATTAGTTCCCCTAGTACCATTCCCCTTGTGATTATTGTTGTATTTATGTCTTTCCCCCTTCTGCCCCTTGGTTATTTAGTTTTGGAATGGTATTAGTGTCTTCCACCATGAAGACTGACCCAAAGTATTTGTTCAACTCCTCTGCCTTTCCTGGTTCCCCATTATTATTTCCCCAGTCTCATTCTCTAAGGTGCCTATGTTCACTTTGGCCTCTCTCATCCTTTTACATATTTAAAGAGATTCTTGCGGTCCATTTTTAGATCACTTGCTAGTTTACCCTCAAAGGTGATCTTCTCCCACTTTATTATTATTTTGTTAATCTTTTGTTGGTTTCAAAATGTTCCCAGTGCTCTGGTTTACCACTAACCTTTGCCACATTATATGTTCTTTCTTTCAGCACTTCCTTGGTTCGCGATTGTTGTTTTATCCCCTTCCTAGAATCCTTCTTCTTCACTGGGATATATTTTTGCTGTGAGTCATGAACTATTTTCAGAAACACTCCATTGGCGATCAACCATCTTTCCTGCTGCACCCCTTTCCCAATCCACTCCAGCCAACACTGCTCTCATTCCTTTAAAATTACCCTTATTTAAGTGTAGCTCAGTTTCTAACTCAGGTTTTTCACTCTCAAATTGAATGCTAAATTCTACCATGTTATTGTTATTGCTTCCTAGTGAATATTTTACACTGGGACTTTATTAAATCTACCTCATTACCAAATCCAAAGTAGCTGATCCCTGGTTGGATCGACAACATATTGGGTGTAATTCTCTCACCCCGGGAGCCGGCCAAAGATTCGCTGGTACCGGCGCGAATCGCGTCACGCTGCCCCGACGCCGGTCCGCCGATTCTCCGGAGAGCAGAGAATCGGCGCCATTGGCACCAGCACGGTCGGCACGGAACCGGTCGGGGGCCACTCTACGGGGCCCCTCCTGCGATTCTCGGCTCGGGATGGGCTGAGCGGCCACGCTAAAAAAGCCGAGTCCCGCCGGCGCCGTTCACACCTGCTCTTACCCGGCAGGACCTCGGCGTGCATGCATCTGGGGGCTGCCTGGTGGGGGGGGGGAGGGGGGTCCGGCCCCGGGGGGGGGGCCTCCGCTGTGGCCTGGTCCGCGATCGGGGCCCACCGATCGGCGGGCCGGCATCTCGGGCTGGGGGCCTCTTTTGTTCTGCGCCGGCCCCTGTGCCCTACGCAACATGGCGTGGAGGAGGGAGACACTGCTCATGCGCGTATTGGCGCCGGTCCCACTGCGCATGCGCAGACCCGCCGCGCCCATCTGACGGCGGGGATCGGCAGCTGGAGCGGCGTGGGTCGCTCTAGCGCCATGTTGGGCCCTGCAGGGGTCAGAATTGCTGCTCCTGAGGCTATGTTGATGCCGTCGAGAAATGCGATGGTGTTTATGACGGCGTCAACACTTAGCCTCAGGATCAGAGAATCCCGCCCATTGTTCTAGGAAACTGTCCCAAATGCACTCAATTAATTCTTCCTCATAGCTACCTCTGCCAAATTGATTTTCCCAGTTGACATGAAGTTTAAAGTCACCCATAAATAAAGTACTGCCTTTTTTACATGTTTATTTTCTCCTGATTTATTCTCCTTTCTACAGTGGAGCTACTATTGAGGGCCTGTGGATTGCACCGACCAGTGTCTTTTTCCCCTTGTTATTTCTTATCTCCTCCCATAGGGATTCTACATCTTCTCACAAGAATGGCTTCAGGGATTGGAGAAACTGGGATTCTTCTCCTTGAAGAAGAGAGGAGATTTGATCGAGTGGTCAACATCATAATTCTAGACCAAGTAGAAAGGAATAAACTGTTCCTATAGGTGGATAATTGGCAAAAGAAGCAATGGTGACAAGAGCAAAATATTTTTGACAGCGAGTGGTTAGCGTCTAAAATATTTTGCCTGAGAGTGTGGCTGAGACATTCAACCGGGAAATAGATCATTGTCTGAAAAAGAAAATGTGCATGGCTAAGGGAGAGAAGCAGGGAAGCAGCTCGAAGTGAATTTTTCTTGCAGTGGTGGGCAAGCACGGAGCTGATGGGTGAAATGGTTAGCGCTGTAACCATTCCATGACTCGACGATTCTATATCCAAATTTAATGCTGTGCATTTATTCTTTTCTCCTTAATGAGGAAATTTCCCTTGGATATTACACCAAGTACTATCAATTGTCAAAGAATGCATCGAGAAATGTGCTCCAATGAGAGAAAAGACCTACTGCCCTGCCAGCCAACCAGCTTTCCTTCACTTCTTTCTCAGAATATCCACCTGAGACCAGTAAAAGTCTTTCCTGTTTGGAATTTACTTGGACCCTCACAATAACTCATCTAGGGAGCATGCAGCTTCATGATCTCAGCCAGGCCAATGACGAGATTTGCGGAGTCTGGGCCAGACACTTCCCACAAAGAAAAAGGCAAACGGGTTTGAGTACCTCCCATGATTTCCCACAATATTTTCCAGCAGTCAAATCAAGAGCACGGACAGACGAGTGGAATCGGGTCACCTGCCCACTCTCTCCCGGGCTAAAGGGAGAAGTGGAATTGAAATTAAATTAAAAGTGGAAGAAATAATAATCTTACACATTGCAGTTGCATGCAAGCCAGCACAATATTCTATTATTTCAGTGGTTATTTAAAAATATTGCATTGGAAAATTGAACTGCAGGTTGTTGGCTGCAAATAATTAATAAAACATGAAGTGAACATTGTCCTCAGTGTTCTGGATTAATTATTTCACTTTCTCATTAAGCAAAAAGATTTTTATGACATGATTAAAGAGGAAAAGCATTATCATGCCAATCTACATGTTGCTTGCCACTTTAGTGAGATGAAGGATATGAATTTTCCGAACTCATTTCAACTGACAGTTTGAAGGCTCGGAAAGGTGGGATATTTTGTCTTACAGGTACATCCATTCATTATCTATCCTGGCAACTGGGAAATTCTGATCCTGCAATTGCCCTTGTCCTTTGATAGTTCAGCTGTTAATAGTGTTTAATGGCAAGCGGCTCACACTACATATACAGAATAGAATATTTTAATTGCATTCTTTCCCCATTCTTTAATTTGGCTGAATGTTGTTAGACGAGTAATTCGTTTGCAAGTGAATTGTTATGTATTTAAGTGGGATTAGTAAGCATGTCATATATTTCTTGGATGAGGATTACTATATTTTGATACTTGTGCTACTAATCACTTAATTAAAAAGCATTAATATATGCAGGGCAAAATGCTTCCTGACAATCGCTCCATTACAAACCGACAATACCGACGTCAATGTTGTTGATCCTTTCTTTCTGTATTACCCTACATCAAGAACATGAAGCGCATTGACAGACACTGTCAACTTAAAATCAAATTGAAAGGTGATTAAACTTTTCCAGGCAATTAAAACCGCATATATTATTGCTAATAACGTATCAGATACTTATTTTGAGGAAACAACGTGATTCTGGCTGTTGAAATGAAGTTTATTGAACAGCCAAGCTTTGGCCTCAGTGTTCATTGCCCTAGAATAAATATTCTTTCCTTGTAAAACACCTCAGATTAAATGTAAGTAATGCAGTGATCTTTGTAATAATATGTATAATGACTGTATAGTAAAGGGTTAATATTTGAATCTATGTGTAAATCAAACACTAGAGGACATTACTAATTCACTGTGTATAAGACAGCCTCTCAGAATTCTGGGAGAGCTGAAGAGAACATGAAGAGGGCAGAGTGGAAGTTGAATAGAGATATATAGCACGAGGTCAAGTTATAGTGTTGTTTAATAGTTAAATAGGATGTTGAATACTGTAGTACAAATTCAGTATCATTAGTTTATTATCTGTAACTCAGTAGAGTGTGCAAACTTCATTTTAGTTAGTAGTGTAAAATAAATTAGTTTTGATTCAATCTTCTTATTTGTATATTCTTTGTCAACACCACATATCTGGCTATCTTGGAGGAAAAGGCAAAGAATATAACATGTTACCAGTAGTGGTAATATAACAATCATGTCACAGGTTTAATATTTCAATTAGTGTGTCCATCACACAGCAACCAAATAGGGCATCCCTCATTGAGATTATTTCCTCTTAATATCCCAGATTTGTAATCGTATTATTTAAAATATAAATCGGTATTAGCATTTACTAGAGTATATTGAGTAATGACGTCATGAAACAAAAAAGGAATATAAATTAACATTACACCTCTGACAAGCCACAATGCTATTTTTTCCAAAACTTCCTTTGACACAACTGAAAATGGAGTACTGGGATTTGGAGGAAATTGAAGAAGAAAAATAATCCCCAAGCTATATGGAAATTCCATTGTAACTCAGACTGACGGAATGGTCAAAAATTCCAGTGGGTCCTGACCTTGCAATGGAACTGCCATACAGATGGAGACTTGACTCACTCCATAACAGGTACTTATGTGGAGGCCAGATGAAGGGATAGGATTCCCACTGGTGGGAGCTTCCAACTCCTTACTATTACAGGAACCGGTTGTCGGTGGCTATGCTGACCACATTGAGCAGTATGCGCCTCCTTATGGGTGGATATGTACCTAATTGAGGGTTTCAGTTTTCAAGGTCGGAGTTGGATGAAATATTAGAAATGTTTTTTTAATTGGCTCTCCAACAAGGAGAACTAATTTGGGCTGTGATCTACAACCATAGAATCAGTACAGAAGGAGGCCAGTCAGCCCATCGCCTCTACTCTACCTATGACCACATCCCCAACTTATCCCCATAACCCCAACTAACATACACATTCTTGGACTAAGGGACAATTGTATCATGGCCATTCCACCTAACCTGCACAACTTTAGACTGTGGGAGAAGTCCAGAGCACCTGGAGAAAACCCACGCAGACATGGGGAAGAAGTGCAAACTCCACATAGACAGTAACCCAAAGCCGAATTGTACCCAGGTCACTGGTGCTGTGAGTCAGCAGTGCTAACCACTGTGCCACCATACCACCCCTATAATCAATGAGATCTGGAAACCACTCAGCACAGCAGACCACACCATTATTTTGGTATATCTAGCAGGTTCACCACCACATTCTCAAGTGCCCGTCCTTGAGGTCCCTCCCCCTTCACCTCCAAAACTCAGTGAGGTCAGCAGCAGAATTCAGCAGTGTGCGTAATCCCAGTGCAAGTGCCGGAATCACACTCCATGTGGTTTAGTCATCTTTAGCTTGGGCTAAACCAGTGAGACACTCCCCAGGGCCCAAAAAAGAGACAATGGGCGCAGCATGGCTGTTAAAAGCCGGGAGACACTGCTCTCTGGATCTACACGGCTCGCAACGCCTCGCAAGATTCAATGCCCATTGTGGACGGGATCACTATTTGGCAAATCTGCATATTAGAGCAAGACAGCAGATTCCTGAAGTATCAGAGGCTTTGGATTCATTCCCTTCATCTCGGAGACCTCGGACAAGCACTGTTCAGCACTGGTCCCACAAACAGGGGCCAGATGGAATGGCAATCGTCTCCCAGAGGATTGGAGGCCCCCAGTTTTGGGCAGGGTAGTGCTCTGACACTGCTGATGCCAGCTGGGGACCTTAACAGTGCCAGCCTGACACCCTGGCAGTGCCATCTGGGTGCCAGCCTGGCAGTGCCCAGGTGGAACTGCCATGCTGCCAGGTTGGCACTGCCAAGGTGCCAAGCTAGCATGTTTCTCACACGCGTGATCAGGCCGGGGGTGAACCCTCCCATAGTGCATTTTGGCTGCAGGGCGTCGGGAATTGCTTTGGGGGCCTCAGTGATCGGAATGCTATTTAAAAATGGCGTCCTGATCTCTCGCTACACTGGGGAATTCCGGCAAGCAGAGCTCCCCAGTTTACAAAATGGGGCTATGTGTGGCCTTGGCACACGTTCCCCGCTGAGGACTCTTGTACCACGTGAAATGCATTGTATAGCCATGTGTTGCTCGGCGCTGCAAGTGCCTGAAGACATGTGGCTAAACGTGCTCGCTATGGGACTTTGTTTCCATTTAGTTGAATTGCGTCCACAAATGTTTCCATTAAATTCCGCCCAATGTTTATGCTTATTGAAATGTTGAGGTTTCAGTCTGGGAGAAGGAGGCTGTACACTCGGGCGACCATCTTTTCTAAACCAAACTAAGAGGCACTCGGGGCGATGGATGCATACTGTCCATGTTGGAAGGGGTGGAGAGGAGGGCGAGAGACAGGAGAGGGGAAGGGGGGAGAGGAGAGTGGGAGGAGGAGGGAAAGAATGGGAGGGGGAAGAAGTTGGGGAGGGCGAGAAAGGGTGCAAGCGGAGTGGGGGACGGAGTGTAGGGGAGAGGCAGACGAGGAGGTGGGGAGGGCAGCGGGATGGGGAGAAGTATTAGGGGAAGGGAGTGAGGGGGCGGGATGTGAGGCGGAGCAGGTGAGGTGGAGATGGGGAGGGATTAAGGAAGTGAGTAGAGGGGAGGGGTAGCAAGAATGGGAAGGAGAGGGAAGAGGGAGAGGGAGGGGGAAGAGCAAGAATGGGAATTTTCAGGCAGGCAGGAGACGTTCTGGGGCAGTGGGGAAAAAGACCATTAATTGCTTAACAATTGGCCACTCAAGGGCCTCAGTTGTGGGCTAGCCTATGTCTACCTAACCCAGTGTAAAATTGCAGAGAAGTTGGGGCAGTCAGGAACCCGATGGGAAGGGTCTCCAGAAACCTTTACAGTCACGACGGGTGCTTTCCAAATCAACTTGTGTTGATTCAAATTCATTCATCCCGTACCTGTGTCATTTTTTTTAAACCTGGAGCTAAGAGTTTCTATTCATCATTGTTAACTTTCAATTTCCTGGTCTGTCGAATTGTATACCTGATTTGAAATTTCTGAAAAACTGGAATCAATTCTGCTTTCCCTGCTCATCCTAATTTTCCATCATCAGGAAATGTAATCGAATTTTCTTCCAAGTGCTAACACTCTGGGGTATCTAGCCCAGGAGATGAAGTCGTTTGTAAGTCCCAATAGCTCACAAAGTAGCTCAGTCAGGTTGTTTTTACATTTTTTAAGATGCTGTGAGCAGAAATTGGACAACAAGCTTTCTTGCTGGTGAATATATTCAATTAATATTTTATCCTCGAAGATTTTTAAAAATAAATTGATAGAGTACCTAATTATTTTTTCCAATTAAGGGGCAATTTAGTGTGGCCAATCCACCTATCCTGCACTTCTTTGGGTTGTGGGGGTGAAATGCACTCAGGCACGGGGATAATGTGCAAACTCCATACAGACAGTGACCCAGGGCCGGGATTCGAACCTGGGTCCTCAGCGCTGTTGGCAGCAGTGCTAACCACTGCACCACCTTGCCGCCCTTTATCCTCTAAGTTGATCAACACTTTTATCTTTTACATTTTCAACATTGTCAATAACTACTCATAACCTGACTGGTGTTTTGATTAATAACAGAATATTGATCACTCTTTGACATCCTGGGCGTCATTCTCCGACCCCCCGCCGGGTCGGAGAATGGCCGTTGGCCGCCGTGAATCCCGCCCCCGCCCCCGCCGAAGTCTCCGAATGGAGAAAAGTCGGCGGGGCGTTAATGGCGCCGCTGCCGCGGAGAATGTCACGGATCTGCGCAAGGCAGCCGATTTTCGGCCTGCCGATATTCTCCCTTCCGGATGGGCCGAAGTCCCGTTGACGTGATGACCGTTCACGTCGACGTGAATCAAACCTCCTTTTCATCGGCGTGACCCGGTGCTCCAGGCTCACGCCGGCCTGGGGGGTTGGCTCTGGGCAGGAAATGGCGTGGCCGCAGACTGATTGCGTGAGGAGAGGTGTGTCTCGGCTTGTGTGTGTGTGTGTGCGGCGGGGGGGGGGGCGGGGGGTGGTTAGAGTAGGCTGGGCTCCGGGGGAGTGCCGGGAGGGGGTCCGTGCTGGGGTGGAGGTTGGGGGTTGGGGGGGGTCCGTGCCGGGGTGGAGGTTGGGGGTTGGGGGGGGTCCGTGCTGGGGTGGAGGTTGGGGAGGGGGTCCGTGCTGGGGTGGAGGTTGGGGGGGGGGTCCGTGCCGGGGTGGAGGTTGGGGGTTGGGGGTTGGGGGGGGTCCGTGCTGGGGTGGAGGTTGGGGGGGGGTCCGTGCCGGGGTGGAGGTTGGGGGTTGGGGGTGGTCCGTGCTGGGGTGGAGGTTGGGGAGGGGGTCCGTGCTGGGGTGGAGGTTGGGGGGGGGGGTCCGTGCCGGGGTGGAGGTTGGGGGTTGGGGGGGGGGGGTCCGTGCTGGGGTGGAGGTTGGGGGTTGGGGGGGGGTCCGTGCCGTGGTGGAGGTTGGGGGTTGGGGAGGGGGTCCGTGCCGGGGTGGAGGTTGGGGAGGGGGTCCGTGCTGGGGTGGAGGTTGGGGAGGGGGTTCGTGCTGGGGTGGAGGTTGGGGGGGGGTCCGTGCCGGGGTGGAGGTTGGGGAGGGGATCCGTGCTGGGGTGGAGGTTGGGGGGGGTCCGTGCCGGGGTGGAGGTTGGGGGTTGGGGGGGGGGGTCCGTGCTGGGGTGGAGGTTGGGGGTTGGGGGGGTCCGTGCTGGGGTGGGGGTTGGGGAGGGGGTCCGTGCTGGGGGGGAGGTTGGGGGGGGGGGTCCGTGCTGGGGTGGAGGTTGGTGGTTGGGGGGGGTCGGTGCTGGGGTGGAGGTTGGGGAGGGGGTCCGTGCCAGGGTGGAGGTTGGGGGGGGAGGTCCGTGCCGGGGTGGAGCTTGGGGGTTGGGGAGGGGGTCCGTGCCGAGGAGGGTGATGGGAGGGCAAATGAGTTGGTCCACCTGGCCAGGTGCCAGCCTCCAACAGTTGGACCCATGCGGTCCATGCCACCTGGCTGGGTGGAGGAGGGGATATGGGCAATGATGACATGTCGTCGTTCTCCTCCCCCCCACCAGGCCGTCATGTTTTCAGACCATCCAGCGATGTTGGCCGCCGTGGTGGCAGCCGCTCATGTCTATGTTGCCCTGGATAAGGAGGAGGAGGAGGAGGAGAAGGAGGAGCGTGCCAGAGAGGCGGCGCAGGCTGCTGCAGAGGGGCAGGCGGCAGCCGCCCAGGCTGGAGGGACACCTGACCGACAGGACGAGGAGGGGGAGGAGGACGTCGCGGCCCCACGGCAACGGAGGCACCCGAGGGCGCCCCGTGTGTACCGGCCCCGGCAGTCATACCAGGACCTCACGGACCGGGAATGCAGGAGGAGACTCCGGATGAGCCGGGAAACCGTGGCACACATCTGCCACCTGCTGGCACACCTGTCACCGCGTGGCACTGGCGGGGGACACCCTCTCCCCGTGTCCGTCAAGGTTACGGTGACCCTGAACTTTTATGCAATGGGGTCATTCCAGGCACCGAGTGGGGACCTGTCCGGCATATCGCAGACATTGGTGCATCGGTGCATCCGGGCAGTGACAGATGCCCTTTATGCCATGGCGCACCGCTACATCCGCTTCCCCGTGGACAGGGCCAGCCAAGATGCCCGGGCCGTGGGCTTCTCTGCCGTTGCCGGTTTCCCCATGGTCCAGGGCGCGATCGATGGGATGCACGTCGCCGTGCGGCCACCTGCAGATAACAGGGCCGTGTTCACTAATAGGAAGGGGACCTATTCGATGAACGTACAGGTGGTCTGCGACCACCGCATGATGATCCTGCACGTCTGCGCCCGTCACCCAGGCAGTGTACACGACTCATTCGTGTTGTCGTGGTCATCCATCCCCGGCATGTACGAGGGACGCCATCCCCGGCTGAGGGGCTGGTTGCCGGGCGACAGGGGCTACCCATTGCGATCGTGGCTGATGACGCCTATACGGAGGCCACGCAATGAGGCGGAGAACCGCTACAATGATGCCCATGTAGCGACAAGGGGTGTGTTCGAGAGGTGCTTTGGCGTGCTGAAGATGCGTTTCAGGTGCCTGGACCTCTCTGGGGGCGCCCTCCAGTATCGGTCAGATAGGGTCGGCCGCATCATTGTGGTGTGCTGCGTCCTGCACAACATAGCCCAGCAGAGGGGCGATGTGCCGCAGGCAGAGGAGGGCGGAGTGGAGGAGCAGCAGGAAGAGGCGCAGTCCTCCCCAGATGAGGGGGATGGGGGCAATGGTCAGGGCAGATGGGGTAGACACAGGCGGGTGGCTGTCCACCGTTACCGGCTGGCCCAGCGGGCACGGGACAGACTGATAGCCGCCCGCTTCACTGACTAGATGGGCGTGGGAATCGGGTAGTATGGCCACAGACCGCACACCATGGCAACAGCCGGCCACCCACACCCCCCACCCATCCACCCACCCAGCACCCTCACCCCCCTCCCCAACCCCACACACCCCACCCGCATGCACACCACCCCCCCCCCCAATTGCCGATCCACCGGCGGCACAACAGGCCGGGCTCACCCAGTTGCGGGTGGACGCGTGTCTATCGCAGGCCATGGAGGATGATGACAACCCGCCCTGCGATGAGCTCCTGGCTCTACATCGTTGGACTATGTCTGACCCATGGCCACAGTACCACCATCCACCCGGACCATCCCTGCATGCGGCTGTGACACTGCAGCGCACGGTCCTGTCCTCTGCCCGGGGGATGTTGATGGCGGCCCAGGGGGAAGGGGGCAGACTCACCTGGGGCTGAGGTAAGACCGCTCGTCACACACACACTTGCGCTCAACGTACATGACACGCCTGCACACTTTGGACAGAGCACAAAGGCAGCTTTGGTAGGTGTAACATTGACTTTAATAACCAAAGGAGTTCATGCACGTGCCCTAGCCCCTAAAACTCATCTGTGCCCTGCATCCGTGCCAACTTACTCAATGTCTAATTGTTTGGCCTTACGGGCCCTTTGACTACGTCTACGTGGTTCCCCAGACGGTACAGCAGAACTGGAGGTGGACTCCTGTGATTCCTGTCCTCTGACACTGGATCCCTTTGGCGGCCGTTTCCTGGGGCGTCCTGGCCTAGATGGGCCAGGCTGCGGCCCGGGCGACTGGGATGGCGAGCTGCCAGCCTGTCCTGCCCGTTGCCCACCCGATGCACCTGGGACGGAAGGGGGGGAGTCCGAGGTGTCGCGGTGTACCGGGACCTCCCCTACAGAGGGAGCCGGGACGGACCACACCATCTCCTCCTCCCTCGGGGTGCCCGATGGCCCCCAGGCCTTTACATGGATGGGGGATGCGAACGGACTGGCCATCCGACGCGCCCCCGACATCTGGCGCTGCCAGTCCTGGAGGCCCGTGCTGGTATCGACAGGGGTCTGCAGGTTTGCAGCCATGGAGCCCAGGGGGTTGTCAAACCCTGTCTGTGACAGTGCGACGCCGGCTCGCACATGGCCACTGGCGCCGATGCCCTCAGCGATGGCCTGCTGAGACTGGGCCATGGCCTGCAGAGACTGGGCCATGGCCTGCAGAGACTGGGCTATGGCCTGCTGAGACTGGGCCATGGCCTGCTGAGACTGGGCTATGGCATTGAGCGCCTCTGCCATCTGGCGCTGGCACTGGCTCATGGCCTCCTGTGAGAGGGCAGCCATTTCCTGGGCCACAGACGCCGCCTGCACGGAAGGCCCCAGGCCTCGCAAACCGTTCCCCATGTCTGACACCGTCGCACCCATTGCCTCCACCGCGGACGCCACCCGTGCGGTGTCAGCCTGGGTGGCACGCATGACCGGGACCACTCCCAGCTCCTGGACGCGGGTGGACTCCTCCACCTGCGACCGCAGCCGCCGCAAGCCACCCGTCACCCTATTCGCTCGTCTCCGTGTCGGTGGTTGCATCGGATCTATGTGTGGGTGTGGTAACTGCAGAAACCCGGGATCCATCTGGGCGGCAGATGTTCGCTTGGCCTGGGCTGCCCTCCGACCGCCCGGTCCCTCTGCTGCTCCTACCTCCACCTGCTGTACCGGGACGGCTGTGTTGTGCGCACCAGTGAGTGTACCAGACGCCTCATCACTAAAGTGCCCAACCGTGGTGAGTGTTTCTGCGATGGTGGAGGGTGTTGGTGACAGCAGTGGCGTTGTGTCGTGCTCTTTGTCCCACTCTGACTCCATGGCACTTTGGGGTGGGGGTTCGTCTCGACCCATCCACTCTGAGTCACTGTCCGGTATTTCGTCTTCCCGGGTAGGGGTGTCCTGGGTAGTGCTGTCCCGGGTAGTGCTGTCCCGGGTAGTGCTGTCCCGGGTAGTGCTGTCCCGGGTAGGGGTGTCCTGGGTAGTGCTGTCCCGGGTAGTGCTGTCCCGGGTAGTGGTGTCCCAGGTAGGGGTGTCCTGGATAGTGGTGTCCTGGGTAGTGGTGTCCTGGCTCGGATGTGACGGGGGCCTGTGGCTGCCCCCCTCATCGCTGGGTGGTCGCTCCCGCACGTGACGGGGGTGTCGTCTCCCTGTTGCTCCAGGTCTCTCCGTCTCCCATGGTGTGCGAGGGGCATCCTGCGGGCGTCGCATGCTGGAGGGTCCGGGTCTCTCCGTCTCCCGTGGTGTGCGAGGGGCATCCTGCGGGCGTCGCATGCTGGAGGGTCCGGGTCTCTCCGTCTCCCGTGGTGTGCGAGGGGCATCCTGCGGGCGTCGCATGCTGGAGGGTCCGGGTCTCTCCGTCTCCCGTGGTCTCCGAGGGGCATCCTGCGGGCGTCGCATGCTGGAGGGTGCGGGTCTCTCCGTCTCCTGTGGTCTCCGAGGGGCATCCTGCGGGCGGTGTGCATCTGCGGGGATGGGTGCCTGGACGTTTGGTCCTGCGATACACAATGAAGCATGCATGGTTAGACATCAGGCAGTGATCAGGTGATACGGGGGAGGGGGATCTAGGGGAGGGGGGATATGGGGACGGGCTGTTGGTGGCTCACTTGCTCGTGGGCCCCCGACCTCTGCATCAGCAACCTCCCGGTCCTCAGGTCCGCCAGCCAGTTCCAGGGCCCTTTCCTCGTGTACGGTCAGTGACCTCTCATCAGCGGGCCCTCCTCCAGTCCTCACATGCTCCCTATTGTTGTGTGCACGCTTCTCCTGTGGGGGGGGGGGGGGTTGGTGGCAGGGGTAAAAGGCAACAGTGTTAGGCAGGTATATGAATGCACGCCATCGGTTGCTCGTGCATTGCGGAGGTTAAGGTTAGGGCTGGATTCACTTGGGGATATGGGGGAGGGGGGATATGGGGGAGGGGGGATATGGGGGAGGGGGGATATGGGGGAGGGGGGATATGGGGGAGGGGGGGATATGGGGGAGGGGGGATATGGGGAGGGGGGATATGGGGGAGGGGGGATATGGGGGATATGGGGGAGGGGGGATATGGGGTAGGGCGGATATGATGGAGGCTCACCCTGCCTGCTCTGACGAGGTCGTTCACCTTCTTGTGGCACTGGGTGCCTGTCCGTGGTGTCAGGGCCACAGCGGTGACGGCCTCTGCCACTTCCCTCCACAGACGCCGGCTGTGGCGTGGGGCAACTCTGCGGCCGTGCCCGGGATACAGGGCGTCCCTCCTCTGCTCCACCGCGTCCAGGAGCGCCTCCACATCGCGTGACTCGAACCTCGGGGCTGAGCGACGGCCAGCCATCCAGTCGGGTGTTGCGGTCGGGTGTTCTGGTCGGGTGGGGGGGAGCTGCGCGGCCTTATGAGCCGTCACGCCGTACAGCGCGTATGACGCAGCACGGCGTGAATCACTGCACAAGTGCGGATCCCGTTAGGTCGCTGCTAGCCCATTTCGGGCCGGAGACTATCGTCCCATTTTTATGACGTGACGCAAGTGGGATTTGCGCCGTTTTTTGCGCCGATCGGCGGACTTTCCGCCGATAACGGAGAATTTCGCCCTGTTTCCCTTGCGTTTACCACAGATTTTCTGTTCGAATAAAGGGGAACTGAGAGAGAGGGAAAATTAACAATGTGAAGGAAACTGAATTAAGCTCAATTATTGCTGTTCGAAGGGGTTGGAGTCACAACAATCGATCATTCATTTAGAATGATTTAACAATCCTGTGACCCTTCTGTTCTGCATCTTGATTGCACAATGTTCAGCACTATTCGTGAGTCCTCAGATAATGAAGCATTTCAGGTCCAAATGCAGCAAGACCTGGACAATATCCAGACTTGGACTGACAAGTGGCAAGTTACATTCGTGTCACACATGTGCCGGGCAATGGCCATCTCCTACAAGAGAGGATCTAACCATTGCCACTTGACATTCATTGGCATTACCATCGCTGAAACCGCTGCAATCAGTTCCATTGATCAGAAACTGAACTGGACTAGCCATATTAATACTGTGGCTACTAGGGCAGGTCAAAGGCTGGGAATCCTACAGCGAGTAACTCACCTCCTGACCCCCCGAAGCCTGTCCACCATCTACAAGGCACAATACAGGAGTGTAATGGAATATTCTCCACTTGCCTGGATGAGTGCAGCTCCAACAACACTCAAGAAGCTCAACACCATCCGGAACAAAGCAGCCCGCTTGATTGTTCCCCTTCCACTAAAACTCAAAGCCTCCACCACTGATGAACAGTGGCATCCGATAGTACCATCTACAAGATGCACTGCAGTAGCTCACCAAGGTTCCGTCGACAGCACCTTCCAAACCCATGACCATATCATCTAGAAGGACAAGAGCAGGAGCTATCAGGGAATCCCACCACTTGCAGGTTTCCCTCCAAGTCACTCACCACCTTGTCTTGGAAATATATCACCGTTCCTTCACTGTCAATGAGGCAACATCCTGAAACTCCCTCCCTAACAGCACAGTGGGTGTACCTACACCTCAAGGACTGCAGCAGTTCAAGAAGTCAATCACCGCCACCTTGTGAAGGGCAATTAGGGATGGGCAATGAATGCTGGCCTAACCAGCGAAGCCCACATCCTGTAAATGAATTTTTAAAAAGTTGTTGCATGCTCACAGTCTAAAATGGAAGTAGGGAAATGTTCCAAGTGCCTCTGATGATGTCACCATGTAATCATGTGACATATTCTACAGAGAGGCATTGTTTACAACACATAAACTGGATGTGACCAAACAGACTGCAGTCTGAGACCCAAATGCTGCTGAAAAGTAAGCTGTTAAAACAGAGACATTCATTTTGTTTTTAGAAAACTTGCTTTTTCATCAACTCCCCCAAGATTTAACTCTTGTCCCCTCCCCCGCAATCCAGATGAAAAGCTTTGCACCTCCCACCCCACTCCACAACTGAAGCTCTCCCCCAACCACCCGACCCCCACCCGCCAGCACTCAACAGGCGTGATTTAATTTTTTTAAAGTCCATTCTGGGCGGATGAGCAGGGTTGTTCCTGGCCCT
This sequence comes from Scyliorhinus torazame, assembly GCF_047496885.1. Classification (NCBI taxonomy): domain Eukaryota; kingdom Metazoa; phylum Chordata; class Chondrichthyes; order Carcharhiniformes; family Scyliorhinidae; genus Scyliorhinus; species Scyliorhinus torazame. Next base: position 181,874,775 of record NC_092707.1, read on the forward strand.
CTAACGGCACTGTGTTTTTTCTGAGTCCTGACAGGAGGCACCTTATCACACCGAGTTGCACCCCTGATCAACAGACCCCTGCAGCATCCCCTGGGATGCCTCCCCCTGCCCCACAATGCCGCAATTCACTGATAAGGGTATCCTTGGGACCCCACCTCATATGGGCAGTGCACCCCCGGCTCAATCCCCTGTGTGGGAAAAATGCCACCATGGTTTCTTTCCAATGCCACCCTCGCAATGCCACCTGGGCATCCAAGTGGCTCTGCCTGGGTGCGCAGGTGACATTGCCAGGGTGCTGGGCTGACGGTAGGAAGAGGCCTCTCCCGGGATCTCACAGACGTATCCTGTTCCGATTCTGGAGGGAAGTGGACTGTAAATTGCGCCCAACTTCTGACACCTCCAATCTCCTATTCAATATTTCTGGTAACCCTGAGAATTTCACTCTGTGGGGAGGTAAAGTCAGAAGCATTTAAATGACATCACACCAGGAAACAGATTTGGAAGCATTGCTTTATGATTTTACCAATACTCATAGGTAAGATAAATCCATTTTGAATATCAATAGCGATGCACAATTTTAGAGCTGGAAGGGCCGCATGTGGCGCAGTGGTTAGCAGAGGACCCGGGTTCGTATCCCGGCCCTGGGTTACTGTCCGTGAGGAGTTTGCACATTCTCCCCATGTCTGCGTGGGATTCACCCCCACAATCCAAAGATGTGCAGGTTAGGTGGATTGGCCACGCTAAATTGCCCTTTAATTGTAGAAAAAATAATTGGGTACTCTAAAATTAAAAAACAATTTGAGAAATTGAGCACCAGGGTCAAAGAAGAGGTGGGTGGAATGGATTGGATTTGCTGATTGTCGCGTGTACTGAGGTACAGTGAAAAGTATTTTTCTACATGCAGCTCGAACAGATCATTTAAGACATTAAAAGAAAAGAAAAGAAAATACATAATAGGGCAACACAAGGTACACAATGTAAATACATAGAAACCGGCATTGGATGGAGCATTCAGGAGTGTAGTATTAATCAGTTCAGTCCATAAGAGGGTCATTTAGGAGTCTGATAACAGCGGGGAAGAAACTGTTTTTGAATCTGTTCGTGCGTGTTCTCAGACTTCCCGGATGGACTTTTTGTTGCGGCGATACGGTGAGCGGTTAAGTACAAGGCGTCTCCCGTTCAGCGATGCGCTTTTGGCCCTTGTTGCCTGATTATCGGGTGTAATTTCCTTTTTAAAAAAGCAAGGCAAATTTGCCCTTACCAGTCTCTGCTCTGATGTGGGATGCCTGCAGGGGTAAACCCAGGCAGAAGGGATTTAAAGCACCTCATCTGAAAAGGCAGCACTTTGTGGTGAGGGGAAGAAAAACATAGAGGAGCCCAGCAGATTGCCGACGCTTACCTTGGAGCCAACGGATATATTGATGGAATTCCTTGTGGGGGAGTTGCATAAACAAAGGCAGTTGTATGGTGGAAGATGTTTCTAGGGCAATTGAGGCAGCGGTAGCCCTCCCTTTGGTTAACCTTGGAGAGGATGGAGCAGCAGGTGGAGGCACAAGGCACGAAGATCCATGAGGTGGAAGAGGCAGTCTCCGATCTTAGTGACCGGATTGCCTCTTTGGAGGCTGAAGTTAAGTTGATGCCGGAGACCCAAAAGTTTTCAGGAGCCAAGGCTGAAGATCCGGAGAACAGGTCCAAGCACCAAAATCTGCAAATTATTGGGCTACCGGGGGGTACCAAAGGTATGAATGCCACAGAATTTGTGGCGAAGATGCTTGATGAATTAGTGGGGGAGGGGGTCTTTGCTAACCCTCCCGAGATGGACCGGGCCCACCGGTCACAACGACAGAAACCGAAATCCGGCGATCCATCTTGGGCAGTCATAGTCCGTCTTCGTAGATTAGTCGACAAAGACCGGATCTTGAAATGGGCAAAGGCCACAACAGAAAGCTATTGGGAAGGGCACAGTGTTTAAATTTACCAGGACATTGGGGCGGAACTGGCAATGCGATGAGCTGGGTTCAACAGGGCCAAGGCGGTGCTTTACAAAAAAAGTGGTGGGATCGGAATGTGCACCCAGCTCGACTATGGGTTACGTTTAAAAACAAGGACCATTAATTTCATACGCTGGAGAAGGCGAATTACTTTGTGAGGAAGACCGGATTAGGAGAGATTTGATTGTGGTTATGGGAGTTTTTTGGGGGGGGAGTTGCTAGAATTTTGCATATTCATGTATATAGTTCCTATTACTGCTAGTGTTTGAACTATTTGGAGTTCTGTGTTCTTTTTCTCGCACATGATAGTATGGAGTAGTTGGATTGGTCAATTAGGGGTGTGGACTCATTATTTATTATTTATTGTTTTGCCTAATGTGTCCTTTTGGTTGGATGAGGGACTGAGCTAACTGGGTGACTGGCTCTTTCTGGTTGGGATTTCCCTTGTTTTTGTTTTCTCTTTCGGACTTGCTGGACGGGGGCTGCCTGGCTAGTAGTTTTACTAGTTAGTGGTAGCAAAGTAGGGGTGGGGCTGTGACTAGATGCTTGGGGTGGGGGTGGTTTCTGTTTTGTTTGCTGGGTGAGGTAATGGATTTAGATTAGTTAGATTTTCTGTGTTGGGGGTGGGAGGGGGAGGGAATGGGTACCTATTTGAGTTGAGAGGAATGGTTAGCAAATGTTTGGAAGGGTGAGGGAAAAGGTGTAGGGGTGTTTGGTGGACAGACAAGGTGGGGAGTTGGAGGGGGGTTAGATAAAATGCTGGTGACAAGGATCTCTTTATGTATGAACCAACGGAGGAGTGGAAGTGGCGACTATCTTGGGTGGGCCTGGATTCAAAGTAGGTTTGGACCCAGTTGGAGGTCCTCACAGAGGAGATATGGCTGACTCTACCAGAGGGAGGGTCCGGAGCCCCTCCACTAGGTTGGTGACATGGAATGTTAGTGGATTTAATGGTCCGGTTAAAAGGTACCAGGTGTTTCCCCATTTGAGGACTGTGAACGCAGAGGTAGTCTTCTTGCAGGAGACACATTTGCAAATTTGGGATCAGACGAGACTGAGGAAAGGGTGGGGGTGGGGGGGTGGGGGTGGGGGGTGGGTACAGGTGTTCCACTTAAATTTTGATTCAAGGTCGTGAGGAGTTGCGATCTTGATCAATAAGAGGATGGCATTTACGACGACTAGAATTTTCAAAGGTTCTGGGGGGCATATGTTATGGTGGGTGGGGTGTCGGCTGGTGCACCAGTGGTGTTAGTGAACATTTATGCACCAAATCGGGATGTCACAGATTTTATCAAAAGAGTGATGTCATCCATCCCTGATCTGGACTCTCACCAGTTGATTATGGGGGCGGATTTTAGTTATGTGTTAGCCCGTGGATGGACAGGTCAAGTCCCAGGTCTCTGGTTACTTCCAGGCTGGCAAGAGAGTTGGCTGTGTTCATGGAACAGAAGGGGTGGGGGGGATTCTTGGAGATTTAGTCATCCAAAGGAGAGGGAGTTTTCCTTCTCTCTCATGCAATGGTCTACTCCAGAATAAATTTTTTCCCAGTGGAAAAGGCGTTACTCCCAGGGGGTGGTGGGAGCTGAGTACTTGGCGATCGTAATATCGGACCATGCTCCACACTATATGCAGATCCGATTAGAGACGGGCCAAGCCCAGTGCCCACCATGGAGGTTGGACACATCACTCCTGGCTGATAAGGGGTTTTGTGAAAGGGTGACTTCGGCCATAGGGAATTCTGTAGATTCCAACTAGAATGGGGAGGTCTCTCCTTCCACATTCTGGGAAGCGTTGGAGGTGGTAATCAGAGGAGAAATCATATCGTACACAAAGGCTAAGGCTGGCAGGACTGAAAGGCAGTGGTTGGTAAATTCAATCTTGCAGTTGGATCGGCAGTACTCCACGGCCCCTACGACAGAGTTGTTGGCAGAGAGAAATAGGCAACAATTGATGTTTGAGCTTGAATCGACAAGGAATGTGGTGAGCCAGCTTCGCCGTTTGCAAGGGTCATTTTCAGTACGGGGATAAAGCCAGTTGATTATTGACTCACCAGTTGAGATGGCAGGCAGCAACATTGGAGATGAAGGGAAAGAGCTGATTACTGCTCCAGAAAGATGAGGGGGGAGAGCTGATTACTGCCCCAGATAAGATTAATGGAGCTTCTGAGGATTTTTAAATCGAGAGCTATACACGTCTGAACTGCCAGAGGATGACTCGGAGATGGAATGATGTATGGGCAGATTGGACTTCCTAGTGGTAAAAATTATGAAAAGGGAGGGTCTGGAGGCACCTTTGGGGTTGGAGGAAGTTATAGACTATATTGGTTCCATGTAATCGGGACCTGATGGTTTCCCAGCTGAATTTTATGAACAGTTCTTGACCTTGTTGGCACCGCACTTATTGGGAATGTTCAACGACTATCTGTTGAGAGGGGTGCTGCCTGACACGCTAATGCAGGCCTTGATTTTTCTAATCCTCCAAAAAGACAAAGATCCCCTTGAATGTGGATCTTATCGGCCTATTTCACTATTAAACACTGAAATACTAGCTAAGGTCCTGGCGAAACGTTTGGAGAGGTGCCTACCAGAAATGATCTCTGAGGACCAGACAGGATTTGCCAGTGGCCGACAGTTGTTGTCCAACATCAGGAGGCTTTTGAATGTGGTCAAGTCACACTCTGTGGAGCAGGTGCCAAAGGTAATCATCTCCATGGATGTGAAGAAGGCCTTTGACCGCGTGGAGTGGAGCTACCTCTTCGAGGTCTTGGGCGTTTTGGCTTAGGATTGTTCTTGCGGGAGTTCAGAAGAATGAGGGGGAATCTCACAGAGACTTATAAAATTCTAACAGGACTAGACAGGGTAGACGTTCCCGATGGTGGGTGGGTCCAGAACCTGGAGTCACAGTCTGAGGTTTCAGGGTAAGCCCTTTCGGGCAGAGATGAGGAGACATTTTTTCACCCAAAGAGTGGTGAGCCTGTGGAATTCATTACGACAGGAAGCAGTTGATGCAAAACATTGAATATATTCAAGAGTGGCTAGATATGGCACTTGGGGCGAATGGGATCAAAGGTTATGGGGAGAAAGCAGGATTAGGCTATTGAGTTGGATGATCAGCCATGATCGGGATAAATGGCGGAGCAGGCTCGAAGGGTCTAAAGGCCTCCTCCTGCTCCTATCTTCTATGTATCTATGATCCTCTCACAGGTATGGGAGAAATTATGGAACTGTTGAAAAAATGTAGATCTTTTTCAGTGTCTAGCTTGAACATGAGCAAGAGCGACATGCTCCTGGTAAATTCCCTGGAGAGGAGGACAGATCTGGGGAGGCTGCCTTTTAGCTGGCCAAGACAAAGTTTAGCTACTTAGGGATTCAGGTGGTGCGTGGTTGGACACTGTTGCATTGCTGAACTTAACCAGTCCGGTGAACAGGTGAAGGGGGACCTGAGAAGGTGAGATGTCCTCCCACTAATCTTGACTGGTAGAGTACATATGGTCAAAATGAACATTTTACCGAGGTTTCTATTCGTGTTCCAGAGTCTTCCGATCGTCCTCCCTAAATCTTTTTTCACTAGGGTTGATAGATCAATCTCTGCTTTTGTTTGGACGGGAAAGACTCCGAGGATTCAAAGAGCTTTCCTGCAGAGAGGGCGACAATCAGGTGGGTTGGTGTTGCCGAACCTGATGCTCTATTACATGGCGGCGAATATTGGGAATGTACGGAGGTGGCTTGTGTCTAAGGGCATTGCTTACAGCCCCGATTCCGTTTTCCCCCAGCCAGACTCTCGATGAACCCGTTAGTGGCATCTTTAAGAATTTTGAACCAGTTTAGACAACATTTTGGACTGGAGGGCAAATCTTTACTGTTACCAACCTGTGATAATCATAGGTTTGTACTGTCAAGGCTGGACGCAATGTACAGGATATGGAGGAGAAGAGGGGTTGAGATGTTCAGGGATTTATTTGTGGAAGGTAGGTTTGCGAGTCTGGAGGAGATGGAGGAGAAATTTCAACTCCCGAGGGCGAGTGTATTCAGGAATTTGCAGGTGAGGAACTTTATTCGTAAAGAATTGTCTTTGTTCCCCCAGTTGCCGAGGCCCACACTGATAGATAGGAAGATATCACGGGATGCGGTGGGACAAGGGAAGATCTCCGGTATATATGAGTGTTTGCTGGAGATGAGGAAACCATCACTAGAAGAGATGAGGGGGAAGAGGGAATTAGAGCTGGGCCTTGGGCTAGAGGGAGGGGTGAGAGTGAGATCCTGCATAGGCTGAACTTTACCTCCTTCTGCGTTAGGTCGAGCCTCATACAATTTAAAATGGTACATAGAGTGCACTTAACCAAGACGCAGATGAGTGGGTTCTCCCCTGGGGTGGAGGTACAGGTGTAAGCATTGTTCAGGGGGAATCACTCACACATGTTCTCATCCTGCCCAAGCTAGTTGGGTTCTGGGTCTCAGTGAGATCATGTCGGAGATCGCTGGGATCAAGCTAGAGCCATGTTCGCTGGTGGCAATCTTTGGAGTGTTGGACTCCCCGGAGCTCCTTAGGACTGACATCTTAACCTTTTCCTCCTTGGTGAGTCGGAGGCGGGCCCTGCTTTGGTGGAGATCAGCATTGCCACCCAGGGCTTTGGCATGGTTAGTGACCTGGGAGAATTTGTGCGATTGGAAAAGATTAAATATACTCTGAGAGGGTCAGAAGAAAGGTTCTATTCCAGGTGGATGCAGTTCATCGATTTCTTTAAGGGCCTGTTCGTGGCCAGCCATTGGGGGTATGGGGAAGGAGGGTTAGGAGGGGAGGGGATAAGGGCAGGAGGATAGTGGGGCTGAGGGGGATAGGGGATTTAGAGTTGTTGCTGTTACTTTGTTAAAATAAAAATGACCAACTGTTTGAATGTTATGGCTAAGCCTTTGTATGTAAGAATTTCATAATATCTGGAATAAAATATGTTTAAAATTAATGCCAATTGCGGCATGTTGGTTCCCCAGCTCCATCTTGTCCCCAGGTTATTTTCCTGGAGGGTTGATGGGGTGATGTGGGTGGATGTGGGTAAACACAATGGGTAGACAATTAAATTTGTTCAAGGCTACTTAAGACAATTGAAGAAAGCTGCTTGGATTTTCCAGTTAAACTCAAGTTAATCTCCCAGAGATTGCAAGGGCAGTTTAGCTGCCTGGAGTCAGTCTCCTAGTGGCGGACCAGTGATGGTAAGGTGGTACTCCACGCAGGCTTATGGGCCTTCCTCTGCCTGCCTAGGTGTACCAGGAGCCAGAGACCGCCCTGTAAAGAGGTGCACCCCACCATATTAGTTGCGGCCCGGCTGCAAAGACCATTTTTGATTTTAGCTCTGAAAAAGCTGGAATGAGGGCACCTCGATTTTGAAGTGTCCTCTCCCTCAATTACCTGCCATGGCATCCTGCTGCTCCTTCCAAGCTGGAAGGTCTCTGATTGATGTTCCAACTTCACGAGCCCACCCCCTGTCCATTAATTGGACAGTGAGCCCACACTCTGGCCATTAATTGGACAGTGAGCCCACACACTGGTCATTAATTGGTTGCTCTGGGGAAAATCACATTGAGTGACTGTTTCACACATTGCGAGCTTCTAATCCTCAGGCGCCTGCCGGAGGAATCGCGAGTCCCCAGGAAAAGTCCTGCCCGAAAAGGCCTATGATTTTGGAAATAATCCGATGCTCACACTTTCTCTTTGAAAAGATTTCAGAAGTGAACATCTTTCTTGAAAGGAGAAGGCCGGATATTAAACCTTTATCACTAAAGAGTAGCCTTACAACAAAATTCCCTCTTAGAACTGATCTAAAAACACAGATCCTCAGTGTCATGATATTCAAACACACACATCATGATAGACACACCAACAGACAAATCAGAACACACAACACCACAACCAATGACAGAAAGATATAAAAGCACAGACACGACCCCCGGTGGTCAGTATTAGCTGCAGAGGAGTACCAGGACACATCTGTTACCAAACACACTCAGGGAGACAGCACGTGCAGAGTATCCAGAACGAACTGTATTATAAGAGTTATAATAAAATAGAGTTGTACCACATACAACTGTGTTGGCTCATCTGTGCACCAGAGCACCCAACACCACATGGTACAGGAGTGGATCGATACCTGCCGGCATACCTCAGTGTACACAGACAACCAGCAGTGCCCAGGCAAAATGATAGAGCTCCCGGTTCCGCAGCCGCTCCAGTGCTACGGCGATCTCCGCGAAAACTGGTGGCGATTCCGGCAAATGTTCGAATTGTTCCTGGTGGCAGCTGAACTCCAAGACCTGGATGATAGCGAAAAAATTGAATTTCTCCTCACCATCGCCGGTGCAAGGGCAAGAGAAATATTCACAAGGTTCAGGTTCTTCAGGAGGCAGCAAAGGTACGATTACCAGGCAGTCCTGGACAAATTCTCCAAGTACTGTGAAGAAAACGCAATCCAATCGGCAAATAAAGGTAAGAAAAGCTGCAGTACTCACCTCGTGGCTGGGATCCCGGAGCCCGAATTCCCAGAAGCCAAAATCCCGGGCCTGAGAGAAGGCTGGGTCGAGGTCGGCGGCCATCTTGCTAAAGGTATAACGCTAGCACAGTTGCGCGAGCAGTGCGCAGAACCGGAAGTTTCGTTTGCGCATGCGCGAGATGCTGCGCATGCGCAGTCAAGAAAACGGCCATCGGTAAAGGAACGGCGATCTGAGCATGCGCAGTCGCTTCCTACGTGCTACATACCGAGCGTCAGGATGTCAGAGGCCCCAGACTGCACCAATTTAAAAGGGAAATGTCCCAAATCCAATTTAAAAGGGAAACGTCCCAAATCAAAAAAACAAAAATCTGTTAAAGCTGTAAAACAACCTTCCCTCACCTGGAATGACAGCACAGTGCCGCAAATTGACCCAGGAGATGAATTTGACCTCTGAAGAACCCTCCGACAAGCAGTTACCTACGCACAAGCCGATGATTCCGACCTTGAATACTTTGATGACGATCTTTACAGTGTTTCCGGACCTCGCGAGCCCAATGATAGCTCCGTGGTCCTATATGACTATGACTCGGACGAACCTTTCGTGTTGCACATTGGCGGCCCCCACATTGAATCCGACGCAGATGCGGATTCATTTTTCGGATTTGAGGATCTTCAATCCAGCAGATATGACGTTCCAACTTATCAGTACCGGATGATGCTGCAGCCTGACATTAACAGACAGGGAGCGGTGCAAGCACACGGAGAGTGCCCTGCTGCCACACAGAGCGTGGTCCACGTCCCGCTCAACGTTCCCGACTCTATGAAAGAAGACATGCAAGACTCCAGAGTGCAGTCCTCGCATGAACCAGAAGTGACTCCAGTGTCACAAGCTTCCACAGCAAGCTCGTGGACAGACTCCACAATTGCAGAAATGCAAGACTCCAGAGCGCAGTCCTTGCACGGACAAGAAGTGACTCCAGTGTCACAAGCCTCCACAGAGAGCTCGTGGACAGCCTCCACGATAGAGGCAACGCAAGACTCCAGAGCGCAGTCCTTGCACGAACAAGAAGTGACTCCAGTGTCACAAGCCTCCACAGAGAGCTCGTGGACAGCCGCCACGATAGAAGCAATGCAAGACTCCAGAGCGCAGTCCTTGCACGAACAAGAAGTGACTCCAGTGTCACAAGCCTCCACAGAGAGCTCGTGGACAGCCTCCACGATAGAAGCAACGCAAGACTCCAGAGCGCAGTCCTTGCACGAACAAGAAGTGACTCCAGTGTCACAAGCCTCCACAGAGAGCTCGTGGACGGACTCCACGATGGAAGGAACGCAAGACTCCAGAGCGCAGTCCTTGCAGGAACAAGACCATGAGGGTCTAGCAACCTCTCCTGACCAACCAGCGGCAGACGATGCAAGTCTGCCATGCTCACGTGAACAGCAAGAAGGCTATAACAGCCTACCATGCTCCACTACACAGCAGCATGAACATGACGGTCTCTCATGCTACAATGAAGGGCACAGCGCTGAAGACTGTTCAAGCCCAACTGAAGACAAGCCAAAGGAATCGCCTCGTCCAAGCCCGAAGAAAAAAGGTTTATGCGCTGACCTTCAGGATCATTATAGCCGAACAGAGATTAATAATGCTGCACGGCCACAGAAGGATGCTGAGGATTTGCTAACGAAATTAATTGAATGTTTAACTTGCAAGGAGCAGACTGAGAATTGCCAGTGTTTTAGTACGGATCGAAAAAATGGACAAGACATTGATCCTCAGGTAATGGAAATAACACAACCTGAATCATATCTACAGCAGGGACAAATGTCTCCCTTCAACACAACACCGCAAAATCCCAACTTCGGAGACCAGCAGTTAGTCAGTAATGACTCTTCAAACCTTGAGGGGAACATTAATTGCATTGAACCTATACACGCTCCACTGATTATTGAGCAGAACATTGGAGCAAGAATCCTGAGGACACCGACATCGAGTAGCCAGATAACGAATTTAAAACCCACAGCAGTTTCAAGTGAACCAAGTGTGCTTTCCACTAATGGTGAAGATGCAGATAAGGTCGACCCGATTATCCATTGTACCACACTAACCCCAGTGATTAAGCAGTTATGTATGGGGAGTATAATGTGGGCAATTGAGAACAGTAAAAGAGAGACTGTGACCATGCCAGTCCCAGCAAAATCAGACCCAGAGACCATGAAGGCATGTACATTAGACAAAGATACATATGAGGCACCTGAGAAGAAAAGTGAAACGGAATGTTCTTTGGAAAATAGTACAATGTCGATAGAAACATTGGATCCTATATTCGAGACCATACATATGGGAGAATTTGGGGGTAATAAACAAGGTTCTGCAATGTCTGGGGGAAGATTTAAAATTCCAAAGAAGAAAAGCCCAAATGAAGGACAACGGCAAGACAATGACAGTCCACCGACATGGTGTGCACCACCAGATGAAAACTCTGACAATTTACCCAACCCTAGTGAACAGCAAGCTGCTAATGAGGATCTATCCACGGGATGTGAGACGAGTGACGACAGCATCCCACTTCCCATGCAAAAGGTGCAAGGTGACAGACCTCGCCTAGCGCGTACCGAGGCACTCGACGATCACGGTGGGACCACTGACGACTGCGGTGGCAGCGCACCGCTTCCACCCTCGATGGCTCGACCCTCTCCACTGGTTGGTGCATTCCTGCATGTTACGACTCCAGAAGTGCAGCTTCAGGGAATCTCGGCTGCCTCCAGTGAACCTGTTGGGACTCCGGACGGGGGGCATCGACGGAAGGCAGACCGGACTCCAGATGGGGAGCAGCCAAGCGCCGACTCTGATTCGCGCACGCCAGACCTTGCTCCGGACGGGCGGTGTCGCAGCCTCGGTGATGGCACGCTCAGGGTGACGGCGGATGCCACGGCGACAGGGAATGGATCGCGTGGCAGTCCCACTGGGTCGGCAGTGGCAACCAGCACCGGCGGTCCAAGATGGACACACCAATTCGCGCCATCGCCAGACGTTGATGCGAGCAACAATTCTCTCTCCAAGGCGACATGCTTCGACGTTTCTCTGCGGAGTCGCCCTTCCGGCACAGCAGGTGGCCGGAACCAGCGTACACGGTCTCGGCCAACTTCCACATCTGGCACAGTCATCGCCTTGCATGATATTAGTGATGGTGCTACTTCGATGGCAACGACCCATCGGCTACAAGATGCCGTCCACCACAAACATAAAAAGAAAAAGACTCCACCTTGTTCCTGGCATGCAGGGCGGATGGATTGGTGCGTAGGCGCAATCAGCGAGCTTTGCGCCGCCTTCCACGCTCGCAACTGAACCGTACGCACACGCCGGATCCTCCACTGGTTCCCAAGGATGACTTCGTGGAGATGCCACGGATCATGCCCCTTCCATCGCCACCAGAACCAAACCACAGCCAAGGCACCACTAACAAAGATGTTGAATGTTATATTTGCACGAATGAAAAAACCAAGCACTGCACGAAGTACAACAAATGGTAAAGTAGAGACTTCGGCAACAGCATCACCTCCAACAGTCCAAGGTGAACCAGTGTGACCACAAATCTCCACAGCTGAACCGGCTTGAGGACCAGCCCATTCTTGAGGCGGTCACCCATTAGACTGGACTTATAACGCTGTTCATACGTTCAAAAAGTCAAACACTTCTGTATTATAACCTGTTGTTGTTTATTGTTCCAGATATCGTCTGACCAGACCAATGTTCAAGTTTTTTTTTTTTCTTCTCTCGCATCCAAGTTTTGTTATGGTACAACCTTGTTAGTGTGACGCACCCGACATCGCCCCATGTAAATAGTTACGTCATATACACACGCTGTACATAACACACACACACACTCTTCGATGCACTCACGACACAATTATATTTATAACCACGTAGGCACATATCTTTGTAAAAAGGGGGGATGTCATGATATTCAAACACACACATCATGATAGACACACCAACAGACAAATCAGAACACACAACACCACAACCAATGACAGAAAGATATAAAAGCACAGACACGACCCCCGGTGGTCAGTATTAGCTGCAGAGGAGTACCAGGACACATCTGTTACCAAACACACTCAGGGAGACAGCACGTGCAGAGTATCCAGAACGAACTGTATTATAAGAGTTATAATAAAATAGAGTTGTACCACATACAACTGTGTTGGCTCATCTGTGCACCAGAGCACCCAACACCACACTCAGTTTTCAACCACCATCGACATATATTTGAGAATATGATTAACTGTATGAATTTATGTATTAGCCACATGGACATTGTGCATTTTTTAAAGATGTAATTTCAATTTTAAATCTATTTGATATACTGCTTCGTGTAATCCACTGAATCTTTCCACAGATGAAGGATGTTCTTTAATTACTTACTTTAGAAACAATTTTCCTTTATCTACATTTCAGCTGGTGATTAATGATTGGGTTTTACTCTTGAAAGTAAATATTTTGGAGTTAGATTTTTTTTGTGGCGCATGTTCAGTTGGGTGGGGCTTTCCGTCGGCCCTTGGCTCGTCCCCAACCTTGGTCCATTTCCCAGTTTCAAAGCCATTAACAAGTTGCCACAACACAAATTGACCAGCAGTGGCAGACACAGATTTACAATGTTTGTAAACAATTCAAAGTTGACTATTGCCGAAAAGAGGAAGATGTCGCTGAATCTTTCCCACTTGCACTCATCATGGTCAAATACTTGAGGATGCCAACGATGTGCTCTATAATATTCCATGTGGCAGCATAGATCTCTTGGTACATCTGTTGTGCATGTGTGCCTGGGTTCTGGAACAGAATCATGTGCCATGTCATGAGTAGCAACCCTTGTCGCGCAGTAATTGCCATGGTGGATGATATAGAGGTGAAAGAGGACTGATGCTGAATAAAGGAGTTGTGGCTACTGTCAAGTCCTTAGTGAAACCCCACTTGGAGTACTGCATACAATTTTGGTCTCCATTATTAAAAATATACTTGCCATAGAGGTGTGCAGTGAAGGTTCACCTGACTGATCCCTGGGATGGCAGGATTGTCTTTTGAGGAGAGATTTGGTTAACTGGGCTGTATTCACTGGAGCTGAGAAGAATGAGACGGGGTCTAATTGAAACATATAAATTTCTGACAGGGCTGGACAGAAGGATGTAGGGATGATGTTTTCACTGGCTAGGAGGGCGGGGTGGTCTACAACAAAGGGTCACAGTCTCAGGATGTGGGATAGATCATTTAGGACGGAGATAAGGAGGAAATTCTTCACTTGGAGGGTGGTGAACTTTTGGAATTCTCAACACAGAAAGTTGTGGAGGCCAAATTACTGAACATATTTAAGAAGGAAATGGACTGATTTCTAGACTGGAAAGGAGCCAAGAGGTATGTGGGGCGGACAGGAGCTTGGTGTTGAGATAGAGAATCAGCCTTGATCATATTGAATGGCAGAGCAATTTCTAAAGGCCAAATTACCGACTCCTGTACCTATTTTCTATGTTTCTATGTCAGGATAATGGACTTCATAGAATTTACAGTGCAGAAGGAGGCCATTCGGCCCATCGTGTCTGCACCAGCCCTTACAAAGAGCATCCTACTGAAGCCCAAGTATCTACTCTATGCCCGTAACACAGTAACCCCCACTTAACATGTTTTCGACACTAAGAACAATTTAGCATGGCCAATCCACCTAACCCGCACATCTTTGGACTGTGGGAGGAAACCGGAGCACCCGGAGGAAACCCATATACACAGGGGGAGAACGTGCAGACTCCGCACAGACAGTGACCCCGCCGGTCATGACTTCATGAAGAGTTGGCTGTGGCCAGGCACTGAAGGAATGGAATCCTCTCTGGCTCACGGAAATGATTTCCTTGCATGTGCCTCATGTGAATTCAATATACATTCAGTCAATGGCATCATGCACCATGCGGAAAATTGCAATTCTTGCGAACCCTCCTCCTCACTTCAGCTTCTTCTCCCTAGCAAGAGGGAATGAGATGAAGCTGTTTCTCTGTATGTGGAGAGCCTCACAGTGCACTTCCAATTATGAGATTTTTTAAATATCCAGTAGCAGCCTAGAAGGAGCCCAGCACATAATACCTAAGAGCTGCAGTGACCTTGGCGGGGATTCTCCATTGCGAGCCCATCACGCTACCGCTTCTTGTGAGGACGAAGAATTTGACACTCAGTCATCTCTCCAATTCACTGCAGCGGGACCGGAGAATCCCGCTGCCGTGAACATATGGAGAATCCCGCCCCTTGACAACCGCAGGCAATGCAGTCCACGCCCTGCTATGAGGTTGCAGTTACAGCTGTAGGAGTTGGCAGATTTTAGTAACAACCTCCCTACTGAAGCAGAGGCAACTCAAGTATTTTGTTATCTCTTGACGTAGCATAAGCTGTTCCTTGATGTGCACTCTGACAAAGGAAGGTTCAGACTTGGAGATAGCTTTAACACATTTATTACTGTTAACGATTCTCCTACTTGGATTCGACTCTCCTGTTAATCCTGCTATAGCTACTCAGACTAACTAACCAGTCTGCTACAATCCACGTGGTGGGTGTGATGTGTTTCAAATCAACCCTGTGTCAGTACCCACTGGAAAGAGACTGAGCATATGTGATGTGTCCTTTTATATGGGTTGGTGTAATGCCCTCCTGTGGCAGTGTCACCTCTATGTGTATCGTGAATGCCCATTGGTCGTGTCCTATCTTACTGACCTATTGGTTGAATGTCTGTGTGTCATGTCTTTGGTGCTCCCTCTAGTGTCTATCTAGTCTATGTGTATTTACATTGACCCCTTGTTTATTTACAGTGATGCATATCACCACATCAAGCTTGGGTCATCGCTAAAGTTGAGGTTAAAGAATTGTTCCCGAAAGGCCTTTGGTGGGCATGGACACCTGCTGAGATTTCACCACCCTCTCCATATCCTCCTTTCAACAGCTTGTGCTGCTCTGCACGGTCTTGCTTCATTGCCTCAGTCGTGTTCAATTGTCAATGCTTCTCAAGGCCACTCATTTCTGGAAGTAGCTTGTTTCAGCACAGGATTTTAAATGACAAAGAAATAGACTTTAGCACTGGCCATTCTGTTTCTGGAAGACAGCTTTAAAATTGGCCAAGCATAGAAAAGCTCCAAAAGGTTTGTATAATTGCACCAGCAGCCAGAACAAAAAGGTATATGCAGTTCCTGATCCCTTTAAATAACATTAGTAAGGGATCCTTCATTCCATTTAGCATCATGTTCAGCTACGCAAGGTTATGGCGTCGTCACAGAGGTCGCTACCACAGAGAATAGTTGAAACAAACAGAACAAATGCATTGAAGAAAATAGCCGGAGAGTCACATGAGGGAGAAAGGAACAAACGGATGTATTGATGGGGCTAGATGTGGAACTTTGGGTGGAGGGTTGTGTGTCGCCTGGCTCCAATGAGCCAAATGGTCTGGTTCTATGTTGTAAATGCTACACATATCAATGCATCACTTCCTTGGATTTTCACAATAACTTCATTGCAATGTTAATATAAGCCTATTTGTGACACGAATAAAGATTATTATTACTTGTGATGATTATCTTATATGGTCTTCTGATGTGCAGTTTTCAGGTTTCTTCCCTCTGCTGTATGTCTTCTTCTACCTGCTCACTTTATTTTCTTAAGTCTGACTAAAACCCAACTTCAATTCTACTGAAAGAAACACAGATCGCAATTTGTCTTCCCCCCCCCCCCCTCCACGGATACTACCCGACCTGCTGGGTTTTTCAGCATTTTGGGTTTTCATTTTTCTTAGATTTCTACATTTGCAGTTTTCTTTCTTGAGTCTCATCTTTAGATTGTCGATCTCAAAGTGGAAATCTTTACAACATCGCACATCTGGGGTTTGCCACACCTGGGCTCAAACATTACAAAACAGCAACAAAGCACGAGGGAATCACAGTAAAGAAAAGATGGCTCAGAAATCGGATAACGTAGCCTCTACCCAAGCTCGGGAACTGTAGACCTACAAGCAGTTACTGTTTCAAAGATACACTTGTCTCACCACACCAATGTACTTTGAACTTTCATGCTTTCCCTATTTAAAGTTCTTTCCCATAGTGCCTTTAAAGGGACTGTGGTGGCTTGAGACAATACACTGAAGACCTCCAGAAATAACTAAAATGGGTTTATTAACAGTGGCCATAAGCCATCGGCAACTATATATAGACACAGAGCACTGGAGGGGTCTAGGCTATCCAGTTTCAGGGTCCGCACTGCCCAGGCACCTGCTTCCAAGGCCCTCACTTTCTCTCCAGTGGTCGGGGTTCGCATGCACCCGTGCAATTTGCCCCAAACCAGTCACATGGAGCGCAAAGCCTGCCCACTTAAAGGGGCTGAGCTACCACACCTCTCTCCGCTTAAGTCCCTTATTATGTTTTTCAAAGTAAGTTGTAAAGTGCTAAATACAAGTTCAAGAGAAAAAAGTTCAATACAGAGTCAGTTTTTCCAGGGGCTTTTGCGCCTTCACCAATCTCCTTCGTCCCACAGCTGGCTCCACCATCTCCAAGGTAGTCTTGTCGCGTGCAGAAGACGATGATTCAGCTGACTCCACTCTTCTGTCGGGCTACTCGCCTCACAAGTTCCCACCGGGACTGCTGCCGGGCTGACTCCCAAATTTCCGGTTTCCTCCTCTCTGGAACAGCCACAGAAGCACCACGAGCACTCGTTGAACCCATCTGATCTGGAATGGGGGTTACCGCCCCATCAAGTGGTCAACATGCTTCCACATTTATCACATCGGACACAGTCCCCATTGGGACATGATTTGACTGGGGAAGTGGGCCCCGAGACGAAATTCCAAACTAGAACCAGGTCGCCAACCTGCAACAGTCTGTCACCCTTCTGTGAAGTATGTTGATTTTTCTGGTAGGCCTGCGTTCCTCCACCCTCCCCGCAAAATTAGGAAATGTTGAGCATGATACAGCAGCCTTTTTGCACCCTAATTGGTGTCGGGCTAAGGCCATTAAATCCCGCAAGAGGCCTCTTGCAGAATGGAATCTTCCGAGACGTCGCAATCTGGATCGCACTCTCGCTGGGTGAGATCCAGATCTGAATATTTAAATGAGCATAATTGCTCATTTAAATAACCAGACAATGGATTCACCCGACGCCCGAGATTCACCGGCCATACCTGAGAGACCTCGCCAGGGTGTCGTTTAGTACTGGTCCCCACAAATGTGGACCAGTTGTAACAGCACCTGGGGGTTCTTCTGGGCCATTGGAGACCCCCGGGTGGTCGGATACAGGAAAGGGTAGCACCCTGGCACTCCCTCTGCACCTGGGCAATTGACACTGCCAGCTTGCACTTTGGCAATGCCGCCTAGGCACCCTGGAACTGCCTCTATGCTCAGGTACCAGGTTGGCACCGCCAGCGGTCGCGCCCGGGGAAGGCAACTGGAATATTTGCTTCTCCTCCCTCAAAAGTCCCAATAGTGGCTTGTGGTCAGTTATTATAACGAATCACTGTCCGTAAACCTATCAGTGACATTTTTTCACACCCAAGTTGATGACCAGTACCTCCTTTTTGATTTGGATGCAATCTTGCTTTGCTTCTTCGAGGGTCCTTAAATTAAAGGCTATTGCCCATTCAGATCCACCCTCTATCTGATGGGATGGAACGGCTTTGATCCCGTATGGTGAGGTATAGCATGTGAGAACAACTAGTTTCCCCAGGTCGAAATGAACTAAGAGGTTTGAAGATTGCAGACCTTGATTTAGCAAGCGGAAAGATTCTTGTTGCTCCTCTTTCCATTGCCAACGTTGTTTTGTTCCTCAGTGACTGGGGTAGCAGTGCCCATATCTTGGCCAGATGTGGAACAAACTTGCCATAATAGTTCACCATTCTCAGGAAAGATTTCAGCTGTGTTACATTCCTGGGTGCTGGGACTCTCATATAGCATTCACATTTCCTTTTGAGTGGGTGGAGATCTGTGGCATCCACTCAGAACTCCAAGTACGTGACTGCTGTGGCCTGGAAGGTACATTTCTCACGTTTAAGGAGGTTTGCCGCATCTCTGAACCTTTTTAATACATCTTCAAACTTGACATGCGATTTTCATGCGTGACCCCAGTGACTAAAACATCATCTCGGTAGACCATCATTTTTTGGATACTCTGAGGGAGGTTTTCCATGGTATGCTGGAAAATAGTGTAGGCCGAGGGAATTCTGAAAGGTAGCCTCAGGTACTGAAATAGGCCCTTTTGTGTATTGATCGTGGCAAACGTTTGAAACTTCTCATCTAATTCTAACTGCAGGTACTTGTGGCTTGGAGTAGGTGAGGTTTCCTGCCAGCTTGGCGTAGTCCTCGATTCCGGGAATCATGTACTTATAAGAACACAGAAAAATACAGCACAGAACAGGCCCTTCGGCCCACGATGTTGTGCCAAACCT
Source organism: Scyliorhinus torazame (assembly GCF_047496885.1). NCBI lineage: Eukaryota > Metazoa > Chordata > Chondrichthyes > Carcharhiniformes > Scyliorhinidae > Scyliorhinus > Scyliorhinus torazame. Next base: position 181,893,698 of record NC_092707.1, read on the forward strand.
TTGTTCTAGATTAATCATAGATTATCATAGAATTTACAGTGCAGAAGGAGGCCATTCGGCCCATCGAGTCTGCACTGGCTCTTGGAAAGAGCACCCTACCCAAGGTCAACACCTCCACCCTATCCCCACAACCCAGTAACCCCACCCAACACTAGGGGCAATTTTGGACACCAAGAGCAATCTACCATGGCCAATCCACTCAACCTGCACATCTTTGGACGGTGGGAGGAAACCGGAGCACCCAGAGGAAACCCACGCACACACGGGGAGGATATGCAGACTCCGCACAGACAGTGACCCAAGCCGGAATCGAACCAGGGACCCTGGAGCTGTGAAGCAATTGTGCTATCCACAATGCTACCGTGCTGTCCTTAAGAACAAACTAATCTACACTATAGCATTCTACCGTAATCCATGTACCTATCCAATAGCTGCTTGAAGGTCCCTAATGTTTCCGACTCAACTACTTCCACATGCAGTGCATTCCATGCCCCCACTACTCTCTGGGTAAAGAACCTACCTCTGACATCCCCCCTATATCTTCCACTATTCACCTCAAATTTATGTCCCCGTGTAATAGAACATAGAACAATACAGCGCAGTACAGGCCCTTCGGCCCACGATGTTGCACCGAAACAAAAGCCATCTAACCTACACTATGCCATTATCATCCTTATGTTTATCCAATAAACTTTTAAATGCCCTCAATGTTGGCGAGTTCACTACTGTAGCAGGTAGGCCATTCCACGGCCTCACTACTCTTTGCGTAAAGAACCTACCTCTGACCTCTGTCCTATATCTATTACCCCTCAGTTTAAAGTTATGTCCCCTCGTGCCAGCCATTTCCATCCGTGGGAGAAGGCTCTCACTGTCCACCCTATCCAACCCTTGATCATTTTGTATGCCTCTATTAAGTCTCCTCTTAACCTTCTTCTCTCCAACGAAAACAACCTCAAGTCCATCAGCCTTTCCTCATAAGATTTTCCCTCCATACCAGGCAACATCCTGTGGTTTGATCCACCCGGGGAAAAAGTCTCTGACTGTCTACTCTATCTATTCCCCTGATCATCTTATAAACCTCTATCAAGTCACCCCTCATCCTTCTCCGTTCTAATGAGAAAAGGCCTAGCACCCTCAACCTTTCCTCGTAAGACCTACTCTCCATTCCAGGCAACATCCTGGTAAATCTCCTTTGCACCTTTTCCAAAGCTTCCACTTCCTTCCTAAAATGAGGCGACCAGAACTGTACACAGTACTCCAAATGTGGCCTTACCAAAGTTTTGTACAGCTGCATCATTACCTCTCGGCTCTTAAATTCAATCCCTCTGTTAATGAACGCTAGCACACCATAGGCCTTCTTCACAGCTCTATCCACTTGAGTGGCAACTTTCAAAGATGTATGAACATAGACCCCAAGATCTCTCTGCTCCTCCACATTGCCAAGAACTCTACCGTTAACCCTGTATTCCGCATTCATATTTGTCCTTCCAAAATGGACAACCTCACACTTTCCAGGGTTAAACTCCATCTGCCACTTCTCAGCCCAGCTCTGCATCCTATCTATGTCTCTTTGCAGCCGACAACAGCCTTCCTCACTATCCACAACTCCACCAATCTTCGCATCATCTGCAAATTTACTGACCCACCCTTCAACTCCCTCATCCAAGTCATTAATGAAAATCACAAACAGCAGAGGACCCAGAACTGATCCCTGCGGTACGCCACTGGTAACTGGGATCCAGGCTGAATATTTGCCATCCACCACCACTCTCTGACTTCTATCGGTTAGCCAGTTCGTTATCCAACTGGCCAAATTTCCCACTATCCCATGCCTCCTTACTTTCTGCATCAGCCTTCCATGGGGAACCTTATCAAATGCCTTACTAAAATCCATGTACACTACATACACTGCTTTACCTTCATCAACATGCTTGGTCACCTCCTCAAAGAATTCAATAAGACTTGTAAGGCAAGACCTACCCCTCACAATTCCGTGCTGACTATCCCTAATCAAGCAGTGTTTTTCCAGATGCTCAGCAATCCTATCCTTCAGTACCCTTTCCATGACTTTGCCTACCACCGAAGTAAGACCAACTGGCCTGTAATTCCCAGGGTTATCCCTAGTCCCTTTTTTGAACAGGGGCACGACATTCGCCACTCTCCAATCCCCTGGTACCACCCCTGTTGACAGTGAGGACGAAAAGATCATTGCCAACGGCTCTGCAATTTCATCTCTTGCTTCCCATAGAATCCTTGGATGTATCCCGTCAGGCCCGGGGGACTTGTCTATCCTCAAGTTTTTCAAAATGCCCAACACACCTTCCTTCCGAACAAGTATTTCCTTGAGCTTACCAGTCTGTTTCACACTGTCCTCTCCAACAATATCGCCCCTCTCATTTGTAAAAAGTACTCGTTCAAGACCTCTCCTATCTCTTCAGACTCAATACAAAATTCCCTGCTACTGTCCTTGATCGGACCTACCCTCGCTCTAGTCATTCTCATATTTCTCACATATGTGTAAAAGGCCTTGGTGTTTTCCTTGATCCTACCCGCCAAAGATTGTTCATGCCCTCTCTTAGCTCTCCTAATCCCTTTCTTCAGTTCCCTCCTGGCTATCTTGTTTCCCTCCAGTGCCCTGTCTGAACCTTGTTTCCTCAGCCTTACAAAAGCCTCCTTCTTCCTCTTAACAAGACATTCAACCTCTCTTGTCAACCAGGGTTCCCTCACTCGACCATCTCTTCCCTGCCTGACAGCGACATACATATCAAGGACACGTAGTACCTGTTCCTTGAACAAGTTCCACACTTCACTTGTGTCCTTCCCTGTCAGCCTATGTTCCTAACTTATGCACTTCAATTCTTGTCCGACAACATCGTTTTTACCCTTCCCCCAATTGTAAACCTTGCCCTGTTGCACGCACCTATCCCTCTCCATTACTAAAGTGAAAGTCACAGAATTGTGGTCACTATCTCCAAAACGCTCCCCCACTAACAAATCTATCACTTGCCCTGGTTCATTACCAAGTACCAAATCCAATATGGCCTCCACTCTGGTCAGACAATCTACATACTGTGTTAGAAAAGCTCCCTGGACACACTGCACAAACACCACCCCATCCAAACTATTTGATCAAAAGAGTTTCCACTCAATGTTTGGGAAGTTGAAGTCACCCACGAATACTACCATGTGACTTCTGCACCTTTCCAAAATATGTTTCCCAATTTGTTCCTCCACATCTCTGCTTCTATTGGGGGGCCTATAGAAAACTCCTAACAAGGCGACTGCTCCTTTCCTATTTCTGACTTCAACCCATACTATCTCAGTAGGCAGATATTCCTCGAACTGCCTTTCTGCAGCTGTTATACTATCTCTAATTAACAATACCACCCCCCACACCCCAACCTCTTTTACCACCCTCCCTAATCTTATTGAAACATCTATAACCAGGAACCTCCAACAACCATTTCTGCCCCTCTTCTATCCAAGTTTCCATGATGGCCACCACATCGTAGTCCCATGTACCGATCCATACCTTAAGTTCACCCACCTTATTCCTGATGCTTCTTGCATTGAAGTATATACACTTCAACCCATCTCCGTGCCTGCAAGTACTCTCCTTTGTCAGTGTTCCCTTCCCCACTGCCTCACTACATGCTTTGGCATCCTGAATATCAGCCACCTTAGTTGCGGGACTACAAATCCGGTTCCCATTCCCCAGCCAAATTAGTTTAAACCCTCCCGAAGAGTACTAGAAAACCTCCCTCCCAGGATATTGGTGCCCCTCTGGTTCAGATGCAACCCGTCCTGCTTGTAGGGGTCCCACCTTCCCCAGAATGCGCTCCAATTATCCAAATACCTGAAGCCCACCCTCCTACACCATTCCTGCAGCCACGTGTTCAACTGCACTCTCCATATTCCTAGCCTCGCTATCACGTGGCACTGGCAACAAACCAGAGATGACAACTCTGTCTGTCCTGGCTTTTAACTTCCAGCCTAACTCCCTAAACTTGTTTATTACCTCCACACCCCTTTTCCTACCTATGTCGTTGGTACCAATGTGCACCACGACTTCTGGCTGCTCCCCCTCCCCGTTAAGGATCCTGACGACACGATCCGAGACATCCCTAGCCCTGGCACCCGGGAGGCAACATACCTTCCGGGAGTCTCGCTCGCGACCACAGAATCTCCTATCTATTCCCCTAACCATTGAATTTCCTACTACTATTGCTTTTCTATTCTCCCCCCTTCCCTTCTGAGCCCCAGAGCCAGACTCAGTGCCAGAGACCTGGCCGCTAGGGCGTTTCTCCGGTAGGTCATCCCCCCCCAACAGCATCCAAAACGGTATACTTGTTTTGAAGGGGAACGGCCACGAGGGATCCCTGCACTGTCTGCTTCTTTGTTTTCTTTCCCCTGACTGTAACCCAGCTACTCTTGTCCTGTACCTTGGGTGTGGTTACCTCGCTGTATCTCTTCTCTATCACCCCCTCTGCCTCCCGGATGATCCGAAGTTCATCCAGTTCCAGCTCCAGTTCTCTAACACGGTCTTTGAGGAGCTGGAGTTGGATGCACTTCCCGCAGGTATAGTCAGTGGGGACACCAGTGGTATCCCTCACCATCCACATCCTACAGGAGGAGCATGCAACTGGCCTCATCTCCATCCCCTTATCTACCTGGGCAGCCTGATTGATAGTGAGTTTATAGTCCCCACATATTCTTATTAATTGATCTGTAATGAGCATGGGGACGATGGAGCCGCCCATTCAGAAAATTGCACTTGTTTAATGATTTACAGTTCCTCTCATCACTTTAGCTCAGTTTCGACCATTTGATGCAGGGAGTAAGAAACTGGTCTGGCCCTAAAACTCTTAGGTGTCGAGTCTGAATCAACATAAATTTTGGCCTCACACCCTTGATCCCACCTAACTCATTATGAATCGCGTCCTCGTGTCTTCACAGGACGTCTTGAAAAACGCAGTTTGCGGCTTTAAAGATTTTCAGCCAATTATGTTTAATCGGCTGCAACCAGCCCGTTCCCATCAGGCTTAGTCTGTGCCCCTCTATGATAATCTAAGACTTCTTGTTCTTTGTAAGCTACTGGCACACTGGTGGTCCCAAAGATTCTTAGGGTTTCCTCTGTACAAGCATGGCTGTCATGCTATTCAAATTCAATGTCTGAGTCCCTTCTTGAATATAAGTAAATGTCTGTTGCCCCACACTCGTAACTGATGCCCCAGTATTGACTTCCATTTTCAAGGATGTTTCATTCACTAACAGAATTATTTTGATTCGGACTGTCTTATTCACTTTAATGACTTTCAGATGGTACATTTCATGTTCCTCCTCAAACCCTTCTCCACTTGATTCAGTGGGGTCATGGATTGCTGCTGCTGCTGTTTTTTTTGTATTGGCGCTCTTTGCCTCACCTGACAAAAAGCCTGAATATGACCTCTTTGGTTACATAGAAAATTTACAAACTGGTGACAATGGGAAATGGCCTGGGATTCGTCTCCCCCAAACTGAAAACAATTCACCTTTGGTTTGGACTGACGACCCATTTTTTATCCAGTTCTCTAACTTTGATCCAGTCCTAACTGTGCCTGTTCATCTCCCCGCATGCTTCAGGCCTCAATACCGGGGCCCCGCATGGCTGCGCACTTAGCCGCCTACTATATCCCTGTACACACACGGCTGCATGGTAAAATTTGGTTCCAACTCCATCTACAAGTTTGCTGACGATACGGCCATAGTGGGCCGGATCTCTAATAATGACAAGTCAGAATACAGGAGGGAGATAGAGAATTTAGTGGAGTGGTGCAGCGATAACAATCTATCATTCAATGCCAGCAAAATTAAAGAGTTGGTCATTGACTTCAGGAAGCGAAGTACTGTACACACCCCTGTCAGCATCAACGGGGCCGAGGTGGAGATGGTTAGCAGTTTCAAATTCCTAGGGGTGCACATCTCCAAAAATCTGTCCTGGTCCACCCACGTCGCGCTACCACCAAGAAAGCACAACAGCGCCTATACTTCCTCAGAAAACTAAGGAAATTCAGCAAGTCCATATCAACTCTTGCCAACCTTTACAGATGCACCATGGAAAGCATCCTCTCTGGCTGCATCACAGCCTGGTATGGCAACTGCATGGCCCAAGACCGCAAGAAACTTCAGAGAATCGTGAACACAGCCCAGTCCATCACACGAACCTGCCTCCTATCCTTTGACTCCATCTACACCTCCCGCTGCTTGGGGAAAGTGGGCAGCATAATCAAAGACCCTTCCCAGCCGGCTTACTCACTCCTCCAACTTCTTCCATCGGGCAGGAGATACAAAAATCTGAGAACACTCAAAAACAGACTCAAAAACAGCTACTTCCCTGCTGTTACCAGACTCCTAAACGACCCTCTTTTGGACTGACCTCATTAACACTACACCCCTGTATGCTTCACCCGATGCCGGTGTTTATGTAGTTACATTATGTACCTTGTGTTGCCCTATTCTGTATTTTCTTTTATTCCCTTTTCTTTTCATGTACTTAATGATCTGTTGAGCTGCTCGCAGAAAAATACTTTTCAGGGGTGGCATGTGGCGCAGTGGATAGCACTGGGACTGCGGCGCTGAGGACCCGGGTTCGAATCCCGGCCCTGAATCACTGTCTGTGTGGAGTTTCCACATTCCGCCCATGTCTGCGTGGGTTTCACCCCCACAACCCACAGATGTGCAGGTTCGGTAAATTGGCCACGCTAAATTGCCCCTTAACTGGGAAAAAAATAATTGGGTACTCTAAAAAAAAAATTTTTAAAGAAAGAAAAATACTTTTCACTGTACCTCGGTACACGTGACAATAAACAAAATCCACAATCCACGGCCTTGCGCCCTACAACTGATTCACTTCCTCTTCTAGCAGGCTTTGCAGCTCGGATGCATCTTTTTCAGTGCACTTTATAGTCCTGTGCTAGCTTGATTATTTTGCCGAATGTGATTTTAGTTCCAGCCAGGAGATTTTTTTTGGATGCTTAGGTTGTTGATCCTGCAAACTAGGCGGTTGCACAGCATATCGCCAAGCGCTGCTCCGAACTCACAGTGCTCAGCTGTTTGGCGGAGCAGGCTAAGAATGTGGGGATAGGTTCTTCTGGGTCCCTAGCAGCAGAGTTGAATTTGTACTGCTTCAGGATAATTGAGGGCCTGGGGTTAAAATGTTCCTTGACCAACGTGACGAGCTGGTCAAATGTTTTTGAGTCGGCAGCCTCCAGGGGCATAAGATTTCTTATCAGGTTGTAAGTTTCAGGCCCACAAACCGTCAAAAGTATCACCTTCTGTTTGTCTCTTCCTGCTACCTCATTTGCTGTGAAGAACCAGCAGAGCCATTCGATGCACTGTCTCCAGTCTTCCACCTTCTGATTGAATGATTCTAACTTTCCGATCATTGGCATCTTAGTCACTTTTTGGATGCTACTATCAGAGGCTCCCGAGTCTCATCTGTCTTTGGGTGTTTTCCTCCTTCCCCCTTCAAATCCCGGACTGCTGAAGTCTAACGACCGAAACGCTTCCCTCACCTTCAATGTGGTGGCTCGAGACTGTACACTGGAGACTTCAGATAGCAACTAAAAGAGGTTTATTAACAGTCGGCAAAGGCAACTATTACAGGCACAGAACATTGCTGGATAGGTCTTGACTCTTCAGCTCCGTGGTCCACGCTGCCCCGGCCCCTAATCCCAGTGCCCCGTGCTATCTCTCCATTTGCCGGGGTTCACGGGCTCTTGTGTGATTGGTCCAAAGCCGGTCAAAGGCCACCCCCTTAAAGGGCCGGGCTACCACAGGGACAAGCCAGATTAAATGCAGCTTCCTTTAGCAGTAGAGAGCGTTCCACTAGGCAATTCCTTTACGTGTGTTAAAACAGGGCAGTCAGGATATAAACACTCCCCCAGTTATATAACAACACAAGTTGTCACTCACCTGTCATGAAATGTTGCACTTCCTCACTTATTATGGATAATACCACAAAAGATATGCTGGGCTTTACAGTAAGTCCAAAACTTTCTAGGTATTAGCTCACAGCTTGACATAGGAATTTTGCTTTGTTTTATGGTGACTAAGAGAGATCAAAAAGGTTTGGATGAGTGTGTGGGAAGGAATTGCACAGCTAAATCGACAGTATCAAAACCAGTGGATGTGCAGACAGATGTTGACATTACTGTGAGCCTGAATGCGGATGTAGTATTTTACCAGTCTTTCTATAATCAAACCTTCATCTAACAATCAAAGGGTAGGAATGATGTTATTCACTGGCAGAGCAGAGACAGTGATTTGTAAACATCCATGTTCCCAAGTTTCCGCAACAGCCCAAAACTCGTTTGGTCACGTCATTTATTTTGTTTGCCCAACTATTTTTACACAGCTGACTGACGACAATGGCATAAAGTCCAGTGCAACTATCATCTACACCACTGCTTCGGCATCTCTCATGAAATTGCCAACTGCTTCAGTGCCGGTCACCTGACGGGAAAGGTCAATGATTTAAGACATACTGAGAAGTTAGACAGTAACTGAGCTTTACACACAAAAATAATGGCCGGGATTCTCCGATCCCGCGGCTAAGGTTCTGATGCCGGTGTCAAAAGTGGCGCGAGCGACTTCGGCATTGAGGCCAGCAAAAGTGCGCGTATTCTGTGCCACGGAAGTGGCCAGCACGGGCGTCACGGGAAGCGCGACCCATAACGGTATCACAGACGCGCGCAGCGTAATTGACGCCACGCTGCGTCGCTGTTAAATAGACGGCAACAGCAGAGACACAGTTCAACGTGGGAAGACAGCCGCCTGCCGCGCAGCGCCAAAGTTCCAGGACCGGGATATCGAGGCGCTTCTGGATGCCGTGGAGCAGAGGAGGGAGGCCCTGTAGCCCGGACACGGCCGTAGGGTCGCAGAAACACCAGCCGGCGCCTGTGGAGGGAGGTGGGAGATGCGGTCAGCACCGTGGGCATAACCCCCAGGACAGGCAGCCAGTGCCACAAGAAGGTCAATGACCTGATCAGGACAGCTAGGGTGCGTACCCCCACTGTGCCCATGGCACCAACCACCCATCCCCCCACACATGTGGCACCGACCTCCCCCTCCGCATGATAGCTGAGACCCACATGGCTGCACCCACCCATGCAAGCTGCATAGGCAGGATGGTCTGTGAACCTATGGCAACATACACCCAACCGATGGGCTGCAAGTATATGTCCGCCTAACAATGATCTTTTTCTCCCCACCCCCTCCCCCCGCCCAGGAGAAGTGCGCCTACAACAACTGGGAGCGTGCCAGGACCGGAGGGGGTCCAACTGAATTGCGCCCCCTCACTGTTGCTGAACAGAGGGCCCTGGACCTCGCAGGCGGACCCGAGGACCGGGAGGTTGCGGATGCAGAGATCAGAGGCGCACAACCAAATGAGACCCCCTCTGCTTGCCCTCCCCCTCCCCCTTCCCCCCCCACTCCCACCCCCCTTCCTCTCCCCCTTCCTCCCTCCCCCCCTTCCCCCCTCCTCCCATCCCCCTCTCCTCCCACCACCCCCTCAGCCCCATCTGCGTATCTAACCATGCATGCCGTCTTGTGTATTGCAGGACGACACGGCGATCCACCCGTCCCCGCAGATGCAGGCCACCCCCAGGCCGTGCCAGGGCAACCACAAGCCAGGCACCAACCCGGGCCATCAGCCGGAGGCCGCCCCCAGTCAGTGGTGGGGCGACCACAAGCCATGGATCGACCTGGGCCATCAGGCATACGCTGCCCCCAGCCAGTGCCAGTGCACGACGTAGGGACTCATCCAGCCACACCGACAGCCCCCCATCCCTGTCAACTCAAGACACCACAACACAGGGGACTCGCCACGATGACACCAACACACAGGACACAGAAACCCAGGACACCCACACACAGAGGATGGACGGACTTCGGGTCCGATGAGGACCTCCACGGAAAGCCACTTTTATCACCTACACCTCAACCATCGCAGAGACTATCACCTCGGTTGGTCGACCTGGCGATAAAGATTCTGGGACACTCACTGGTGCGCACAACACAGCCGTCCCAGTGGAGGTAGGAGCAGCCGAGGGGTCGGACGGTCGAAGGGCTGCCCGGCCCCAGCAACCAGCTGCCGCCCAGACGGGTCCCGGGTTCCTGGAGCTCCCACACCCACCCATAGACCCGATGCAGTCAGGGACCTTGGGACAAGTGGAGAGTGTGACGGCCGGCTTGCGGCAGCTGCAGACGCAGGTGGAGGAGTCCACCCGCGTGCAGGAGCAGGGAGTGGTGCCGGTCATACGTGCCACCCAGGCCGAAACCGCACGGGTGGTGTCCGCGGTGGAGGCAATGGGTGTTTGGACATGGGTAGCAGTATGAAAGGCCTGGGGCTTTCCGTGCAGGCGGCGTCCGTGGCCCAGGACATGGCTGCCCTCTCACAGGCAGCCATGAGTCAGAGCCAGCTGCAGATCGCAGAGGCGCTCAACGCCGTGGCCCAGTCCCAGCAGGCCATGGCCCAGTCCCAGCAGGCCGTGGCCCAGTCTATGCAGGCCGTGGCCCAGTCCCAGCAGGCCATGGCCCAGTCCCAGCAGGCCGTGGCCCAGTCTATGCAGGCCGTGGTCCAGTCTCAGCAGGCATTGGCCCAGTCTCAGCAGGCCATGGCCCAGTCTCAGCAGGCCATGGCCCAGTCTCAGCAGGCCATCGCAGAGAGCATCGGCGCCATTGCCCAGGTGCTGGCCGGCGTCACCCAGACACAGACAGGGATGGCCAACTCCCTGAGCTCCATGGCTGCAAACTTGCAGACCCTTGTCGATACCAGGGCGGGCCTCCAGGACTGGCAGCGCCAGGTGCATGGGGTCCTCGGGTGCTGGAACCGCTCACACGCCCATCCCATGGAGAGTCCCGAGGGCCATCGGGCACCCTGAGGGAGGAGAGGTCTCGGAACACCGCAACACCTCGGACTCCCCCCTTCCGTTCCAGGTGCATCTGGTGGGCAACGAGCAGAACAGGCTGGCAGAATGCCATCCCGCTCGCCCGAGGCGCAGCCTGGCCCACCCAGACCGGGCCGCCCCAGGAAACGGCTGCCAAAGGGGACCCTCGTCACAGGGTTGGAGTCACATGAGTCAGCCTCAAGTTCTGCTGTACCATCTGCGGAACCACCTAGATGTGGTCATAGGGCCCTTAGGCCAGAAGATTAGACACTGAGTAAGTTGGCACGGGTGCAGGGCACAGACTAGTTATAGGGACTAAGGCACGTGTATGAACTGACTGTCATTAAAAGCACTTTCACACCGACAGAAGCTGCCTCTGTGCTCTGTCCGATGCGTGCGGGGGTGGGGTGGGAAGTGGGCGCCAGTGTGTGTGAGGGGTGATAAGAGGTCGAGCTCAGGTGAGTGTGGCGTGCGACCCCCCCCCCCCACCCGGGTCGCACTTGCCACCCCGCCCCCAGGCAGAAGACAGGTCTACATCTAATGATGTAGAGCCCGGAGCTCATCGCAGAGCGGGTTGTCATCATCCTCCACGCCATGCAATAGACCCACTTCCACTGGTGACTGTGTGAGCCCTGCCCGTTGTGCCGCAGGTGGATGTGCGATGGAGGGGTGGTGTGCATGCGGGTGGTAGGTGATGGGCGGGGTGAGTGTGGTTGGCGATGGGCGGGGCGAGGGTGGTTGGTGATGGGCGTGGTGAGGGTGGTTGGCGATGGGCGGGGTGAGGGTGTGAACCGTGTGGCTATCAACCCGTCCCGTGCTCGCTGGCCCAGCCGGTATCGGTGGGCAACATCCCGTCCCTGTCCAGCCCGTATGTCCCGTACATTGCCACCCCCCTCCACATCCTCCTCATCTGGGGAAGCATGCCCTTCGTCGTGTTCTCCCCCTCCCCCTCCTCCTCCTCCTCTGCCTCCAGCACATCGCCCCTCTGCTAGGCTATATTGTGGAGGACGCAGCAGACCACAACGATGCGACCGACCCGCTCTGACGGGTACTGGAGGGCCCCTCCAGAGCGGTCAAAGCACCTGAAGCGCATCTTCAGCAGCTGCAAAGCACAACTCGACCACATCCCTGGTCGCACAATGGGCATCGTTGTAGCGGGTCTCTGCTTCGGTCCGTGGCCTCCGTATAGGCGTCATCAGCCACAACCGCAATGGGTAACGCCTGTCGAACCAGCCCGCAGCCCGGGGCGGGGGGGGCGGGGGGGGGGGAGTTCCGCGAACATGGTGGGAATGAACGGTTGTGCCAATGTGAACGAGTCTTGAACACTGCCCGGATACCGGGCGCAGACGTGCAGGATCCTCATCCGGTGGTCACAGACCACCTGAATGTTCATGGAGTAGGACCCCTTCCTATTCATGAACACGGCCCTGTTATCCGCTGGTGGCTGCATGACGACGTCCACCCCATCGACCGCGCACCGGACAATTGGAATCCTGGCCACGGCCATCCTGGTGGCCGCGGTCCACAGCAAACTGAATGTAGATCTCCGTGATGTCGTACAGGCCGTTGGTCACTGCACGGATGCACCGGTGCACTGATGGCTGCGAGATGTCAGACAGGTCCCCACTCGGCGACTGGAATGACCCATCACTCAGAAGTTCAGGGCGACCATCACCTTGACGGCCACTGGGTTAGCGTGTCCTCCCCCAGTTCCACGCGGTGCCAGGTGTGCCATCAGGTGGCAGATATGGGTGAGGGTTTCCAGTCTCATCCGGAGTCGCCTCCTGCATGCCCTGTCCGTGAGGTCCTGGTAGGACATGTGGCACCGGTACACATGAGGCCTCATCGGGTGCCTCCGTCGCCGTGGCACCGCCTCCTCCTCCTCGGCCTCCCCCTAGTCCTGTCGGGCGGGCGGCCCTCCAGCCTGGTCGGCTGTCACCTGCCCCTCTGCGGCACGCTCCTTTGCGGCAGCCTCCGCTGCTTCCCTGGCACGCCCCTGCTCCAGCTCCCATAGGGCTACATGCAGGGCAGCGGCCCTCGCCACGGCGGCCAACATCGCTGGGTGATGGCCAAACATAACGTTCTGCAGGTGGTGGGGTAGACGACATATCATCATTGTACATATCCCCTCCGCAACCAGGTGCCATGGGCCACATGGTCGCCACTGTTGTCAGCTGGCACCTAGCCACGCAAACCCCCCCCTCCAACCCCGGCGCACCCCACCCAACCACCCCCCGACACCGTACTTTAAATGTCTTATTTAGAGAGTGTTACTTCCATCCTGGTTAATTGTACGAGGTCATTGCACAAGATGATATCATAGCTAAGGAAAAGAATGGGTAACTGCAAAGTTTGATTAGCTCATTTACCTAGTTGGGCACTGCAATAGAATGTTATTATTATGCATCTTCTTATTTACATCCATTGCTGATGTCATCATTGATGTGACATCACTAGTTGTTGTTGCTGTTACCTGTGTATATTTGCATTTAGCTGTCATTAGTTCAAATTCTAGTCTGTTACTGTTATTTCGATGTTTAGTCAGTTGCTCTTGTTTTTGAGTCCATACTGTATTTCAACTTTTGTTACTTTTATATATTAAAGAAGATTGGGCGCGATTCTCCCAGCCTCACGCCGGGCTGGAGAATCGCCGCAACCACGCCACGCCGCCCTGATGCCGGCGCGCGATTCTCCGAGGTGCGGAGAATTGGCGCCATTTGCGCCGGCACGTTTGGCGCGGCGCCGGTCGCAGGCCGCTGTACGAGGCCGGGCCGCCGATTCTCCGGCCCGGATGGACCGAGCGGGCGCGCGGAAAACGCAGAGTCCCGCTGGCGCCGTCCATACCTGGTCGCTGCCGGCGGGAACTGCCGAAGGGTCGGGGGACAGCCTGTGGGGAGGGGGGGGGGGGGGGGGGGGGGGCTCCGTCCCCGGGGACAGGCCTCCGATGGGGTCTGGCCCGCGATCGGGGCCCACCGATCGGCGGGCCGGCCTCTCCCCCCCGGGCCTACTTTGTTGCACATCCGGCTCCAGAACCCGCGTCATGTTGCGTCGGGGCCAGCGCGTTCCGTAAAGCCACCGCGCATGCGCAGGTTGGCGCATCGCCGCTGCACATGCGTGGGTTGGCACCGCCCCAGTGCGCACCAGGAAGTGAGGCTGGAGCGGCGTGAACCGCTCCAGTGCCGTGCTGGCCCCCTATGGGGGACAGAATCGCTTGTGCCCGTGCCCATTTCGCGCCGGCATGAAACGCGACGGTGTTCACAATGGCGCGGACAATCTGTCCCGCGATCGGAGAATCGCGCCCGTTATTTTTAACTTTAAGATTAGCTTAACTTTAAGTTTCAATTTTTGTGGACAAGTTACCATAGGCTCTAACAATAAAGCCCCCTGAAAGCACAGCAGTGATGTGAGGAAAAGGCAAGAGGTTGGAATGAGCGGAGTTGCTCGTGCAGAGAGCCAGAACAGACACAATGGGCTGAATGGCCTCCTTCTGCACTGTAACCGTTCTGTGATACTATGGTGGGCAAAAATAAATGCCAATGCTTTCAATAAAGGCTGTCTCGAAGAAAGATGAGAGGTAATTAGAAATCAACCTGTTTCAGGGCTCACGCTACCTGTGCATTCAGGTTTCCACCTATTAAAGATGCTGCACATTAAAAATGAGATCCAGGCTCCTCGATCACTCACATATCTGTGGGGAATTTTGAATGAATGACACCTGTATATCTACATAATTTTAGAAAATGAGTGATTTGAGGAAAAACAGGAAGATTTGGTATATACAGGGGACTTAACTGACAAATTACCCGTCATTACATTATGCAATTGGCACCGATGTTGTTGAGGAAACCTTCGTGCCATCAGTCAGATATCGACGGCTGCTCATTATACTTTTGGATAGTATAAATGAATAGTCTGTATGGATCACTCAGCGTAGCGGAGTTGATACCCTAAATCCTCGTCTGGGAACAAGTACTGATACCTTGACAAGCCATTTGAACTGTTATATCACAGGTGAATTTCCCCAGACGATAACACCCGGTGCATCATGTAAGAAAAGTGAATTACCTGCTGAACCATCTGCTTGTGTCAACAGATTTCTCTGGTTTTTTGCCCGCAGTCGGTTGGAACCTGAGGAAGGATTATGTTGAATACAAAAATTGAATGTGCGCCAGGAGCCCACAGAGTCCTCGCTGCAGTGAGTCAGCTGTGAAATTCATTCATATTAAAGTGGCCACAGAACATTCCTTGCACCAAGTTTTGTGCATAACAGTTGAACAGGCAGAAGCTCCAAGACAGTGCGTTAAGAAGCTCTGAAATCACATTAGTCCTGCGCATAATAGCAAAGTCATTCCCCTGACAGATGGTGTTTTCCTGAAATCATTTGATCTTCAGGATATCAGTAGAATGCTAGTTTGGAACAGATGTGTTGCCGTGTCTCTTTTTGCTGACTGAATGTAACATATGAGTGATTTTATGTTATTCAATCCTGTCACTAATCATGCTGCACTGATCCCAACTCTCCTGCAGTCTGCCACAGCTTCTCAAATCTCAATGGTGCATCTAATTAATAAAGCACCAATTTACAATCAAATACACACATGCAAAATACTACTTTTCTAGAGAAACAGAGGAGGATAATTATTTAAGCATGTAAAACCACATCACGTCAAACGTACCATTGAGCAGCTGTGAAGACGGGGATCGTAGCAGCAGCAGTAGAAAGATTGGAAGCCACTTCTTCCTGGCTTTTCCCTCTGGCAATTAAATGGCAGAAAATCAGGGATTATAGGTGGGTTCTCTCTTCTTTCTTTGTCATCTTTTGTACAGCATTCATTACCTAGTTTTCCAATAATCAGGTCAATTAAAAGATCAGGAATAACAATCCCTGAAAAAAAAAATACTTCTCATACTTACTGCTAAGAGATTTGGCCTGTGATCAGCTGACCAACATCATCACCGTTAATTATAGAATCATAGAATCCCTATAGTACAGAAGGAGGCCATTTGGCCCATCGAGTCTGCTCCGACCCTTCGAAAGAGCACCCCCACCCATGTCCACTCATGATGTGAACACCTATTACATGAAAAGTACTTAGAGTTAGCACTCAGTGCTGGTGGTAGCTAAGCAGGCCAAACCCAAATAACCATTCCTCACCCACTTATACCATTGGAAAGGTTCGTCGGTACTGTAACCTGTGAACAGTTCAGAAGACAGTTTTACTTCAGTTCTTTGATTTCACAGATCATGCAGAACACCTCTCATTCTCACTAATTTATCCTTGTTTTCATCTCTCGTAGCTGTCTTTCTAGCTCCATAATTCCGTCAATGATTAGGTTATCTCCGTGGAATCATGCCAAGATACCTGTCCTTATATTTACACACAAAACGTGATTTTCTCCTCCACGACAAGTCACAAGGGAAAATATTTTCCTATTACTGTACATGTTGTTACAGATAGCAGAGAGAGGCAAACTGAACTTCTTTACCCTCTCACCATTTGCCTGTAAACAGAGGTGTTTTGGAATTATTTTCAATGTCAGCTGTTGCTTGTTTACCCAAACCCTCAGTTTGTGTGGTCCAATTTTATAAGCAGCTCACAACAAACTTTCTTTGTGATTAACTCAGAAGGTTAGTTTATTTCACATTCAAACCCAGGCCGGGAGCAGGGGAGGCAGGGAGGAGGTGCAATGTTCGCATCTCACATACACACACACACACACACAGTAAGAAGGAAAGAAAAGAGTTTTTTTTTACCGCTATGGATAACAAAGGTAAAAGAACCACAAAAATGAATATTAGTTCTTGTGATTTCCAGAGTCGAGAAAGTCAAAGTCCAGAGGGGTGTATATTTTGTGGCAGAGTTTAGTTCAGATGAGTTCCTAGTGAAAGACAGCAGCATCTAAGTCCTTCATTTCATTTCATTTTTCATTGACAGTGAATGAAGATGCAGCATAATGAGATTTCTGAATCTGGGCTGCTTAGCGGGTAATGGTTGGAAGTTTTTAATATAAAACAGGCTTCGAGGAGTTGAGAGATGGATTGGCTGTTTGGTCAACCAGGAGTCCTGATGTTGTTCTTTTCTGGTTTGAAGTAATCAGCAGATTGATCTGGGAGGTTAGAAATGTCATATTAAAACTGGCCAGGAGACTAGAAGCATGGGGTGGCATGTGGTGTGACACATTAATGAGTTAATTGCAACTTCACAAGCAGAATATATGCCCCTGGCCCAAATCCACTGTTTTCCTTCGGAGTGAAATGGTGGCTGTTAATGCCTCATCAGGGATAATGAGCTTCACTATTTCTGCCTTTGATATCACCCCAGCTGGGGAGCCAATTCTTCTGTTAGTCTTTTGGTTTTGAAATTATTATGTGGCCTTACAATGGGGTCTGAGTCTGAGTTTCTCCGATGATAAGTGTGGAATTCCTTTGTTCTTGTATTCTCTGTTGGATGCTTCCAGAACAGATGGCCAATCTTGTGAGTCATGTGACCTGTAGTAGTCATCTTCTGCTTCATCAAAGGTCCGTTCAAAAATAGCCAAAAAATGAATGAAGTTTTGATGTACACAGATTTGATTTCTTGCCATTGCTTTTTGACATGACAATGTTATTTTACAAAGCTGGGGCGAAATTCTCCGGAAACGGCGTGATGTCCGCCGACTGGCGCCCAAAACGGCGCGAATCAGACGGGCATCGCACCGCCCCAAAGGTGCGGAATGCTCCTCATCTTTGGGGGCCGAGCCCCAACATTGAGGGGCTAGGTCGGCGCCGGACGGATTTCCGCCCTGCCAGCTGGCGGAAAGGGCCTTTGGTGCCCCGCCAGCTGGCGCGGAAATGACATCTCTGGGCGGCGCATGCGCGGGAGCGTCAGCGGCCGCTGACAGCAATCCCGCGCATGCGCAGTGGAGGGAGTCTCTTCCGCCTCCGCCATGGTGGAGAGTGTGGCGGAGGCGGAAGGGAAAGAGTGCCCCCACGGCACAGGCCCGCCCGCAGATCGGTGGGCCCCGATCGCGGGCCAGGCCACAGTGGGGGCACCACCCGGGGCCAGATCGCCCCACGCCCCCCCCAGGATCCCGGAGCCCGCCCACGCTGCCTTGTCCCGCCGGTAAGGTAGGTGGTTTAATTTACGCCGGCGGGACAGGCATTTTAGCGGCGGGACTTCGGCCCATCCAGGCCGGAGAATCGAGCGGGGGGGCCCGCCAACCGGCGCGCCGCGATTCCCGCCCCCGCCGAATATCCGGTGCCGGAGAATTCGGCAACCGGCGGGGGTGGGATTCACGCCAGCCCCCGGCGATTCTCCGACCCGGCGGGGGGTCGGAGGATCTCGCCCCTGATCTTTACAACAGTCTTTTTCAGTGATCCTATGACAACTGGAGATTTTCACACTCATGCCCTGTCAAAGCTAAGAAACAGTCAATCTTTCCTATCAAAATGATTCTGCTTTGAGATTGGAATTTCTGAGCAGAAATCTGACTCCTCCTGGCGTTTCTAAGCTCAAGCGGTACTTTTAACTGGCAAGCCAAGGACTTTATTCAAGCATGTCTACAATGAGCCCAGAAACCTTCTCTTGTGGCCTGACCACCTCCTAATTTAAGATTCTCAATGGCCTTCAGTTTATTTTACATTAAATGCAAAAAAGCATGCTACCATCAGAACTAAAATATTATTTTCTAAAATTTAGTTTCTTGCCAATTCTTCAGTGTTTTCTTTTTCTATTTCACTTTCTTTTGAAAAAAAATAATTTAGAGTACCCAATTCAATTTTTCCAATTAAAGGGCAATTTAGTAAGGCCAGTCCACCTGCACATCTTTGGGTTGCGGGGGCGGAACCTACGGAAACACGGGGAGAATGTGCAAACTCCACACGGACAGTGATCCAGGCTGGGATCGAACCTGGGACCTCGGCGCAGTGAGGCAGCAGTGCTAACCACTGTGCCACCATGCTGCCCTTTCTATTTCACTTTCTAAATGAAACATGGAAGACACATAAGTTATAAAAGTCAAATTACTTTAAAGGAAATACTACCACTATTTGCTCCAGATCTCATCTCACAGCAGCACAACAAACTGGATGGGATCTGAGGGGCTTGTATAGGGGTGATCTAACGCTGCAAGATGTTCTGGCACTGCCTTCATGTTAAGCTTTAGTGGAGCAGGCTTAATTGATAGCCTCATTACAATTAGGAAGATAAGTAGATTACAGGAAACCTTCAAATGGCTAAGGAGATTATTCATTATCGCGGGAAGTATCTGAAAACTCCCTCAAAACTGGAATGGTTTAGTCTCCTGGACAGTCTGATTCTTGAAGACTGACTTGCACAAGATAAGAAAACATATAACTGTCTATGCCAAACATAGGATTACTTTGAAATCCATTTAATAGTATCCAGCAAGCACCTCGAGGTTATGTCCGAGAACATAGCATGCATCTGCAAGTGTGGTCTATGTAATGTACTCTTCAGCAAGGTTATAATAAATTGAAATGATCACTGGTTCATATTTACTATTCAAAGATTGGGTACAGTATTCAAAGAGAAGTCAGCCGATAGTTTCCAAGTAAGATGACTCTCTAATCACCACTACTTTCTTGGGATTTTGATAACTTTCCATCTGTGCCTCATAAGGTTTCTTGGCAAGCTGCCTTAACATTACAGCCTTATCATATTCCTTTTCAGCACTGAAAGTGCTTTAATAAACTGATGATGGTACTTTGATGAAGAACCATTTCAAAATGGAATGCTCTATTTGTTAAAAATGTAAACTCACCCTCAGTATCACCATTATTTAGGTTCTCTGATTCCACATCCTGATCTCTTGCCTCCCTATTGTTATGGGCCAGGGTTTAGAGAACCCCAAAGTGTATCATGGAGTTCACCTGACCCACAACAAGTGTGGTACTTCAGAAATTGAAAAGTTATTTTTTAAAGTAAAACAATGTTTATTCTATGAACTCAAGTTAACCTTTCTAAAACAGTGAACATCTTAGCAACCAGTAAATCAAATACATCCCCCAAAGAATACAACACTAAGTAACCTCTATGCTGTCCTTTTACACCCAAAAGACTTAACAAACCTTTAAACAGAAGTTTACATTCAATACTGAAAACATTTATAATTCTGAATTCACCAAATGACCAAGAGACAGTCCTTCATGGCAGAGTGCTCAACAATACAGCTGTTTTGGCTGACTTCAGCTGCAACACACTGAAAAACGAAACCAAAAAGACAGACACACCCAAGCTTTTCTCAAAGAGAAATTAAAAAGCAGAACCAGAGCTCAGCTCCACCCACAC
This sequence comes from Scyliorhinus torazame, assembly GCF_047496885.1. Classification (NCBI taxonomy): domain Eukaryota; kingdom Metazoa; phylum Chordata; class Chondrichthyes; order Carcharhiniformes; family Scyliorhinidae; genus Scyliorhinus; species Scyliorhinus torazame. The sequence goes on from NC_092707.1 coordinate 181,913,916, forward strand.
TCTGACATCACTGCAGTAACATGAGCAGCCAAACATTTCTAAAAGTGAGATTCTCATGATACTATGGATTATAGCAGCATTCCCATGCAGGCAGGAAACCCATAGAAGTGGCTGGAAATATTTGGTTCCTTATTGCTTTTATTGTCATTGATCATTCACTGAAGATATGGGTGTTCAGTCAGTATCTTCACTTGATGATTAGTTAATATTGGGGGTTCACTGGGGAATAATTGAATACATAAATTGTGAATTGTTACGATCTTGGGTCCATTACATGAAACGATAGTGGAAGCAAACTCAATGGTCACTTACCAAAGGGAATTTGATATATATTTGAAAAGAAAAAGAAAATCAGGTTTATGGGGAAGAGCAGTGTAGTGAGACTAATTGGATAGCTCTTTCAAAGAGCCAGCACATGCATAATGGGTCATATGGCCTCCTTCTACACTGCTTCTTTGCAGTTGATTCTGCTGCTGCATGATTGGCATTGTTTACAAATTTACAGAGGCACACCTCCGTCCCTAGATAGTGAGCGGTCAGCTGGTGGCGAGAGGGTTCATGATGTGTACAAGCTGTACAGCTTATGGTGACAAGGTTCATTAAACAACAGATAAAAGCAAAATCATGCGGATTCTGGAAATCTGGCTGGATAAACTCAGCAGATCTGGCAACGTCTGTGCCGAGAGAAACAGAGTTAACGTCTCAAATCCAAATTACCCTTCTACAGATGTATAAGGGCATTTAGACTCGAAACATTAACTTTGGGCATGATCTAATGGCCTTGTCCGACTTGGGACATGATGAGGCCAGTCAACTCGTTACGCCTTGCGAGATCTAACGGGATCTGGCGAGGCGTCGCGATCTGGATCTCGCTGGGTGGCAGCCAGGTTTGCATATTCAAGTGTACAGTCAGGCTCACTTGAACATGCTCTTGCCAGAGGTACCCAAGGCGCAAGAACTATCCTCCACACCTTGGAAACCCTGAGCGAGTGCTGTTGTTTAGCACTGGTCTCCACCAACATGGACCAGGCACACTGGCACTTGGTGGGGGTGGGAATTAAGGGGCCCTGGATGGTTGGGCTCTGGACAGGGTGGTATGCTGGCACCTATGATGCCACCTGGACACCAAGGCACTATCAGCCAAGCACCCTGGCAGTACCACCTGGGTGGCACTGCCAAGGTGCCAAACTGACTGCCTGGTTGGCATTTCACCCACACCAGTGATTGCATCCCTTGGACTGCCCTTGTGGGGTGGGGTGGGGGGCTTGATGACTCCCTTATAGGCGAGCTGTGTCATTGAGGGGGTCCGGAGGCAGCGGTGGGAGAGTCTACAGATCGGGGTGCATTGAAAAATGTTGTCCTGATCTCTTTCTGCATGGCGAGCAGAGCTCTTTTAATGCAGGAAGTGGGATAAAGTGCAGCCTCGGCAGGGTATTCCTCGGCAAGGCCCCAAAATGAAGCATTTCCTGTTTAAAAGCGGGGTCGTTATCGCGCTGTCAGTGCTGGGAAACACTCAGCTAAACACGCTCGACATGGGACTCTGTTTCACTTCCATTAAATCACCCCCTCTGTTTCTCTCCACAGATTCTGTGATTGATCAACGTGTCTGTTTTGTCCTTTCATTTATTTGTATATAGTGTACTGACTCACTGGCTCTACATGTTACAGTGCATTGCATAGCTGGCTACATCAGGCTGCCTTATTTCAGAACTTTAATAAATGTCACAGTGGTATCTTTGCTCGATTAGGAGTATTTTGACATAGTTTTAATACATAAGATCATAAGAATTATGAGGTGGAGAAGGCCACTCGCCCCTCGAGACTGCTCCACCATTCAGTAACATTTTGTTATTGTTTATGGATTCAGGTATGTCCATATATAATTTGGCGCATGCATTGTACCTGGGTGGTTTGCTGTACTGTGTAACCACCATTATCCATGGTTCTGTGTGATTTCTTATATGTTTAGCACGTACATTTGGTCCATGTGCACACAGAGGTCCGATGCATGCATAATATGCTTTGGTGGTTTAGTGCATGTTCGCATGTTGCAAGAAATTTGTATGTCCATCCATGTTAGAGTGAGGGAAGGTAACAAGAGCACATGAAAGAATGGTTATAAGTACCAAATGAACATTGATACTTGGTTATGCCACCTGAAGATTTCTTCACCTGCTTAATAATTGTCTTCTTTTCCTGCAGGATTAAGAAAGCAATCGTGTTTCTATTTATGGATGTAAGCTTATAAAGAACCTCCAGCCATGGCTTCCCACAATGTTATCATTGGATAATTATTTGTTGAGTAAAAGAAACTTCATAGCCGGAATCTCTTCTAATGGACGAACATAAAAGCAAATCATTCAAACCACTTTGAGGAAGCATGCACAGAACAGAAACTCTGTGGAATAAATCTAGCAATGTAATAAAGACACCGCAACAAAGCGCCTTTTGTCTTGTTACTACACAAGAAAACACAGGCACAAGCTTTGTCCTAATTACGAAGAGCAATATAAACACCATGATTTATTTATGAACTTCTACCATGTTCCGTGGCAAGTTATGGCTTTCATTTACTGTCTTGCTTGAGTGTTGGCTTTCTTGTACCTGACATTTTGATGAAATTTTGATGCAGTGTATTTAATTTCAGAGAAATGCTCTTAACCCTCTCTGAAGATCAGTGGGGTGAAATTTTTCCAACAAAAATGGGAGTGGGCCTGCTTTTCCTCTGCAAAAAAAAAACTCAGCTCCCTTGAAGGAATTTTCATTCTCAGGAAATGTGTGGTTTTAAATCACACCTTCCTGCAATTTCATGAATATATTCAATACAGAGCTTAATGGCCACACTCCTATTTTGCATCGCAAGTCGTGCTAGTATTTCAATCTCAATTGCTCCGTCACAAGTGTGCTTTTCAATGTGTGAACAAGAGAATTCAGGATATTTTCCCAACCACTTGAAATAAATCCATTCATTACCACACATCTACAGCACACAGCACAATGTAATGAAAACAATGTCAGTAGGGTTGTACAAAACACAAATTGTATTAATCTTGGTTAATCTGATTACGGCTCCTATCTGCAGGAGCAGCACGGTGATAGAGTGGTTAGCATTGCTGCCTTACAACACAAAGGACCCAGGTTCAATTTCGACCTTGGGTGACAGTATCTCCATTTGGACATTCTCACAGTTTTTGCGTGGGTTTCCTCCGGGTGCAGGCGAAGTGGATTGGTCATGCTAAAATTGTCCAAAGGTAATGTGAGGTTATGGGGATATGGAGGGGGAGTGGGCCTACCTAGGTAGGATGCTCTTTCAGAGAGTCGGTGCAGACTTGATGGGCTGGAAGGCCTCCTTCTGCAATGTAGGGATTCCATGATAAGAGGTCAATGTTAATTATGCAAATATAGTTAGGTAATTTTGACATTCTGAATTCTCCCTCTGTGTACCCTAACAGGCGCCGGAATGTGCCAACTAGGGGCTTTTCACAGTAACTTCATTGCAGTGTTAATGTGATAATAAAGATTATTATTTATAAAGGTTACATTATCAGTGATGTAAGATCACATGACAACATACGTTTGTAAAACTCACAACAGCGATAACAGAAAACCAAACATTTTCTTTCTTTATTCCCATACTGCCTTTCCCTTCCTTCCTCCTTGAATTAATAATCCTCTGTATCAGATTTATTTTTCTGAACCAGCAGAATGGCAGACAACCTGATTTCCAGAAATATTCACTTGGGGATGTGTGTGATTGACACAAGTTAGCTTTGTCCTCAGTTATTCCAAGCTCAGTCCTATCCATGCCAATATCCACAAATGTATTGTTTCCATTGGTGGGAGGGGGCATGGCACAGCATTCAGGGACAGGAGACCATGTTGACTTTCATCTCTAAAGCTGACAAGTCTGTAGTAGTGCCCCAGTTATCATCCTCACCGAATTAGCCAACTCAGCACAATTTTACTGGTAGTCATCCTGTGGCCTCCTGGTTCACTGGGATCAGTAATGAAGAGTGGAGTAGCTAATGGACAGCTGACAAGTTTTAGCCATAGGTCAACATAATATAAATCATCAACTTTTCTATCCTGTCCTTACTGCAACTTGCCGTTTTCTGGGTGCAAGCAAATTATATGGCTTAAAGATTGGAGAGTTGTGGGTGTAAGTGAGTTGCACCCATGAGTACAATATGTCAAACTTCCTCAGTCTTTTACGTCTGACTTTTAAAACCCTCCATTGAGTGAATTTATGCCCATAAATCGAGCCACATTTTGGACTCTTGAATGTAAGTAGCCTGTCCCTCTGCATTGCAATCAGATTTTCAGGGACAGCGGTGGTGTTGAGGTATTGTCACTGGACTGGTAACCCCATGTGGCTCTAGGTCTGCAGTAATGTGGCTGACTATTAAATGCTCTCTGAAATGGCTTAGCAAGCCACTCCGTTGCATCAAACTACCAAAAAGTAATTAAAAAGGAATGACACCATACCGACCACGTGGCAGCAACCTAGGCACTAGAAATGACAATGGCAAACTCAGCCCTGTCAATGCTGCAAAGTCCTCCTTACCAGCGTTTGAAGACTTGTGCCAAAATTGGGAGTGCTGTCTCACAGGCGAGTCAAGCAACAGCTAGACAGTCCTACTCACAGAATCATACCTTATAGATCATGGGCGTCATTCTCCGACCCCCCACCGGGTCGGAGAATGGCCGTTGGCCGCCGTGAATCCCGCCCCCGCCCCCGCCGAAGTCTCCGGTACCGGAGATTGGGCGGGGGCGGGAATCGGGCCGCGCCGGTTGGCGGGACCCCCCGCTGGATTCTCCAGCCCGGATGGGCCGAAGCCCCGCCCAGGAATTGCCTGTCCCGCCGGCGTAAATCAAACCTGGTATTTACCGGCGGGACCAGGCGGCGTGGGCGGGCTCCGGGGTCCTGGGGGGGGGGGGCACGGGGCGATCTGACCCCGGGGGGTGCACCCATGGTGGCCTGGCCCACGATCGGGGCCCACCGATCCGCGGGCGGGCCTGTGCCGTGGGGGCACTCTTTCCCTTCCGCCTCCGCTACGGCCTCCACCATGGCGGAGGCGGAAGAGACTCTCCCCACTGCGCATGCGCGGGAAACTGACAGCAGCCGCTGACGCTCCCGCGCATGCGCCGGGAAACTGACAGCGGCCGCTGACGCTCCCGCGCATGCGCCGCATTTCCACGCCAGCTGGCGGGGCAACAAACGCCATTTCCGCCAGCTGGCGGGGCGGAAATCCCTCCGGCTCCTCAATGTTGGGGCTAAGCCGCCAAAGATGTGGAGCATTCCTCACCTTTGGGCCGGCGCGATGCCCGTCTGATTGGCGCCGTCTTTGGCGCCAGTCGGCGGACATCCCGCCGTTGGGGGAGAATTTCGCCCCATGTCCCAGACACCATTATCACCATCCTTGGGTATGTCCAGTCCCACCAGTGGGACAGGCCCAGCAGAGGTGCTATGCACTCATATACAGTGGTACACAGACAGGAATGAATTGCCTTGGAAGTGCTCAACATTGGCTTCGGGGGCTCTGATGTGTTCGGCAGGTTGGTTCGATGTGGGCTACACTCGATGCAGGGAAGTTAGAAACAGACGCCGAACACAGGAGAAGATCCAACACTGTTTTATTCAACTAGATGAACTGCTGTACATATTCAGCTGTGGGTCGACACTATACTGATCTGACTAGTGACCTTGCAGTAGCCTGACCAGGCTTACTAGCTACCACATGGTGTTTGTGCTTGCTAGCTCGTGGACTCTGACTGTCTCAGTAGCTGGGTCCCGAGAGAGTGGGAAACCTAGTGCCCTCTGGCTTTATAGTGGTAGTGTCCTGTTTGGTGATTGGCTATTCTGTGTTGTATGCTTACTGGTCATCCTATGTGTCAATCACTGCCTGTCTGCATCTCATTATATTCATGAGTGGATATTATGACTGGCTCCATGAAGTCTCATGGCATCAGGTTAAATATGGGCAAGGAAACCTCCTGCTGACTATCACATACCTCCTCCCTCAGCTGATGAATCAGCACTCCTCCATTTTGAACACCACTTGGAGGAAACACTGAGGGTGGCAAGGGCTCAGAATGTACTCCGGATGAGGGACTTCAATGTCCATCACCAAGAGTGGTTCGGTAGCACCTCCACAGACTGAGCTGGCAGAGTCCTAAAGGATATTTCTGCTGGACTGCATCTGCAGCAGGTACTAAGAGTGAAAAACATTTTTGACCTCATTCTTACCTACCTGCCAATCGCAGTATTGATAGGAGTGACCACTGCACTGTCTTTGTCGAGATGGAGTCCTGTCTTAACTTTGAGGGTACCCTCCATCATGTTCTATGGCACTTCCATTGTGCTAAATGGGGTAGATTTCAAACAGATCAAGCAACTCAAGATTGGGTACACATGACATGCTGTCGTGGATCAGCAGCAGCAGCAAAACTGTACTCAACCACAATCTGCAACCTCATGGCCCAGATGTGCAGCACTGTACCATTACCGCCAAGCCAGAGGATCAACCCTGGTCCAATGAACATTTCGGGAGAATATGCCAAGAGAAGCACCATGTATACCTAAAAATGAGGTGTCAACCTGGTGAAGCTACAATCCAGAGCTACTTGCATGCTAAACAGCATCAGCAGCAAGGATAGAAAGGGCTAAGCAATTCTACAACCGACAAATCAGATCTAAGCTCTGCAGTCCTGCAACATTTAGTGGTGAATGGTGGTGGACTATTAAACAACTCACTGGAGGACGATTCTCCACAAATATCCTCATCCTCAATCAGCACATCAGTGCAAAAGACAAGGCTCAAACATTCGCAACAATATTCAGCGAGGTGTGTTGGGTGGATGATCCATCTCGGCCTCCTCCAGATCCCAGTGATCAGCCAATTCAATTCACATATTCATTCATGTGATATCAAGAAGTGCTGAAGGCACTGGATACTGCAAAGGTTATGGACCCTGACAATATTTCAACAATAGTACTGAAGACTTGTGTTTCAGAACTTGCTGTGCACCTACCCAAGTTTTTATAGTACAGCAACAGCATTGACATCTATCCGGCAATATGGAAAATTGTACAGGTATGTATTGTAAACAAAAAGCAAGACGAATCCAACCTGGCCAATAACTCCCCAACAGTCTACTCTCAATCATCAGTGAAGTGATTGAAGGGGTCACTAATAGTATTATTAAGCAGCATTTGCTGAGCAAAAATTTGCTCACGGAGGCTCAGTTTGGGTTCCGCCAGGGTCACTCAGCTCCTGACCTCATTAGAGCCTTGGTTCAAACATGGACAAAAGAGCTGAACTCAGGGGTGAGGTGAGAGTGACTGCCCTTGACATCAAGGCAGCATTTGACTGAGTGTGGCATCAAGGAGCCTGAGCAAAACTGGAGTCAATGAGAATCAGGATAAAACTATCCACTGGTCGAAGTCATATCTGGCACAAAGGAAGTTGGTTATGGTTGTTGGAGGCAACTCAGCTTAGTTCCAGGACATTACTGCAGAGGTTCCTTAGGGTAGCGTCCTCGGTCCAACCATCTTCAGTTGCTTCATTAATGACCTTCTTTCCATCATAAAGTTCGAAGTGAGGATATTCGGTGATGATTGCACCGTTCATGACTCTTCAACTAATGAAGCAGTCCATGTCCAGATGCAGCAAGAGCTGGACAATATCCAGGCTTGGGCTGACAAGTGGCAAGTAACATTTGCGCCAGACAAGTGCCAGGCAATGATAAACTCCAACAAGAGAGAATCTAACCAACACCCCTCAGCATTCAATGGCATTAGAGTTACTGAATTCCCCACTATTAACATATTGGGGTTACCATTGACCAGAAACTGAACTCGACTATCCATACAAATACTGTGCCGACAAGAGCTAGTCAGAGGTTAAGAATCCTGCGGCGAGTAACTCACCTCCTGTCTCCCCAAAGATGTGTAATGGAACACTCTCCACTTGCCGGATGAGTGAAGCTCCAACAACACTCAAGAAGCTCAACACCATCCAGGACAAAGCAGTTTGACTGGAACCCCATCACAAACAGTCATTCCCTCCAACAATGATGCACAGTGTGTACCACCTACATGATGTACTGCAGGAACTCACCAAGGTTCTTTAGGCAGCACCTTCCAAACCCACAACCACTACCATCTATAAAGACAAGGGAAACAGATAAATGGGAACACCACCAGCTGGAAGTTTCACTCCAAGCCACAGGAGTAGTGGGGAGTCTACTACAAGCCCAGAGGAGGAGGGAGACTGGGAACAGGATCTGAATGGTGGGAATGATTTAGATTTAATTTTTTTGAGCATTTAAAAAAGAATCTTCACCAAAACCAGCTCTGTAATTTCTGTTTCTTTTTACTGCATTTTAATGGCATAATATAAGTCACATCAAAATTTGATAAGCTTCTCTAATTGCAGGTTCCTTTCAAACTGTATCTGCTATGCATAAATGATGGTTAATTGAGATGACACTTATATTTTGAAGCATAGAGACGAAATATAAAGAAGAAAACATACTGGCGTGGTGTTTGCCATTTCCTTGCGCTGCAATTGCTTATGCTGGTTCATGCCCTTTCCACTCATTTTAAGCTTGGGTGCATTACAATTAGAATGGGGGATATTTGGGTGAATTTGACATTGATAAAATGGGCACAACAGCCATTGTGGGCTTAGCTTGAGGGTTATGTCCATGGAGGAAACAGGCTCCTATGTCCCATACACTTTTGATTAGGAGAAACAGGATACAATTATTTCTAAGCAGTGACCACAGTGATAGGATTGTCAATAATTTCATGCAAAATAAATCTGTTACTGTCTATGGCGTCTTGAATGTAAAAATTGTAAAGAAAGCGCATGGCTGCTAAAATGGCAATGCACTCCCTCATGGCTTATAGTGGGCGGTATCACAATTTGCCCACTACACATGCTGGGCAATTTAAAGGATTAGCACTGGCAAATCATGACTAAATAAACAAAATATGTATTCAGGTTAACCTGCTTGATTTAAACTGCATCTTTTATAAATTCAAATACAAAAGTCAAATGCAAATATTAAGAAATGCTAAATAATTTTAAAAGTTATTAAAATAATTAGCTATATATTACAATCTGATAGAATAGAACACCACTACAATCCTACATGTCCCTGCCAAATCAATCTGCAATCTAAGCCTGAGCTGTCTTTGTCTGGCAGTACAGATGTCAGACTATCTCTATCTTTTTGAGGGCCTCACAGTCTGACCTTACATTAAGGTGCAAGTCAACAACAAAGTTGGTTGGCATTCCCATGATCTCTTCACTGTTCAGGATCCTGATCCTATTCTCCCTCTTCTTCCTTTTGGGCTCGCATTGGGCCCAACACCTCTTGTCACCAAAGTGACAGGGCAGAGAATTCTTCTTCGGACATCCCATCTGATCCTGTAACACTCTTCGTTTCTATCACTCAATTTTGCTAGCGCTCCTCTCTCCATCACTGAAAAAAAAAAATGCTGCTTTCAGGAAGTGGACACTGGATTGTTTGTCCCACGCAGCTTGCAATACTGCCATCCCTTGCAGAGTCTTGCTCTTATTGCCTTCAAATAATACGGCTTCAGCTGATGAACACAAGCTGTAATCTTGTAATCTGTAATCACCCTTAGAGGTGATTAAATAGGCAATGAAATTGTACCGTAATCAGGTGCAAGCCACAAACTGAATACTTCCTTCTCCTCCCTTATAATAGCATACACGTGGCAACTATGGAATCAGACATCATTGAATAATTTTAAATGATTGCCAGCTTTAAAAGTGAGCAGCCTAACTGGTAGAGTCTGGATACCCATCACTTCACTCTTTCAACAAATTCAAAGTTGTACACACAGATCTGAATAATCCAATTTTGTTTCGAATCCTCCAGCCATTTTTATCCAAATACCTTGGGTGTTAGCCTTGGCTCAGAGAGTTGCACTCCCACCTCTGCATCAGAAGGTCATGGGTTTAAGCCCCAGGTCGCAGCAGATAATCCAGGTTGACACTTCAGTACACACTGCGGATGTGCTATGGGAGGTGCCCCGTTATGAATCAGACATTAAACCAAGGCCATTTCTACTCCCTCAGGCAAGAGTAAAAGATCTGATGAAACTATTTTGAAGGACAGCAGGGTGGGTTACCCAAAGTCCTGACCAATATTTGTTGCTCAGCCAATATCACTTGAAAGAATACTTAATGATGTACCTGAGTGCTCTTTAGGGCAGGGTTTTTGTGTGGGTTGTGGGAGGGTGTTGGGAGGGACGTGGAACGATAGGGTGCATCGTTCCTGCGGTAGTCCCGATCGGGCTGTCTTTTACTTTGAGAATGGCGGCCAAGGTTGAAAATGTCCGCAGCTCCAGCAGAGAGGACTGGTCAGCAAGGCGGGGATACAGAAATGAAAATGTCCGCAGCTCGGGGCTCACCCCCGATTTGTGTAGAGATATCCAAGTTTCGGCTGGCGTCCGGGAGGTTTTGTGCCGGGCGCTCGGGTGATTGGGACCCTGTGATTGAAGGGGAGGTGAAGCCGCTCCATCCCCATGGTCAGGAGGAAGATATCCCCCGCCTCACCCCCCCCCTTGCCCGGCACGGCTCCTCTTGGTGAATTATCCGGGGAAATGAGGCTTCAGCAGACCCAAGAGTTCATCTGCTGAACTCTGGTGACCGCATCCCCCCCCCCCCCCCCCAACTGCCTCCTGTTCGGGATGAGACCCAGCCCCTGGTTTGTGGTTTTGTTTTGGGGGTACTGGTGTTATGGGCCAGGGTTTAGAGAATCCCAAAGTGTATCATGGAGTTCACCTGACCCACAACTTTTAATAGATTGTGGTATGGGGAGCACACGGCTCACTCTACAGGTCTGGTATAGCATTAAAAAAAAACAATGTTTATTCTATGAACTCAAGTTAACCTTTCTAAAACAAACAGTGAACATCTCAGCAACCATTAATTCAAATACACCCCCCAAAGAATACAACACTAAGTAATCTGTATGCTGTTCTGTTAATATCCAAAAGACTTAAACTTTCAAACAGGAGCACATTAGGGTTTACATTCAAGGCTGAAAATATTTATAATTCTTCTGAATTCACCAAATGATTAAGAGATAGTCCTTCATGGCAGAGATCAACAGCAGTGCAGCTCACAGACACACCCAAGCTTTCTCAAACTGAAACTAAAAAAGCAGAAGTGGAGCTCAGCTCCACCCACACTCTGACATCACTCCAGTAACAGGAGCAGCTCCATTTCTTAAAGGTACATTTCTTAAACACCCATTTCTTAAAGGGTAACTCTCACATGATACTGGGCACCCGGTTTTATTTCTTGGGAGGCTATATTTGGTAAAGCTCTAGGCCGCACTGGGTGCCAGGCTCAAAAATGACAGTCAACGTGGCTATCCTCAGGATTTGTGGCCACAACGTTTTACATTTTATTTCCGTATCTGAGGTTGCATTTTGAAAATAAGACTCCCCTCTTATGATATAAACCGAACTTTGGTGTAAAATGATATGAACCTGAAACGTGGATAGCTTATTTTGGTATTCGCACAGGAGGGCATAATGTTTGGTGAATGCCGGCTTCAGTGTTGTACCTTCTCAAGCATTAAACCTCTGTGTCACGACTCAAAATTTCTACCTTGAAGAAATTTACCATTTTGCATTTTGACATGAATTATAATGTAATTGCATTCTGAAAAAATTATAGATATAGTTGCGACACCAGCTGAAATAATGCTCTTTGCTCTTCGTTATGTTGTGATCTCTGGTGCCTACCTGTCCAAAATAAAATACTTATTTCAAACAAAAAAAAGAGCATGGCAGCCTCTGTAAAGAAATTTGACTGTGTGAAGGTTTCCAGAAAGAAGCGGCAGCAGAGAGCAGGTCACGCACCCTGCATGCACAATTGACGTTAAGCGCCCTCCAGGTATGTGCTTTTGTCACCAAATCACAGAGCAGTGTTGCTTCCATTTACCAGCTGCCAGCAAGCAAGGCAAGTGAACTGTAAAGATGAATGGTTTGCTTAAACTTAAGGGACCAGAGACTCAAAAAGGCAGTTTACGTGTTGGACAGGATCTCACAACAGAATCTGCTCCATGGATATGCTCAGGAGAGTCCAGGGCAGGACAGAGCAGTGCTAATGTTCGCTCTGCATACAGTTCCAGGTCCTCTGGTTAACTGCCTACAAAGAAGAAACTTAACTCGGAAACATAGCAGTATGAAGATGATTGCTTGAGGTATGGTTTTGTCTTTCTTGAGGACCTACATGTGCAACGTTGGATTTTTTGTTTTCGTAAAGAGGAAGATGGCACAAAGGAACTGGCTGAAGTGCTGATGGGCGCATTGTTATCTCCTCATTTGCACATGATTCAAGTGAGATCATGAGGACAAAGCAGGCTCCCCTTTCACGTTAAAGGTAAGCAAACATGGCATTTGCCGTGAAGGTCAGCTGGCGTGGGTCGCAAAGGTCGGCTGGTGTGGGTCCCGAAGGTCAACAGGTTGGTAAAAGTGGGTCCTGGGGAAAAAGATTTTAAAAGCACTGCTATAGGGGACATCTGTGCGGATATTATGACTGCCATCTACCCATATAACAGTGACTACAACTTATGCAAGTACCTCGTTGACTGAAATGCTTGAAGTCCGAGGGTCATGAAAGTGTTGAGTATGCTTTCCTTCTTCGTCAACAAAGGGCTTCCCTTCAACCTCACTGACCAGGCACTCAACATTGTCCATCCTATATCGAGGCGGGTTGGAGGCGGCTGAACGCGGTGGGTCATCGCCTTCCGCTGGGGGTTAGGTTTCTCACTACCTGGGCTTTGGGATGGCGACATGGCAGAGGTGTGGGGTCTTTTATGGAACTCTGGGTGGATCCTGAATGTTGTTCAATGATCTTGACTTGTCTTTCCATGCTCTGTGGACAGGATCCACCCAGAGTTCCATAAAATACCCTTCTGCACACCAGAGTTCCATCATGTCAAAATATCTTGCAGTTCATCAAAAATCCTAAATGTTATCCCCTTGTGATTATGCCGCTGATTTAATGCTATTGTCTTTTTTCCTGACAATGGTGTACAATATATACACCATTATATATTGGTTGTCACCTGTTATCCTGTTATGGTTAAAAACCATACTAAGTTGGTAACGTGATATGAGGTTTGTGCAGTATTTACATAGTTTTTCTTTGTGTTCTGTAATCCTTGAGTTTACAAAAGTACATTTTAGGTACCCTTCACTTTGTTTATGGAGAAGATGAGTGGCGCAATGGCAGAGTGGTGGATGGATGGTTTGGTGTGGAGATGGTTGGTATGGCCATGCAATCCCCATTAAGGGTGAGGAAAGCCTTCAGTTAGATCTATCAGTATCGTGCTTTTCTTTCGTCGGTTCGTTATTTTGACATGATGGAACTCTTGCTTTTCTCCGATGAAGGCCTGGACAGATCATGTATCCTGGCCTCGGGTTCTTATGATTCTTCTTTGCAGTTGATGTCTCTGGCATTGTTGGAGTCGGGGCAAGTGTATAAGGATGTATGCTTGGGTGTGGTCGGTAAACCCTTGGTTGGCTAGTTTTCCATAGATTGGTCTTCAATATTAAAATCATAGAAACCTAATGGTGCCCAAGGAGACCATTTGGCCCATCAAGTCTGGGAAGAGCACCCTACTTCGGCCCAAGCTGCCCCCCCATCACCCATCCTGATAACCCAGGAACCCCACCTAAACTTTTGGACAAGAAGGGGCAATTTAGCATGACCAATCCAATTAACCTGCACATCTTCTAATAATTGTCACAAATAGGCTTACATTAACACTGCAATGAAGTTACTGTGAAAATCCCCTAGTTGCCACACAGGTGCCTGTTCAGATACACTGGGGGAGAATTCAGGATGTCTAAATTACCTAACAGCACGTCTTTCGGGATTTGTGGGAGGAGACCGGATGGAGCACGTGGAGGAAACCCACGCAGACACAGGGAGAATGTGCAGACTCCGCACAGACAGTGACCCAAGCCGGGAATCGAACCTGGGACCCTAGTTCTGTGAAGTAACAGTGCTAACCACTGTGCTACCGTGCCGCCCACACTTTGGACTGTGGGAGGAAACCGGAGCACCCGGACGAAACCCATGCAGACACGGGGAGATTGTACAAACAACACACAGTCACCCAAGGTCGGAATTGAATCCGAGGCCCTGGCACTGTGAGGCACATAGCTAACCACTGCTATTTATTTGGCTGCATGGGTAGTGGCTATGGTCACTTGATTGAGCAGCTTAGGACAGGAGTAACTGTGTTTACCTGGGTTGGGTGTAGGGTATTCTGGGGGTTGAATAAGTTACCCTTCCCTGAATTGTATCCTTTTGGGGGCTTCTGTTCTGCTCCCTTCTCGATACAGGGTTCCACTGGGGAGATAAAGGCCTGTGGGCTGCAGGATCTGAGTGAGAGTCTGAGTGCTGTAGATTTGCATTGTTGTAATCTTTCTTTGGTTCAAGGATAGGCTGGGTTAGGGGAGATAGGTGTCCTTCTCCAAGTGGTCTTATATAGAGACTTTCAGTTTGCACTGGGCTCCCCTGGGGAGGCAGTGTCCTGTTTCTGATGAGCCTATGCTGTTCTGCCCCTGGCATCCTTTTTGTGACTAGACCTTGTCTGCCATTCTTTGGCTAACCCTGGTATTCCTCTCTTTTTGAGGTTTCCTTTCCTTACTTGGGTAATAGGGGGCTGATACAGGCCCTGATTTGGTGTATTGTGTCTCAGGGGGGTTCGCTTCTCCTGTCGAAACACCCAGTTGGTGAGTGTCTTGATGATTCTTCATCTCCTTATTGGGAGGGTTTCATTGGTGGTTCATTCCTACAATGCCCAGACAGAGGATGGGTTGGTTTTAAGAAGAAATCATCACGCACTCTTGAAAACCAGAGAAGACTTTCACAACAACGTGATGGATGACGAATCTACGTCAGAATCAACATCAGCTGCAGTGTCAGATAGTTCAGCAGTTCCTGAGCATGAGAACGTCTTGGAGAACATTGAATCTACAAGTTCTGAGCAGCAAGGTCAAACTTTGAGAAGATCAACCAGAGTTAGAAGAAAACCTGATCAACTCAATTTGTAGGTTTGTTCTATTTGTACATACTATGCTTGCTGTTCTTGTAAATATATATAAATAAATTTATATATATATATGTAAAACACAGGCTAATTGTATCACATGTAAATATACTGATGATAATGTATTTATGTATTCCTTCAAAGGAAAGGGGATGTAGTGATATCAAGGTTGTGTTGTCATTCATCGACTGACCACTAGGAGTCTTATTAATATATAAGTGAATGTTTGTGTCAGATGACCTCAGACTGACTAGGAAGCTGCAAGAGATAGGATGCCTGTGCATGTTAATACTGTTATTCATCTGTTGTTTTGTATATAGATTACCCACAGTTAATGTTCATAAATCATTTATAGCTTTAGCTACAAGTGTTCTTGTAATATAAATCAAGCTATCCGACAAGAACATTACAAAAGATTAATTGACCGACTCCTGCACAAGTACAGACAGGTCTTATATCCCTAAAAAGAACATCATAATGTATTATTGATGACTCTGGTACGATTGGACTTGGGGGAGATATGTTCTTGTGTTCATCCGAACATAGTGCGAAGATCTTATCCTATATTTTCGTTGATTGTACAAGCACCTGCCACAGGTGAAGGTTACCATGTTTTCATGACCTTCTCCTTTTCTCCCTCATTCTCTGTTGCTTGTTCATTTTCTTGAGTCAGTAAAGGATCCGCCTCCCATTTTTAAACATGAAATCTTGTGTGTTTTTATTCAAGTTAATAACTGGGAAACTGAACTTCTTTTTGTGTTGCTAAATTCAGGATGATTGGAGTAGAGTTCACAAAGATCACAAAATAGCTTTAACTTAAACAAATCTATAAATTTGTTAACACTACTAATTTGGATTTGACACGTACTCCTAAAAAGTACACAGTTGATTAGTAACACATAATCTACAGTCACCTACAACTAATCTCTACACTATTATAAACTACGATCTGCTCTCACTCACACTATCTTTCCTTCAGTTTGTACTCGAGCTAACTCCTTCACATCAATGTCTTATATACTTGTAACACTAGCTCCCTCTAGTGGCTGATCTAGATATATAATTAACCCTTGAAGTTCTTACATTTATGATAATACAACACTTGTATAAAGTTACTGCTCCTCACCGAGATTGTAACACAGTCTGCAACAGACTTGGTGAATCGGGTACACAGAAAACGTGTTTTGTTACATACTTTTTCCCTACTACACCCTTCGTTGCCTCTCAAATGGTGCTGAAACAACTCCATGTGAAGTCATCACTATGTCAGCGATGACATCACCCCCACACACGCTGACGTCACCAATGTTTGTGATTACATCACCTCCACCTGTGATGTCATCCTGTGCACGATGATGCTACTCCACTGCACATCACTATAGAGTCTGGTATTTGTAAACTGCAGCACTGGTGATTACACCACCAGTGTCTCTGTGACCATAACCAATAGGAAATTAGTGTCTTCAGGGCCGAAAGGGGAAGGAAAAAGGAGATCAATAAGGAAATAAAGTAGGAATAATAAAAATAGTCTGCATCAGCTTACAAACAGAATGTCCAGCTTTACAAAGGGGCCAATAATCTAATTGTATTATGGGAAGTGAATCATTTGCATGTCAATCTGACACATAATATGGGTTTGAAGCTTGCAAACTTGATGGCCTTGTGTTCTACAGTATACTATGGACATTTATTCAAAGTATTTACACAACTATCTGTTCTAGTTCTCAGTTTCAACTCATGAGAAAAGCAACACTGGCCTCATGGAAGTTATCATAAACATAATGGAGTATTTATTTTCTAAAGATACTTTTTCCCCCAAGATCTACCTGATAAGCTTGAAAACTTGTTTATTCGGGGCTTCTGCCCAAGTGTAGCAAAACAAACTCAAAAGAAAGTTTGTATTATCTGCTGTAAATATGGTGCAGACTGTACGTCTTCTGGAACAATTATCAGAGTTGGCAATGTGAGCTTCTGAGGAAATAACTGTCCAAGTTAGCTTTGAAGGATTATCCTTGCTCATGATTTACAAATACTGTCTGAGGAACGTTTCTTCCCTCCCCTCCCCATGACAATATAGGCAGGATCACATTTTGTATATTAATAAGCATGCTATTATATTACACCATTGGTGTGAGACTGGTATTTTTAAGAGAGAGGACAAAATTTGTTCACAATGTCCAAACCTCCCAAATCACTTTACATCCAATGAGTACTTTTGAAGTTGGTAGAAATTAGCATTTACACACACACGCACACGTACGTGTACACGTATATAGGGCAGGATTCTCTGGCCCGCCCAGCCGTGTGTTTTTCATCAGCGCGACGTTCGCTGGCAGCGGGATTCTCTCTTTCCGCCGCTTGTCAATGGAATTTCCCATTGATGTCACCCACACACTGATGGGAAACAAGCGGCTGGGGGTGCGCTGTAACCTGGAAAACAGAATCCCAACGGCCTGAGAATTCCGGCCATAATATGTAAGTTTTGTTTTATTGGAAAATTTCAGTTTTCCAGAAACAAACCATTGTTGTTATAATCATTATTAGGTGCTTTTAGCAGTACATGGCTAGCCAAAAGGGAACATGGACAGACAAGACCTCTGCAGTTGTGGAAGAGCAACGTGCTGGATGCTTAAAACACATAACGATACTCAAGAACTATGTTTGGATTTTCAGTTAACCTTGCTTAATTAAGATACCGACTAAAATTCTGTACTATTTTAGTGGGTGTTTTGAATTGGGGAACCTTTATGGGCAATAAGGCCCTCATAACAATCCATCCAGGTCCACCCCAGAAAAAGGGAGGTCACAGTGTGGGAAGAGAGAAGACCTCGTGAGGAAAAATAAAGAAAGAGCTATTACCACATGCCTGCCAACCTACCCGATCTGGACCAGTATTGCTACTTGTCATGGTCGAATGTTACATCTTATATTGTGATTGAAGTCAACATACCCACCAAATTAGCCACAGTCGATCCTGATTGATTTGATAATTGACAACAGCAATAAATTGTGGTTAAATCAAAAATATCAACAAATTGGAAAGGTTAAAAAATTTGAACAAAATATAGTCGCTTGTTCTAATGTGAAGCCAGACCAGCAGGCCTGAATTATACTGTTAGCTCTGCAGCACATCCTGGCGAGAGAAATTAAACTCCAAATCAGTGTTTTTAAGCACTCGATAAAGTTTAATATTCGTAAAGGGTTAATGGAGTGAAACAATACCCTTGAGGTGCATTCACAGTCACTGTCTCAATTAAATTTAGGCTTTGCATCAGCACAAAATGCATTCTGTCTGCAATATAATTCTCCGCTGTTGAAATTGTTCCACACTAGTCCAGCTCTGAGTAATGTTGGGCGAGATTCTCCGACCCCCCACCGGGTCGCAGAATCGCCAGGGGCTGGCGTGAATCCCGCGCCCGCCGGTTGCCGAATTCTCCGGCACCAGATATTCGGCGGGGGTGGGAATCGTGCCGCGCCGGTTGGCGGGCCCCCCCCCCTGCGATTCTCCAGCCCGGATGGGCCGAAGACCCGCTGCCAGAATGCCTGTCCCACTGGCGTGGATTAAACCACCTCTCTTACCGGCGGGACAAGGCGGGGCGGGCGGGCTCCGGGGTCCTGGGGGGGGGGGGGGGGCGCGGGGCGATCTGGCCCCGGGGGGTCCCCCACAGAGGCCTCGCCCGCGATCGGGGCCCACCGATCGGCGGGCGGGCCTGTGCCGTGGGGGCACTCTTTTCCTTCCGGGTTCGCCACGGTCTCCACCATGGCGGAGGCGGAAGAGACTCTCCACTTCGCATGCGCGGGGATGCCGTCAGCGGCCGCTAACGCTCCCCCGCATGCGCCGCCCGGCAATGTCATTTCCGCGCCAGCTGGCGGGGCACCAAAGGCCTTTCCCGCCCGCTGTCGGGGCGGAAATCAGTCCACCACGGGCCTAGCCCCTCAAGGTGAGGGCTCGGCCGCTCAAGGTGCGAAGAATTCCGCACCTTTGGGGCGGCGCGATGCCGGTCTGATTCGTGCCGTTTTTGGCGCCGGTCGGCGGACATCGCGCCGATTGCGGAGAATTCCGCCCGTTATGTGTATAAGTGGGGCGAGATTCTCTGACCCCCCGCCGGGTCAGAGAATCGCCGTGGGCTGGCGTGAATCCCGCCCTCGCCGGTTGATGAATTCTCCGGCACTGGATATTCGGCGGGGGCGGGAATCGCGCCGCCCCGGTTGGCGGGCTTCCCCCTGCGATTCTCTGGCCCAGATGGGCCGAAGTCCCGCTGCTAAAATGCCTGTCCCGCCGGCGTAGATTAAACCACCTACCTTACCGGCGGGACAAGGCGGCGCGGGCGGGCTCCGGGGGGGGCGCGGGGCAATCTGGCCCCGGGGGGGTGCCCCCACGGTGGCCTGGCCCGTGATCGGGGCCCACCGATCCGCAGGCGGGCCTGTGCCGTGGGGGCACTCTTTTCCTTCCGCCTTCGCCACGGTCTCCACCATGGTGGAGGCGGTAGAGACTCCCTCAACTGCGCATGCGCTGGAATGCCGTCAGTGCCCGCTAACGCTCCCGCGCGTGCGTCGCCCGGAGATGTCATTTTCGCGCCAGCTGGCGGGGCACCAAAGGCCTTTTGTCCGGCGCGGGCCTAGCCCCTTAAGGTTGGGGCTCGGCCCCCCAAGATGCGGAGCATTCCGCACCTTTGGGGCGGCGCGATGCCCGACTGATTTGCCCCATTTTGGGCGCCAGACGGCGGACATCGCGCCGATACCGGAGAATTTCGCCCCATATCACATTTGGATGGACTAACAGTATGGAGACCATTGAAAAATAAACAACAGTTTGAAGTAAGCATATTTTGTAAAGCTTTAGAGGACGAACAACTTCAATTTCTCGACACAGCCTTGTGGTACATACGTTCTCCATACAAGATTAGCTCAGCTGTATCCTTCCCAAGGGCACATCTTTGTCCTGACTTCATGCACGAAATTCTCCCCCCCCCCCCCCATACCGGCGCAGCGCGAATCACGGCTGGCCGCTGGGAGAATCGCCGCTTGCCATTGGTAATGGGCGAGCGGCGATTCTCCGGCCCGGATGGGCCTGCCCAACACGACAGGCTCCCGCTGGCGCCATCCACACCTGTTCGCTGCCGGCGGCAAATGCGCGGGAACGCTGGGAGGGGGTGGCCTGTGGGGGGCGAGGGGGGTTCCTGGACCGGGGGGGGGGGCTCAAAAGGGGTCTGGCCCACGATCTGTGCCCACCGATTGGCGGGGTGGCCTCTCTGAATGAGGACCTCCTTTCCTCCGCTGCCCCGCAAGATCGATCCGCCATCTTTTTGCGGGGAGGATGGCAACCGCGCATGCGCGGGTGACGTAATTTATGCGGCGCCGGTCACGTCATTTACGCGGCGCCGCTTTTACGCGGCACCAAGGCCCGGCACGCGTAAATTACGGGGTGCCGCTCCTAGCCTTCCGGTTTTCACTCTGGCGTCGGGACTTAGGGCAGGATTCTCCCCTACCCGGCGGGGCAATGGGTCCCGCCATGATGGAGTGGCGGGAACCACTCCGGTGTCGCGCCGCCCTAAAGGTGCGGAAGTCTCCGCACCTTTAGGGGCTAGGCCTGCGCCGGAGCGGTTTCCGCTCCACTGGCTGGCTGGAAAGGCCTTGACGCCACGCCAGCCGGGGCCAAAATGTCTTCGCCGGGTGGCGCGGTTCAGCGCATACGCCGGAGCTTCAGCGGCTGCTGATGTCATCCCCGCACATGCGCAGGGGAGGGGGTCTCTTCCGCCTCCGCCATAGTGAAGACCATGGCGAAGGTGGAAGAAAAAGAGTGCCCCCATGGCACAGGTGCACCCCGATCGCGGGCCAGCCCACCGTGGGGCACCCCCCCGAGGCCAGATCGCACCTCGCCACCGCCCGGACCCCGGAGCCCGCCCGCGCCGCTTTGTCCCGCCGTTCAAAAGGTGGTTTAATCCACCCTGGCGGGACAGGCATTTCAGCAGCAGGACTTCGGCCCATCGCGGGCCTGGAGAATCGGCGGGTGTGGGCCCGCCGTCTGGCGCGATTCCCGCCCCTGCTGAATCTCTGGTGGCGCAGCCTTCGGGACACGGCGGGGGCGGGATTCACGGCAGCCCCCGGCGATTCTCCGACCCGTCGGGGGGGGGGGGTCGGAGAATCCCGCCCCATGGTATTTAATTGAAGTGGATTCCAACATGCGTGTTCAGAACTAATAGCGACTATCTCTGCAGCAGAACTTTAGGGACATCTTCACTGGCCTGTTTCTTTTCCCATGTGGTGTCCAGAAAGCTTGTTATTGGATCAACGCAAATCGTTTTACATAAATGACATTGGTCTGTTAAAACAGACGCTAACTGAATTCTAATTTATGGTTGGGGTAGCAAAGGCAAGTGCACGATAAAGAGTTGGCCATCTCAAGCTGTCTGTGCGAATCTTCCAAGTTGCTAGTTAAAAAACAACACTGATAATAGCTCAAGAATAAATGTTTGCTTGACCCCCATAGTGGGAAGAGATGAGCTGGCAAAATATGCAAGTAAAGGAGCGCAATGTTATTTTAAATCTCTCTCCTCCATCTGCCTGAATCTATGCGTGTGTATGGTCTTGAGTCAAGATGAAAGAACCCAAAAAGAGTTTACATGTTGCAGCGATTTAATATTTTACTCTCTGCTTTTCTGCATACTCTGGTGGGATTTTTCAGCCCTTCATGCCAGCGGGATCTTCCAGTCCCACTGAAGGTGAACCCGGTTAGTGGGTTCCCTGGTGGTGGGATGGACGAGTCAAGACTGGAAGATACCAGTGGCGGCCGATGGCAAGGTGCCTCCGCCGCTGGAGAGCACACCGCTGAGGGGCCAGACAATCCGACCCAATGGCTTTAATCTGCTGAGGAACAGGAATAGCCCATTCGGTTGCATTAGCCTGCACTACCATTCAATGAACATCGTGGTTCACCTGAAACCTTAACTCCATCTACCTATCATCACTCCATTGTCTTTCATACTCTTGTTGCGCAAAAAAATCTATTAATTTCTGATGTAAAACTATTTGATCTCAGTCCTGCTGTTTTTTTGTGGGAGGAGATCCACACTTTTACCATCCTTTGCTTGAAGAAGTATTTCCTAACCTTTCTTCTGAGTTTCTGTCCGTCCTAGACTTCACCACCAGTGTAAAAATGATCCTTCTCAGCTACCCTTTCAAAATCCTAAAAAGCCCAATCAAATGAATTGTTAATTTTCTATATTCCAGGGAATACAAGCTGAGTATACATTGGGCGTGATCTAATGGAAAAGATTCTGGGCCCGATTTAATGGCCGCGCTGCCGGTGTCTTGCAGGGGATCGGAGGCTCCCCGCCGCATGCCCTTTGGGCAGTGCAGTGCCCTGACACTGTTGGTGCCACCTGGGCACCCAGGCAGTGCCTGTCTGGCACCTTTACAGTGCCACCTGGTGCCAGTCTGGCTTGCTGAGGTGGCATTACCAACAGGCATGGGCACTTCCAGGTTGGCATTGCCAAGGTGGCAAGCTGGCATTTTATGCTCATGCATAATTGGGTCGGGGATGCCCTGCAGGGATGGAGGCGGGGAGCGAGGACACTCCCATAGTATGGGCGGGAGAGTAGATCCTCCCATCTTGTGTTAGGGCTGGGGGGGTGGATGATTACTTCTGGTGCCTCAGTAATTGGGCCGGAATTTTAAAATGGCGTCCTGATCTCTCGCTACACTGGAGAGTACCAGCAAGCGGAGTTCCCCAGTGTACAAAATGGGGTTATGTGCGGCTTCAGCTGCGCATTCCTTCCTGAGGTCCCTTACGCAAAGCCAATTGCTGCGAGCGCTGGGAAGCACGTGGCTAAACGCGCTCGCTATCGGAATTTGTTCCCATTTAGTTGAATCGAACCCTTCGAATTATTTTCATCACGGGGAGCTGTACTCACTGGCCAGACCGGCTTCTCAGAGATTAGGCTGCCATTTTGAAGGGTGTCCCAATTTCTAAGTGAGCTTAAGGGTCCCCCACATCCCCCTCCCAGGGGCAACATCACCCTCCACATGCAAGGACATCACCCTACACCCCCACAAGTGAGGACACCCCACTATGCAGTCCCCTACTTCCCCTTACAGGCCCTCCTTCCAGGAGCCTCACCCTTCACTTCGCCAAACCTTCCAGAGGCCTCTACGTACCTGCCCTGCACCTCCCAATCCTGCATATCCCCTCCACCCTCCTTTCATGGGTATGGCCCAGCTCAGGCCCTGGCCCTAGACAGTGTCACCCTGGCACCCGGGCACCCTGGCACTGCCATCCTGACACACATTGGCTTAGCAATGTCACCCTGGCACCTTGGTAGTGTCAGGATGGCAGTGCTAAGGTGCCAACCAGGCAGTACCAAGGTGCCTGCATTCCAGGAGGAGGGCCAGGGGCCACCCTGCCCTATCCCTGCCCAATCAGTGGCCTCCAATGGCCTGGGAGACCCCAGAGTGTTGTTCTGCCTGGTCCACTTTTGTGTGGACCAGTACTGAATTGCATCCAGCTGAGGCTTCCCTAGGGAGACCAACAGATCCCGGGAGGCTGGTAGATCATCAGTAAGTACACTTAAGTAGGTTTGAAACCTAGTTAGGCGCACGTCACCTGGTTCCGCCCACTGTGGGTGGGAGTCTGGTCGTAGCAGCTTGCTGGGCGTGGATAGATTCCGTGATAGCTGCCGGGAAGCCCACGGGAGGCCTCACTGGGCATCTACCGGCCGGGCGCAACATGGTCAGTAGATCACACCCAGAATCTCTTTGCAATCTATCCACAGGAACCCTGGTAACCTTCTGGCGAATCTGTACTGCACTCCTTTGAAAATCGCTCTATCCTTTCTAAAGTGCCAGGCTCAGAATTGTACACAGTACTCCAGGTGTGGTTTAATCAGGCATTTGTACGTCTTGTAGCGACCCTTCCTCCCCTTCATTAAAATACAACATACACATCAACAATGCACAACGTATAATGATCCAAGGACATGTTTGAAGTAACAGTAAAAACCAATGAATGGTAATTAATTTTATGGAGCAGCAGCTTGGGTTTAGAATAAGAAAAATTTGACAGGTGGTTTGATTGTGCCCTGAGAACTGAGCCAGATAGCAAAATGAGTTGAATGGGCTGGGAGGACAGGCGGGACCTTTTGGCTGGTACCCTGTTGGTAGAAGGTGCCAATGGTGGACTGCTTCTGCCACCACAAAACCCGCCATGCGGACAGGGTGGAAACTTCTTCCCCACATGTTTTTATTTCTACATTTATAAACCCAGGAGAACTCAAGCTTATCCTTTCAGGAATTCCCGTGAATGTTTTGGCCTTTTTATTCAATGACAAAAGAGCATCTTCTGAGACCAGCGAGTTTGACACAATATGGAGATTATTGTTTTGTTATGTTTCCTTTGTAACATAAGCGGCTTCCTTGTGTTGCATTTGTCAAGGAAGGTCGAGACGTGTAAATAACTTCAACTCATTTATTTACACTATGTACACTTTTATAACTTGAGTTCGACACTACTGCTAATCCTATTGTAGCTACCTAAACTGACTGACCAGCTGCTGTCTTCCACGTGGGGGATGTGATAATGAATCAACCCTGTGCCTCTCCTCACTGACTGTCTCCACTGGCCGAAGGGGGCTGATCATGTGTGTGGTGTCCTTTATCCTTTATGTATGGGTTGGTGTAATTCCCCCCTGTGGTCGTGTCACCTCCTTGTGTATCGTGAATGTCCATTGGTCGCCTCCCACCTAACCTATCTATTGGTTGAGTGTGTGTGTGTGATGTTTCTGGTGCTCCCTCTAGTGTCTGTCTAGCTTACATGTATTTACAATGATGCACATCACCACATCCTCCCCTTTTTATATGTTCATATTTTCTGTACACTTGAAGAAAAACTGAACAAAGAACAGGTAGAGAAGGTAAGGTATATACAAGTCATGGGAATGGTGATTAAACAATAAGTCCAAATCATTCATGTGAGCCCATAAACCATCAATCATCATGGTCAAATGTCTCTCTTGGTTATGAACGCCATCAACAGGAACCAAGAAGTGGTCGAATCACTGCGCTGTCCGCTTTGGAGTCTTTTTCTTTTTTTCTTTTTATGTTTGTGGTGGTGCTGTTGGATGGCATCTTGTAGTTGATAGGTCGTTGACATTGAAGAGGTACCAATAACAGTATCATTCGAGGTCATAGATGTGCCAGATGTTGAAGTCGGATGAGACTGTGCATACTGGTCCTGGCCACATGCTGTGCTGGAAGGGTGATTCTGCTGAGAAGCGTTGAAGCATGTCGATTTGGAGGCAGAGTTTCTGCTCGCATCAATGTCTGGTGATGGTGTGAAACTAGAACCTTGCATCTGATAGGAATATGCTGTCTGGCCAGGCTGTGGTGCAGCAAATCCTGGGCAGTAACTAAGGCATCCAGTCCGTAGTGCAGATTGCGCTGGCGGTAGTTCTCCTTCGGTCTTGATTCCATTAGTGGGCAATCCGTAGTGCTGGCCTGTTTGAGAATATGCTGCAAAGACTGATGGCTGCTGCATGCCTGAATACTGGGTTTGTCCAGCATGAGCTGTCATTGGCCGCACTGTCGGTGTGGAACAAATGTGTGGACATAGCTGTGGTGAATATTGGTGTATTCCCCTTGGACTGTAGCTGCTGCTTGTTATTGCTGACCCAGTGTGATTGTCACGTGATCCATCCCCTGTCGTTGTGGCATCTGCTGTCACCCTGAGCGTGCCATCACTGAGGTTGCGACACTGCCTGTCTGGAGTAAAGTCTGGCTTACGTGAATCAGAGTCGGCGTTTGGTTGCTCCCCATGTGGAGTCTGGTCTGTTTTTTGTTGATGCTCCCCGTCCGGAGTCTTAGCAGGTTCACTGGAGTCAGCTGAGATTTCTTGAAGCTGCACGTCTGGAGTCGGAACATGCAGGAATGCATTGACTAGTGGAGAGGTTCGAGCAATTGAGGGTGGAAGTAGTGTGGTGTCATTGGAGTCACCAGTGGTCTCACCGTGATCGTCGAGTGCCTCTGTACGCACTAGCTGAGGTCTGTCACTTTGCACCTTTTGCATGGGAAGTGGGATGCTGTCGTCACTCGTTTCACATACCGTGGGTAGATCCTCAGTAGCTGCTTGCTGTTCACTAGGGTTGGGTAAATTGTCAGAGTTTTCATCTGGTGGTGCAAACAATGTGGGTGGACTGTCATTGTCTTGCCGTTGTCCTTCATTTGGGCTTTTCTTCTTTGGAATTTTAAATCTTCCCCCAGACATTACAGAACCTTGTTCATTTCCCTCAATTTCTCCCATATGTAGGGCATCAAATGTTAGATCCAATGTTTCTTTCGTCATTGTACTAGTTTCCAAAGAACAGCCCGTTTCAATTTTCTTCTCAGTTACTTCATATGCATCCTTTTCTAATGTACATGCCTTCATAGTCTCTGGCTCTGATTTTGCTGGGACTGGCACAGTCACAGTCTCTCTTTTACTGTTCTCAATTGCCCACATTCTACTCCCCAGACATAAATGCTTAATCTCTGGAGTTAATGTGGTACAATGGATAATCGGGTCGACCTTATCTGCATCTTCACCATCACTGGAAAGCACAATTGGTTCACTTGAAACTGCTGCGGGTTTTAAGTGCTTTATCTGGCTACTCGATGTCAGTGTCCTCAGGATTCTTGCTACAATGTTCTGCTCATTTATCAGTGGAGTGTGCAGAGGTTCAATGCGATTAATATTCCCATCAGGGGTTGAAGAGTCATTACTGACTAACTGCTGGTCTCTGAAGTTGGGACTTTGCGGTTTTGTGTTGAAGGGAGACAGTTGTCCCTGCTGTAGATATAATTCAGGTTGTGTTATTTCCATTAAATGAGGATCAATGCCTTGTCCATTTTTTTTTCGATCCGTACTAAAGCAATGGCAATTTTCAGTCTGCTCCTTGCAAGTTAGACATACAAGCAATTTCTTTAGCAAATCCTCAGCATCCTTCTGTGACTGCAGCATTATTAATATCTCTTCGGCTAGAATGATCCTGAAGGTCAACGCATAATCCTTTTTTCTTTGGGCTTGGAAGAGGCGATTCCTTTGGCTTGTCTTCATTTGGGCTTGAACAGTCATCAGCGCTGTGCCCTTCATTGTAGCATGATAGACCGTCATGGTCGTCCTGCTGTGCAGTGGAGCGCGGTAGACTGTTATAGTCTTCTTGCTGTTTACGTGAGCATGGCAGACTTGCATCGCCAGCCGCTAGTTGGTCAGAGGAGGTTGCTAGACCCTCATGGGCTTGTTCCTGCAAGGACTGCGCATTGGAGTCTTGCGTTGCTTCTATCGTGGAGGCTGTCCACGAGCTCTCTTTGGAGGCTTGTGACACTGGAGTCACTTCTTGTTCGTGCAAGGACTGCGCTCTGGAGTCTTGCGTTTCTGCAATTGTGGAGTCAGTCCACGAGCTTGCTGTGGAGACTTGTGACTCGAGTCACTTCTTGTTCGTGCAAGGACTGCGCTCTGGAGTCTTGCGTTCCTTCTATCGTGGAGTCTGTCCACGAGCTCGCTGTGGAGGCTTGTGACTCTGGAGTCACGTTTTGTTCCTGCAAGGACTGCGGTGTGGAGTCTTGCATGTCTTCTTTCGTAGAGTCGGGAACCCTGAGCGGGGCGTGGACCACGCTCTGTGTGGCAGCAGACTGCTCTCTGTGGGCTTGTACCGCTCTCTGTCTCTTAATTTCAGGCTGCAGCATCATCCTGCACTGATAAGTTGGAACGTCATATCTGCTGGGTTGAAGATCCTCAAATCCGAAAAATGAATCTGCATCTGCGTCGGATTCAATGCGGGGGTCACCAATGTGCAACACGAAAGGTTCGTCCGAGTCATAGTCGTATAGGACCATGGAGCTGTCATTGGGCTCGCGAGGTCCAGAAAAAATGTAAAGGGCGGTATCATCGGTTTGTGCGTAGGTAACTGCTTGTTGCAGCGTTCTTCGGAGGTTAAATTCATTTCCTGGTTCAATTTGAGACATTGTGCTGTCATTCCAGGTGAAGGAAGGTTGTTTTACAGCTTTAAAAGATTTTTTCTTTGATTTGGGACGTTTCCCCTTTAAATTGGTGCGGTCTGGGGCTTCTGACGTCATGACGCGCGTGATGTAGCACGTAGGAAGCGATTGCACATGCGCAGATCACTGTTCCTTTACCGATGGCCGTTTTCTTGATTGCGCATGCACGGCATCTCGCGCATGCGCAAACGAACCTTCCGGTTCTGCACACTTCTCGCGCAACTGCGCTAGTGACGAATGTGATATAAAATAGTTACTTTAGAGATATTAGTTAATGTAATGTAGAGGTAGGCCAGTCTAATTCTGGTGAGTTCACAGACAAAGGATTTCAGACCGCATGGAAAAGCAGGAAGAGGTGTGCCACCAAAGCAGGAGAAAAGGATGCTGAGTAATAGGGGCCAGAGGAAGGGATTGGAAGTGAGCCAATCAGAATAGATCAAACAGGTCAGGAGGGATATAGGATGACCTATGGGCGTCGAGTATGTGAAACTTGATACCATTTGAATTGATTTGCAGAGATCCCTTTGTCTCTTTGTTCATTCGCTTTCCTGGATGTAGGAGACTGGATGTGTCCTATGTTTCTGTGAGAGGAATCAAGCTTGCAAGCTAAATAAAATAACTAATGCTGTACCTGCAAATCCATCTCGACTTTTATTGAGGCCAGACTGACGGGTAAAGAAACTTGGGATTCAACATTTGGTGCCGAAAACCCGGGATTTCTCAAGACGGTTCTGACCAACTGCGAAATCAGAATTAGACTGATTATGAACAGGAGGATGGGGAAAGAGGGCCCACAATGCAGAACTGGAAAATGACCACGCATTGATTTTCCCCCTCTTCTTATCGTCTGATTAGTCTGGTCACTCGCGGTTGGTATGGAAAGATCGTCTCGACGAAATCAAAGGTCAGTCTG
The DNA here is from genome assembly GCF_047496885.1 of Scyliorhinus torazame. Classification (NCBI taxonomy): domain Eukaryota; kingdom Metazoa; phylum Chordata; class Chondrichthyes; order Carcharhiniformes; family Scyliorhinidae; genus Scyliorhinus; species Scyliorhinus torazame. The sequence continues at coordinate 181,942,972 of NC_092707.1, forward strand.
GGGATTAGCAATTTAATTGATGGGATTTCATATTGTTGATTCGGCTTGGGTTAGGTTATGGAGTTGATGGGACAATTGAAATTGAAAATGGTTCAACTCCATGTGTGAGTTCTGATTCGGCTTGGGTTAGGTTATGGAGTTGATGGGACATTTGAAATTGAAAATGGTTCAACTCCATGTGTGAGTTCTGATTCGGCTTGGGTTAGGTTATGGAGTTGATGCAACATTTGAAATTGAAGATGGTTCAACTCTATGTGTGAGTGTTTTAAATATATAGCTGATTAAGCTAAAATTGTACCCTTGGACTGTGGTGGCGAAGGGCGCAGTTCTGAGGACTAGTTGAGATTGTGGGGAATGCTGCTTATTGGTTGAAGCAGAAGTCTCTCAAAGGGTTAACAGCAGCAGCCAAAGTTAAAGACAGACAGTACTTCTCACTCAGGCCTTGAGATAACAGCAGCAGCCTGTAGTGTAATCGGATACCTTTCCTTTGAGTCAGTGAACTCCAGCAAAGTTACGTTTTGAATTAATTAAAGGAAACCAGTGGGTTTCTCCACCTCTTTGATAAAAGTTATTATTTTCGAAAGCAATTGATTGAAATTGCCAGAATCTTAAGTTTTACTTACTTGAAATAATGTTTATCTCATTTTATCTGGAGATTAATAGAAACTTAAAGAAGAACACGGACACCATTTTAAAAAGTGTAAATCTGGAGATGATAGTTGACTGTGCCAACATTTTTGTGAATGTAAGAAAAACTTGTTAAAAGAAAAATTGTTAAGATAAATAATTAATTAAGTTGTAAATGTTATACAAGTTTGTGTTAAGCAAATCGTAAATTTAGTTCTGAGTTGAGATCAGAGCTAAGCTTGCAAGTTGCAGTAATTCAATTTGAATTTTCAAACATTTTTAAGTTAAAAAAAAAACACTGTTAGAACCTTATCAATCGCTTTGCCAAGAAAAAAAAAAACGCGCAAGTAGAGACAGGAAAGGCACGGGTCAAACAAAAGATGAGCTACGTAGTTCAATGGCTGGCCTTGAATTGACAGAAAATGATAAATTCAATAATTTAGAAAATGTTCACTAAAAGTTCCGACTGCACCTATAGCATTGTCTGCACTAATTCCAGAACCACCAGAGTATAATAATTGATATCCAGTCACTGCTCCCAGATTCCAATTATGCCAGTAGCTCAGGCCCTTTTGGGTGGTAGTGTGGGTCCTGATTTACCATCTTCACGATCAGTAGAGAAAGAGGAGCTCTGTTCCGCAGGCACAGTTAGCTCTAGGATCAGATCTCGGACAGCGAGAGAAGGGCTTGATCCTCACCAGAAACAATTAAGTATACCACCTAAGTCCCTCCAAATTAAGGAGAAACCGCAAGGTTTGTAGAACAAAAGAAGCTGCAACAGATGATTTTGAAGAGAAAGAACTCCCTCTAGTGACAGGGAGAGACGTCGAAGAACCAGAGGAAATAGCTAGAGTGCCCCCTGGTGAGATTCGGAGATAGTTGCCGATTAGGAAGATACCAAACCCACCCAAAGGGACCCTCAGCTCCTTTTTATGGCCCACCGTATGCATCAACAGCTTTACAACCGCCGCCCCCTCTGAGGGGCCATTGGTCTACTGGGAGAAGAGGAAGGGGCAGATATAGAGGGAGCAATGCATGTTTTAATTGCGGCCGTGCAGATCACTGGCAACAGGAATGCCCCTTTAAAAGACAGGCAGTAGAAGGAGATTATCCGACCCAAAGGAGGGGGTACCCACCAAGGGGAGGACAGACGAGATACACTGGCTTCTCCCAGGAAAACCCTTTCCCAACACAGGATTGACTAGCTAATTTAGTCATAAGGACTCTCCAATCGGACAGGGAACCTATTATCTCTCTGCAGATAGGAGATCAACATCACTCATTTGTAATCGACACTGGAGCAGCCATGTCTTCTGTGCAATCAGAACTTCGACTACCACTATCCAACCACACGCAGCAATTGTCGGGGTTCCAAGGACAGGTGTGTGAGTATCCTATTTCTGAACCTGTGACAGTCACTTACGAGAATAAGTCTGCAGATCATCAGTTTGTAGTGACTACTGGATTGGACTGTAACTTGTTGGCCCGAGATTTACTGTGTATCTTCCAGCTACAGCTAGAGTGCGGAGACGAGGGGGTAACGGTTAAATCATGAAGGATGAGACAACAGTGCTATATTTCTATCACCCCCAGTGGTGGACGTTAGACATTGAACATTCACTGCATCACGTTACCCTGGCCTATGACAGAACTGGACAAAACAGGGAGTTGGAGGACAAATACCGGCCATTAATTGGGACCGAATGGCCAGTCAAGGTTACAGCCACAGTCACGGGAAAAGAAGGTACAGCCGATTTTGTTACAATATCACCACATTTATGGCCACAGTCAGCTTCGGTAAGCCCTCATTTTACACGTCAGGTCCACGACCAGTACCATGCCAGAGATCTGGGGCGAATGGTAAGGAGGGCAGTGGATCATTCGGATCCAACAGAAGTACGCACTTCAAGTCATGCCGGATGGCACTACCATAAAATATTTTGAGGTCCCTGAAACAATTAACACTCGACTGCAGCATCACTGGGGACATGATGTGTTGGAATATGTCAATCCACAGGTCTGGGCGGAATACCCATCACAAGTGGGAAAGACAAATGTTACACCTATAAAGGTAATGACTAAGGATCATGTAAAGCTACCATCCATTCGGCAATACCCCCTGAGATCCCAAGCTGCTCCGTCTATAGACAAATTAATTCAAGAGCTGTTGCAACAGGGTATTTTGGTCCCTTGCCAATCAGAATGTAACACCCCCATACTTGCTGTGCCTAAACCAGCCAAACCAGACCAGTTCCGATTAGTACAGGATTTACGTTCAATCAATGCCATCGCATAGCCGTTACATGCTCTCACCCTCCAACAGGATATTACGGTGTATAGCTGCCACTCGGTCATCGCACTACTGAGGCAACTGCAGACTCAGCATCTTACCGCAGCTCGTCAGAATAGGTATGAGGTATACCTTTTGAACAATCCACGTCTGCCATTTAACCACTGTACCACTATCAATCCAGCCTGTTTTCTTAGTGGTCCCCCTGTCCATGAAGACGCACCTGGCCACGACTGTTTAGCCTTGATTCAGGAAACTACCACAATAAGGGGCGATTTGAGTGACATTTCGTCAGAACAACCTGACATGATTATGTGTGGTCAAATATCCCACCGGGGTTTAGTTAATGACCTACTGAAGGCCCTCCTTATGCCGGCGCAGATTTCCGTTATTAAATGCGCTGCCCACACAAATGGTAAGACCCCAGTTGACGTTGGTAATGAACGAGCAGATTGTGCAGCGCGGACAGCCGCGCAAATTCAGCAAGTGATGGTGCCTAAAATGTTAAGTCAGACTAAACGATCTACTATAAATATGTCTGCTTCTGACAAGTCAATGCCAACCATCCAAGACGTCATAAGGTTACAGGAGGACGCTCCTGAGAGTGATAAACAAAGGTGGAAACGGTTAGGTTGTACATATGATTCTGTTTCCTCTTTATGGACCACGCCTGCACATCAGACTTGTATGTCTGATATACTGGCTTTATGGGTCATTGAATGTGTACACTTTGCAACTCATTGTGGGGCTTGAGGGACTAGTGATTTGTTGCTGGACACTTGGTGGCACCCTAAAATGCAGGGATTGGCCCAGAGTATCAGTAATCGGTGTTTGATTTGTCAGCAATATAACACCGGAAAAGGTATCCCTTGTGGGATGGGGCAAACCCCGTTGCCCAGTGGTCCCTTTGAGACGCTCCAAATGGATTACATTGAGTTGGAAAGGTGTCAATCTTATAAATATGTTTTGGTCATTGTGGATGTGTTCAGCAGATGGGTTGAGGCGTATCCGACTACCGATAATAAAGCTGCTACTGTGGTTAAAGTTCTGATGCGGGAAATCATTCCCCGGTACAGTAGACCAGCTCAGTTGAGTTCTGATAACGGGCCTCATTTTCTTGGACAGATTAACCTGCCTCCCTTCTCCAGTACTATTTTACAGGTGTGGAGCATGATGGGGTGGCTACGCACCGTCTGTGTGATATTTGGCCTCACTTCGCTTGGAGTGTTATTGGCGACGGACATGGAAAAGGGGAATATTATTTATAATTGTAACCCCAACCAATCTACAAGGATATTTCACTTATGCAAAGGTGATGTTCTTTGCTGCCCCCATATACGAGGACATAGTATCGACTCATGGAAGGTCGTCAAAGTTAAGGAGAATGCAGGAGTCATGAAGCAATTGCACCGGTCCCGGCGATGGGAAGGGAACATTATATGGACATTGCCTTGTTTTTGGAATACATGTAAATTTGATTTTGGATGTGTTAAGATTGGTGCAATAAAGGTAACATCAGGCCGTCAGGAGAGCGTAGGAAGAGGCTATGAGAAAGAGAGAGAGACGGGGCGTGTGAGAAGGGAAGTACAGCTAGAACGTAGGTTACCGGGAGATACACTTAAGTTAGTTAAAGGCCAAACTGAGGAAAACCTGGGTAGTATGAATCTCTTTTACCAGATTTACCACCGCTTGTATGGCCAGGGACGGGTTGTCTGCTACCCGAACCCCGCAGCAGTGTCTAGGTTATTTTATGTTTCACCGCTTTGGGGCACTCCCCAAACGTTGGTTCATTGTCAGCATTCCGAGCCACTGCCCGAGCATGTCACTCTTCCTTACGATCCGGGTTCAGCACCACCGGCTATTTGCCTTCCCCTTCCTCGGGATAATTCCCATTCACAGTATGATAGGCTGCAATGGTGGAGGGCGTACATACCTAGCCACTTCACTCCCAATAGGGATTCCTGGTCGTACGAGAATTGTTTCCGCAGTGAAGGATACGGATGTTTGCTGGTAGAGGTGGAAACGAATATAACAAGTCTGTTCCCCACCTGTACGGACAGGAGGTGCCATATCACCCAGGCGTCTGGCCAATGCGTTTGTTACAACACCACTTGCGTTCCATTGAGCGCCGGCCTCCAGCTCCTTTGTGGCTGGGCGAATGTCTCTCATATCACTGTCGGGACTAGGGCTTTCCGCACTGCTAGGCGGCCCGAATGGGCGTTTCAAAGCTGGATAAACTGGGCTACTGGGGGATCCTTACGCAACCGATATACTGATTGTGATACTAGCCTGCACACGGAGCAAGGATTCTACTTTTTATTGAATGGCACAGCGACCAACGTTTTGTCACCCCCATTTCCCCACTAAATTGCTATAGGGACTCTAGTCCCTACCACAGTCCCCTGCCCTTCGGCGTGGAAGCTGCATAATCAGTTAGCACGCGGGCAGTCTCTGCTGAATTTTGCGAGAATTGGAAAAAACCTCAGGTTCTCGCACCCAACCGGGGCCACTCAGCCGGGTGGGGGATTCTGAGCGTATTGACACTAGGAGGTGTGGGGGGTTCCTTGGCTGTCAGCGATAGGAATTATTTTATTTGTGGCCTTACCATCTTGGGAAATGAAACCTTGGGAGCCCTCGGGGCAATAACCAAGGAATTGTCTCAGCTACGGTTGTTTGCAATGCAGAACCGGTATGCTCTTGACTATCTTCTGGCCCGTGAGGGTGGGGTATGCGCCATAGTGCAGGGCAAGTGTATCATGGGAGTTCAGGACTTGACCGCTAACATCACTGAATTTATAGATCACATACGGGATCACCTGGACGGAATGCAGGATCCTGGCTCTTGGGGTAACTGGGGATTTGGGGGTTGGAAGGACTGGTTGATAATTATGGCCATGTATTTAGTGGTGGTTATCGGCTGCATCTTTGTGGGCCTAGCTATCCTTAAATGTGTGTTGGGCAGAATGCGGGGTGCACTGGAACAGATCAACGCCCCTAAAATCTTAACTGTTAAAATCCATGAGGGTGCAGCAGATGAGGGGGGGGGGGGGGCTAAGCCAGGAATTGGAAATGCAGCGACGGATCTTTTTAGATGAGGAACCGTAGCAATGGATTGCATAATTCGGTTATCATGGAATGATAAAAGGAGGGAATGACGAATGTGATATAAAATAGTTACTTTAGAGATATTAGTTAATGTAATGTAGAGGTAGGCCAGTCTAATTCTGGTTAGTTCACAGAAAAAGGATTTCAGACCGCATGGAAAAGCAGGAAGGGGTGTGTCCACCAAAGCAGGAGAAAAGGATGCTGAGTAATAGGGGCCAGAGGAAGGGATTGGAAGTGAGCCAATCAGAATAGATCAAACAGTTCAGGAGGGATATAGGATGACCTATGGGCGTCGAGTATGTGAAACTTGATACCATTTGAATTGATTTGCAGAGATCCCTTTGTCTCTTTGTTCATTCGCTTTCCTGGATGTAGGAGACTGGATGTGTCCTATGTTTCTGTGAGAGGAATCAAGCTTGCAAGCTAAATAAAATAACTAATGCTGTACCTGCAAATCCATCTCGACTTTTATTGAGGCCAGACTGACGGGTAAAGAAACTTGGGATTCAACACTAGTGTAGTCCCTTTAGCAAGATGGCCACCGAACCCTCGACCCAAATCACTCTCTGGTCCGGGCCCTCGGCCTCGAGGTGAGTACTGGTGCTTCTCTTACCTTTCCCTGCCGATTGGAGTGTGTTTTCCTCACAGTATTTGCCGAATTTGTCCAGCACTGCCTGGAAGTCGTACCTGTTTTGCCCCTTGGAGAACTTGAATTTTTAAAAGATTTCTTCTGCTCTTGCACCGGCTATGGTGAGGAGAAACTCTGTTTTTTCATTCTCGGCCAGGTCTTGAAGTTCGGCTGTCACCAAGTAGAATTCAAACGCCTGCCGGAATCGCTGCCAGTTCTCGCGGAGATCGCCGTGGCACTGGAGCGGCTGCGGAATCGGGAGCCCGTACATCTTGCCTGGGTATTGCTACTGTACGCTGAGGTATGGCTATCTGAATTTAAGCAGTTCACTACTGGTACCATGTTTTGTTATGTTTCCTTTGTAACCTAAGCGGCTTCCTTGTGTTGCATTTGTCAAGGAAGGTCGAGACGTGTAAATAACTTCAACTCATTTATTTACACTATGTACACTTTTATAACTTGAGTTCGACACTACTGCTAATCCTATTGTAGCTACCTAAACTGACTAACCATCTGCTGTCTTCCACGTGGTGGGTGTGATAATGAATCAACCCTGTGCCTCTCCTCACTGACTGTCTCCACTGGCCGAAGGGGGCTGATCATGTGTGTGGTGTCCTTTATGTATGGGTTGGTGTAATGCCCCCCTGTGGTCGTGTCACCTCCTTGTGTATCGTGAATGTCCATTGGTCGCCTCCCACCTAACTTATCTATTGGTTGAGTGTGTGTGTGTGATGTTTCTGGTGCTCCCTCTCGTGTCTGTGTAGCTTACATGTATTTACAATGATGCACATCACCACAATTATAATAACAAACTTCCAAAAGGAGTTCTGAAAGATTGCTGAGATTTTATCGTTTGAATCTGCTGCAATTGCCTTCTTGGAGGTTGTGGCTATCGTTGGATCTGATGGACATCACACATGAATGGAAATAATTAATGGTAACCACACACTTTAGAAGCGAAAGGCTTAAAACTGAAATATCTGGGCTGCACCAATTTACAGCAAAATGCAGTCATCGATTGGACCTTACAGTGAAGGCAACTACTGTCCAGTCAGCAGGATAATTGAATTAATTTACAGAGTATGGAAAAGGGAACCATATTGTAGTGAATGCGGGTTTCTTTCAAAAATTATTGCAACAAGAAGTTGTAGCAATTCCTCAATAAACTCCCTAATGCTGTAATTAGAGATCCTGTGCTTTTTATTTTTTTTTACTGATTTTTGGACAGACTCCCAGCACCCGCCTTTTGTTTCATCCCTCTGTTAATTTTCACTGTCTTGTCCAAATATATGGTGACAACTGCATTATTTGCTTATAACAATCGCAGAAGAAGAATAGTTTGTGTTTTATATTCTGGTCTCATGAAGGCCTTCAAAAATAATCTATTTAAAATGATGGTCTATCCAGTGACCATGGCAATTATTTCCCCCACCCCTTGGGAGACCATAAATATTGCAATTATACTTGGCTCATTATGGAATAGTGCCGAGGACAGTGTTGTGAACCAACTGTGGGCTATTTTGCCCATAGGGTGAAAAACAGGCAATAAATGGTTTCTGTGCTAATACAAATGTCTGTTTGGATAGTCTCAATTTAACACAATTTTGGGGGTAATTGATGATTTTCATAGTTTAAACCTGCCTGCGGGCACTGAAACCACTAACTGAAAGTTTAACACCTAAATGCTGATTAGATGCAGTGTTCCCGGAGTGAAAGTACCTGTGGAAAATCACCCTCCCCCTGTGTTTTGCAATTTGAGTAACTATAGTCATTGACTCTGCCCTACATTAGAACAGTGACTGCAATTCTGAAGCAGTTAATTGGCCATGAATTGCCTTGAGGTTGTGATAGGTGCTAGATAAACACAAGCATTTTCACATTATTAGATTAAAATCTTACAGCCATGAGAAGTTATGATGCAAGGAATTCTGCTCCCAGTTGCCAAGGTTTCAGCAAACAAATGGACAGATTGTGCAATGACGTTGGAGCCAGTGACAAGCTGTGAATAAATAACAGCAGTGCAGACCAATTTCAAATGTGTAGTAGAACTGAAAGTGACTGTGGCAACAATCTCACGGTTCCAGCTACCATTTTTAATGCTGCTAATGAATGAATCGCTGATGCCTTTAGCACGAGCCAGGTTGGGAGACAGCAATTTCAAAATAGATGCTCGCAGCTCTGCGTGCAATCTGACACTTTTATTAATCATGACAAAGGTATAATTAAGCACTCCAGCTGATTCAAAAAGCGATGCCATGATAGCTTCCCAAGGTGCTCGGGATTGGGACTTGCCAAGGAAACGGTTCACCATCTGATTAAGAGGAAATGTGCCAGGCATCTGACAGCCTGATAATAAAGCCTTCTGGTTTCATTCTAAGCATCATCACAGTTTATAAGAGGGAATAAGAGTGAGAGTGAAGTCAAGTCGTCATTGTGGTGATATGTGTATAGGCATATCTATGCTATGTATAATTGTACACAGTTGTACCGATGTATATATTCGTATATAATAGTGCCACTGTATATAGACACTGACCAATACATGTAGGGACAGCTATGACCTCCCGCCAGCAGGTGGAACCAGACAGGGACAGATATATATATCAGGGGACGGATGTGAGCCAGCACTTGGTGGCAGGACGGACAAGAGGACAAACATTAGTGACGGAGACAAAATTGCTTGGACACAGAAATGCATGGTTACCATTAAGAATAAATGTAGCAACAACATCTTTGTGTTCTATGTGTACCTTCATCATCAAGAAGTCATAGAATATAACATGGTACCATGCATGCTGAAAAACTCGAGGTAACCGCAGCAAGACAAGCCATGCGGCACGGTAGAAGAAGCCAGACGAAAAATTGCTCCGCCAACCTGGTGATCCAAGGAGGTGCGACTCCACACAATGCAAGACGGTGAAGTGCGAGATGGAAAGGTTGAAGGTACCACACCGGCTTCAAGTCTCGGGCAACCTGGACTCAAACTTTGAGCAGTTTCAGGCAAGAGTTTGAACATTTTTCTTTTGCCCTGTGGCCTACAGACACTGCCTGATGAAAGGCATGTTGCTTTGCTGCTGGCAACAGCAGGGTTTCAAGCACTTCAACTGTATAATTCGTTCGGTTTTGAGAATGGCGAGCAGAGCTACGAGGAGGCAATTCAACACTTTGACTGTCACTGCTCCCCTAAAAGCAATGAAACTTTTGACAGATGCATGTTTTGATCTCGGGCCAAGAAAGCCAAGGAATCCTTCAACAGTTTTGCGATGGATCTGCGCTTAAAGGCCCAGTCGTGCACTTTTGTACAGTTGCAATCCTCAATGATCCGAAACCAAATTGTATATGGGATATCGGATGGTGCGCTGCAAGAACAACTGTTATAGGAAGACAAACTCACGCTGGATGCTGCTATCAGGATGTGCCAGGCAAGTGAGCTCTCTGCGTAGTTGATCGGGATCTTCCGCGCAGTCAATGCTGATACCAATCCGAGAAATGACTGGCGCCACAAATGCTGAGACGCAGTTAAAAACAAACATGGTCTCGATGTAGGTGGCCATTTTGAGCGCAATGGTATGCAGCCGACCACACAACGTGGTCGTGGGGCAGACGGCCATTTTGAGAGCATTGCTCCACCCTGGCAAAAGCAATGTGCTGGCAATGGGGGTGGCCATTTTGGACAAACCGATAAAAGGCATCAGACGACAAGTGGTCTCCATGGGGGTGGCCATTTTGGGCAGCGGATTCCATCCGCCATTTTGTGCCCGAGCTGTGACAAGGGGCACTCGCTGAAAAGATGTCCGGCTTTTAACAGGAACTGTTACCAGTGTGCCAGGAAGGGTCACTTTGCTCGCCGCTGCACAGTTGACCAGGCAGTACAAAGGAACCCGAATAAGGACAAAAGGATGGATCCCGGGCTCCAAAAAGTGAGTTGATCGTTTTGGCATGCCTGGGCCAAGAAGTGACGCGCACCATCTGCAGTCACAGTGAGGCACATGTGAGTGCCATCAAGGACAGGTGGACAATCCCGGAAGTGCTCAATGGAACGGTCACCAAGTATAAGCTTGATATGGGAGCGAGGGCCAAACTGATTCCGCTCTGATGGTGCAACAGCTCAAGATAGTACTTCACATTGATCCGGCAAGTACCATTCTCAAGGACGAGAATGAGCGTCAGATTGCAACTGTGGGAGAATGCAAGCTGGTTGTCACCATTAAGAAGGTAACTCACAAGATACAATGCTCTAGTAATAGCGGCGGAGAGTGAATCACTCATTGGTGTGCAGACCTGTGAACAGTTCGAGCTAGTCGAAAGGGTGTGTGCTGCAGATTTCATGGAGCCTTCCCGACACGTATCGCTGGAGGCCATTTCCAAGACACATCCGGAGGTATTTCAGGAGTTTGGCACCCTACCGTTCACCTACCATATACAACTGAAGGAAGACGCGAGACCGGTGGTGCATGTGCCCAGATGGGTTCCTGCCCCGCTGAGAAAGAAACTCAAGGCTGGGCTGCAGCCGATGACAACCCTGGTTGTCATCAGGCACATTGAAGAGCCCAAGGACTGGGTGAACTCAATGGTATAAGTCAAGAAACAGAACGGGGACCTGAGAATCTGCATGGACCCCAAGGACCTCAACGCGAGCATCAAAAGAGAGCACCATCCCATCCCAAAAAGGGAGGAAATTGTGTGCAAAATGGCTGGAGCAACATGCTTCAGCAAGCTGGATGCATCACAGGGTTACTGGCAGCTCAAGCTTGATGAGGCAAGTAAACTTTCAATACGTCCTTTGGCCGGTACTGTTTTCAGTGGATGCCCTTCGGAATTATCTCTGCTTCAGAAATATTAATCGGGCCATGGAACACATCGTGAAAGGGTTACTGGGGTCCATGTGAATATCGATGACCATTATCTGGGGATTCACGCGTGAGGAACATGATGCTCGACTGCAAGTGCTCCAAAGCGGCATGAAAAATGGCCTCAAACTAATTGGGTGAAATGCCAAATTGGTGTGGATGCCGTCACGTTTCTTGGCGACAGAATATCATCAAATGGGGTGCAGCCCGACGATGAGAAATTCAAGGCCATCATCAACATGCCGAAGCCCATGGATAAAAAGAGTTTATTGCGAATTCTGGGTATGACCAACTTGATTGGAAAATTCATTCTCAACCTCGCCTCCGAAACATCCCAGCTCAGGGAGTCCAGTCAGAAGGATGTGATTTTCCAGTGGTCGCCGAAACATGAGGAGGAATGGAGAGCACTCTGTGTCTCCCTCATAACGGCGCCCGTGCTGGCCTTTTCGACGCGGCTAAGATGACAAAAATATCCAAGATGGGATCAGAGCAGTGCTGCCGGTAGCATATGTCTCAAGGGCCATGATGGACACAGAGCGCTGGTATGCACAAACCGCTAGAAAATACCTAGGACTTGTCACGGGGCTTGAAAAGTTTCACGATTACGTGTATGAGCTTCCACATTCTTGGTTGAGATGGACCACAGGCCGCCGGTCGCGATAGTCCACAAGAAACGATGTCAGTTGTCCCCCGGGATACAACGGCTCATGATGAAGCTTCAGTGGTATGGCTTCAACTTGATCTACACACCAGGCAAATTTCTGGTCATCGCTGACACACTATCAAGAGCTGCATCCATAAATGAAGTCTGTCCACGGGGGGACAAAGTTCAAGTACATGGTGGCCGCATCACTACCAATATTGGATGAGAAATCAAAACATATCAAGGCAGAAATGGCCAAGGATCCAGTGCTTCAAAAGTTGATCAGGTGTCGGAAGGAGGGCTGGCCAAAAGGTTCCTGCCCCATCTATTACAACATTTGCGCCAAACTCAGTGAGGTAGACAGTTTGCTTCTAAGACAGCACAGGATTGTCATACCCCACTTGCTACGGCCGCTTATATTTAAAATGCTGCACAAAGGACATTTGGGCATTGAGAAATGCAAACGCAGTGTCTGGGAGATGGTATACTGGCCTGACATCACCCAGGACATAGTTGGCATGGTGGAGCAGTGTGACACCTGTCACAGGCAAAGCAAGGAGCCTATGCAGGTGGAAGACATTGTTGCCAGCCCATGGGACAAGGTCGGAATGGACTTGTGCCACTTTTGAGGGAGAGACTACCTGGTTGTCTTTGATTACTTTTCTAACACTCTGAGGTGGCGCAGTTGTCCAACGCGACAGCAAGCTGTATGATCCAGCTCGTAAAATCGATCTCCGCACAGCATGGCATACCATCAGTTGTCATGTCGGATAATGGTCCCTGCTTCAGCAATTATGAATAGACTGCGTTTGCTCGCTGGTATGATTTCAAACACATCACATCGAGCCCGCTCTATCCACAGTCAAATGGGAAGGCAGAGAAGGGCATACACACAGTAAAACAGCTGCTCATGAAAGCTTTGGACAGCAGGGAAGACATGTGCCTTGCCCTGCTCAGTTATCAGTCAGCCCCACTGGTAAATGGCCTGTCACCAGCACAGCTGTTGATGAACAGGCAGTTGCGGACAACCCTGCCCTCCATGGTGGCCCCACAGTAGATCGAAAGCTCAAGTCCAAGCTCGTCCTACAGAAGTACAAACAGAAGGAGGCACATGACAGATCTGCAAGGGCACTCCATCCTCTGCAAATACGAGACACAGTCAAGGTCGAGGATCCCAATGGTGGAGAGTGGACAAGACTAGCAACAGTTGTCCAGAAAGCAGGTCCGCACTCATCTAGGGTGCTCACCAAGGATGGCTCATTTATGCCCTGAAATCGAAGAGCCCTACTCAAGGTGCAGTGATCTTTTGTACTCAATTCAGCAGACGAGTCTGAATATACCCCCAGGATCGAAATGGGCACTCTGGGGCAACTGATACGTCTGTGTTGGTGCCGGAGGAAGGATCAGTGATTGATGCAGATGGGGTACATTCACCAGCTCAGCTGGTACTCAGGCTGTCATCCAGAGTGCAGTGGAAGCCTGATAGACTGTGACTGAACACTTCTTTCTTAAAACAGAAATGTGATTGTAAATAAAGATGTTTCAGGCATTTCTCCAAAGGAAGGGGGACGTGTTGATATGCGTAAAGGCATATCTGTGTATAGTTTACATAGTTGTACCAATATATACATTTGTATAATAGCGCCACTGTATGTAGACACTGACCAATACATGTAGGCAAAGCAGTGATCTCCCGCCAGCCGGTGGAACCAGATGAGACAGAAATATATATATTTCTGACAGGTGTCACACTGCTCCACCATGCCAACTATGTCCTGGTTGATGTCAGGCCAGTATACCATCTCCCAGACACTGCGTTTGCATTTGATAGCAGGATGGACAAGAGGACAGACATCAGTAACGGAGACGGAATCGTTTGCACACAGAAGTGCATGATTACCATGAAGAATAAATATTTGTAGCAGCTACATCTTTGTGTTCTATGTGTACCTTCATCATCAAGGATGTAATAGAACACAACAGCCATAGTTCCAATTGACCATAGGCTGCTGCTTTCCCCTTTGAGGGGGAGATCTGGCTGGTGGTAATTTAACCTGAGGATCACCATACCTCAGGCAGGGGGCAAGGTTGAGAAGGCAGGGCCTTCATGAATAACCCCAGCCGGTACAGGAATTGAACCTGCACTGTTGGCCTTGCTCTGAATCACAAACCAGCTGTCCAGCCAACTGAGCTAAACCTTTCAGATGAGATGATATAATGCGGGTAATGTTAAGCATTACCTGTGGGTTATTTTGGGCACAGAGTAAAAGAGATATATGTCAGCAACCTTACAGTAATATTTGATGAACAAGGGGGTTGTAGTCAACTCTACTCCCCCACCAGCAAAAAAATGAACTGGTTACTAATTCACTGTCTGCTGTGCAAACATTGGATGCTGAGTTTATCTTTATTACCATAACAGCTGCACTTAAAATATAATTTATTTGCTGGATTGTGATATGGTCTTATGTAAGCGCCAAGTTTACATAACATCCTGACTTGGACAAATATCGCTGTTCCTTCATCATCATTAGGTCACAAATCTGGGACATCCAACCGAATGGCACTGAAGGACTGTCTTCACCACATGGACTTCAATGGGTTAAGGAGACACTGCATTCTCAAAGGCAATTTGGGATGTGCAACAAGTGCTGTTCTGTTTAGCGACACACACGTCCCATGGATGAGTAAAAGGTTCCCTCACTCAGTGCCACCATGGGCAACAGCTGTGAAAGAGCTGATCATTTCTTCGCAGCTGTTCGTGAACCAATCTGGATTGGAAGGAGTAACATGGATTTTTACTATTACAATTTTAGTCCCATTAATTATAACAATGGAGTTTCTGCCAGAACCAGGTGCGAAATCTGTCAAAACAATGCATTTTTGCTGCAATTATTTTGAAAACTGCGATCACATTTTACCATGAGAGAGAGCAGCGAACATTAGTCACGTTGACAAGCTGGCAAGATTGATGATAAAGTGAGGGAACATTTTGCACACATATTGACGACAGGTAAAAAAACAATAATGAATTACTAACAGATCATAGGGACAAGTATAAGACTATGAAAGATTCAAGGCCCAACTTTCCAACTGTTTGAACATTTTTTGATGAGAGGTTTAGTCATATTCTAGTGGCAAGATTTTGCAATTAGAAAGTGTGAGGGAACCCAATGGTTTTTGGGCTGGGGTAAGCTGTGAAAAATATCCTTCTTAAACTCTTCTTCAGTCAAAAGATACTATACCTGGTGCCGCAGAAATTGCGATATTAATTTTCAAATCATGAGGTGTTTGTGCTTTTGTTGGCACCGGACAACAGAATGTCTGTTATATTATAATCAGGGAGGTGATGGTGTAATGGTATTGTCACTAGTAATCTAGAAATCGGAGTATTATCCCGAGGGCTGAGGTTCAAGTCCTACCTTTGCAGAGGGTTGAATTTGAATTCAATAAAAAAATCTGTAATTAAAAAAGTCGAATGATGAGCATGAAAGCATTGTCGATTGTCGTAAAAACCCATCTGGTTCACTAATATCATTCAGGGAAGGAAATCTGCCATCCATACCTGGCCTGGCCTACATGTGACTCCAGATTCACAGCAATGTGGTCGACTCTTAAATCCTCTCTGAAAAGGCCCAGCAAGCCACTCAGTTCAAGTTAGGGATGGGCAAAAAATACTGGCCAAGCCAGCAATGCTCACATGCCATGAACAAATTTCTAAAAATTACAATTGACTGAAACCCGACAATGCCTACGCTGTGGCAAGATGGGCCACTACGCTGCATACTGTCGAGCGGCTCAACCTGTTGATCTTCCACATCTCCGACAACCTTGCAGGAACGTGTGGACCATTCAGCCTCCACATCACGACATCCAAACCGACAACACAGATGACCAAGACGCCCTCCGGGTTGCGGTCATTGATGGGAACCGGGTCAACACCATCAATCCGGGCGATGAATGGTGTGCCACCCTGACGGTCAACCGATCGCCGATCACTTTCCGCCTGGACACTGGCGCCTCTGCCAACCTCATAGCATGGTCAGCCTTCTATACCATGAAGGTCAGACCACCAATTCGGCCATCCCGGTGCAAGATGGTCGACTACAACAGGAACGTTATCCCGGCCATGGGATCCTGCCATCTCCAGGTGACACACAACACACACACGGCCACACTCTCGTTCGAGATAGTCGGCTCATCGAAGGACTCCCTGCTGGGCGCACAGGCATGCAAGGCTCTCCACCTCGTGCAACGAATCCACTCTCTCTCTCCAGACGGCACGTCTGACTTCCCGGATGCAGAGTTCAACGCACAGCTCCAATCGCTCCTCGCCCACAACCAGGCGGCATTCGAGGGCATGGGAACACTGCCATACACCTACCGAATTCGCCTCAAACCGGACGCCATCCCAGTCATTCACGCACCCCGCAGGGTTCCTGCGCCACTCAAAGGCCGCCTCAAGCAGCAGCTGCAGGATCTCCAGGACCAAGGGGTCCTATCCAGGGTCACGGAGCCCACGCCATGGGTCAGCTCCATGGTGTGTGTCAAGAAGCCCTCCGGCAAGCTCCGTATCTGTATTGACCCCAAAGACCTCAATAATAATATTATGAGGGAACATTATCCCCCCTTGTCACGGTCCTCCAGCCTGGCTTGTGATTTATCTCATCCAGGTATCTGGCTTCTCACCTTCAGAGAACTTGCTGTAGTCTCAATAGTGGACACTGCTCCCAGTGGCGCTGGTGAGACAAGAGGGCTGTCAGCCATTTGATTGGCCAGTGGCACTTGGAGGTGGGACTTCCTACCTTAAGTCAATTAAAAGGTCAACGACCGTTAAATGACTATGGGGTGGGCTCAGATCCAACTTGACACCAGGGGCGTCAGAGGCCATGGATCCTGGCCCTTTGTTTTTTAAATGGCAAAAGTATTTCTCAATGTTCTGTAAAATGGCAGTTTTACCCCTTTAATATGCAGCGCTTGAATGAAAGTAACTGGTCCAGATAGTTGTATGGAGGTAGATAATTGTAAATACAATTTTGTTTCCCTGCTGAAATATTCATGATTTCACAGAAGACCTTTTTTTATATTAAGATCGACATTTTGCAATTCATGAATACTACTCAATGTCATACAAAACAACCAAAGGAAGTGAAAGTTTATTTGCTCCAATTTGTGCACAGCACCAGGACTGCTTCAAAGACGAGTACTTTCCGAAATAGGAAAAGAACCACGTTCAGTAATGTTATGTTTTAAACATTCCACCTGCTTTGTCTTATGCACCTCTTCAGATCAAATATGCATGAGTTCCATCAATGCCTTTTTACAACAGCTCTGAGAATATCAAAACATACATTGCTTTAAGGAGGAGGGCTATTGTTAGGATCGTAATCTGTCTGAAACGTCTCTGATAAAAGGCTATTATACAGTTACAAAGTTTTGCAAACTACTTGTATGTAGAAACAGGCCTTTCAAATGCTCCACATGAGCCTCTTCCCATCCTGTTACATCTAACCCCATCAACATTTCCTTCTGTTTTTTCTGCCCTCTAACTTCCCCTTCAATGCTCCCCACATCAACTACTCCTTGTGGGTACCAAATTCCACATTCTAACTATTATCTGGGTAAAGACATTTCTTCCCAATTCCTTACTGGATTTGTTAGTGACTGTCCTACACTGATGGCCCCTGATTCCACTCTTACCCGGAGGTGGAAATGCCGATGATTTGAATAAGCAAACCAAATGTGATATTTCAAAGTTTGCTGATGACACAAAACTCGGTGGAAACGTGATTGGTCAGGCGGAGGTTAAGTGGCTTCAAGGTGATTTAGACAGGTTGAGTGAGTGGGGAGATACATGGCAGATGCAGTACACGTGGATAATTGTGAAGTTATCCACTTCAGACGGAGAAAAAGAATGGCAGAGTGTCATTTAAATGGTGATGGATTGGGAAATGGTGATGTGCAAAGGGACCCGGGTGTCCTTGTGCATCAATCACTGAAAGCAAACAGGCAGGCAAAGCAAGCATTTGGAAGGCAAATGATATGTTGACCTTCATTGCAAGAGAACTTTGAGTACATGAGCAAGGATGTCTTGCTGCAGCTGTATAGAGCGTTGGTGAGGCCACATCTTGAGTATCGTGTGCAGTTTTGGTCTCCCTATCTAAGGAAGGGTATTCTTGTCATAGAGGGAAACAGCAAAGGTGAACCAAACTGATTCCTGGGATGGCAGGATGTTGTCTGAGGAGAGATGGGGTCAACTGCGCCTGTATTGACTGACATTTACTGGACCGAGAGGGGATTTAACTAAAACATAGAAACTTCAGACAGGGCTGGACAGACTAGATGCAGGATTGTGGGTTCCTCTGGTTGGAATGTCTAGAACAAGGGACACAGTCTCATGATGTGGGAAAGGCCATTTAAGACTGAGATGAGGAGACACTTCTTCACTCAGAGGGTGGGGAAACCTGTGGAAGACAGCTGTGGAGGCCCAAGCACTGCATATATCTAAGAAGGAAATAGATACATTTCTAACTCTACAGGCATCAATGAGTAAGGGGAGAATGCGGGAGTATGGTATTGAGATAGGGAATCAGCCGTGATCTTATTTAATGGTGGAGCAGGCTCGGAGGGCTGAGTGACCTACTCCTGTTCCTATTTTCTATGTTTTGCTGCTACTGTCTTTTTATCCTGTTCCACCATGCTGACCTATAACCATAGAAAAACACCCATATCGCATGAATGTACCTTTTGCATTTTTCAATTCAACAGTTTATGTTTAATAATAATCACTTATTGTCACAAGTAGGCTTCAATTAAGTTACTGTGAAGAGCCCCTAGTCGCCACATTCCGGTGCCTGTTCAGGTAGGCCAGTACAGGAATTGAACCCATGATGCTGCCTTGATCTGCATTACAAGCCAGCTATTTAGCCCACTGTGCTAAACCAGCCCCTGTATCTTCAATGTAGTAAAACATTCCAAGGCACTTCACAAGATCATCATAAATTAAAATGTGAAACTGAGCCATATATTAGGTCAGATGACCATAAGATTGACCAAAGAGGCAGGTTTTAAGGTGTGTCCTAAAGGAAGAAAGTGAGGTGGAGAAGCAGAGTGGTGCAGGGAGTTTCTCCAGCACTTAGGACCGAGGTAGCTAAAGACATGGCCACCAACAGTAGCACAATTAAAACTTTGGTTGCTGGAGACAGCCAGAATTAGATCATATTTTGGATGGTTGTAGGGCTGGAGGAGATTACAGATATAGAGATGGGTGAGATGATGGAAGAATTTTAAAACAAGGACAACATTTTTAAAATCAAGAATAGGCTTGACCGGGAACTAATGCAGTCAATTGAGTTCAGGGAGATAAGGGAATGGGACTTGACGGGAGTTACAACTTGGCCAGCAGAGCTTTGGATGAGCTCAACTTTGTAGAGTGTAGAATCCAGGACACCAGTCAGATGTACATTGGAATATTCAAGTCTAGAGGTAACCAGAGGCATGAATGAAGGTTTCAGCAACAGGTGACCTGGGTGAAGTTGAGCAATATTAGGCAGGTGGAAACATGTGGGCTTAGTGATTGCATCAATGTGTTCCCTGTTCAGGCATTGAATAAGTGGCCTGAACAGGGAACACACGGCCGAGGCCGCACATAGCTCCTTTTGTTACAGTGGAGAGCTCCGCTCGTGCCCCAAAAAGAATCCCCGACCTCCCCCCAAGCCTGAACGCAATAGGGGAGGGTCCTCAGCCCCCCTCCCTACCCACAACCCCTCACTGGGCATACCCAGCCTGATCACACATGCACTAAAAATGCCAGCTTGGCAGTGCCAACCTGGTAGTGCCCCAGCCTGGGGTCACCAAGGTGCCAGGCTGGCAATGCCAAGGTGCCCAGATGGCACCAGCAGTGCCAGGGCACCACCCTACCCAAAGGGCATGCAGCTGGGGTCCTCCAATCCCTTTGGGGACCTCACAAGTGCTGTGCCGCCAGATCCCCATTTGTGGGGACCAGAACCAAACAGCACTCACCCAAGGTCTCTGAGGCAAAGGGATTGAATCCCAAAACCTCAGGTACCTCAGGAATCTGCACATTAGAGTAAGGCTTACTGCCTCACTCTAATATGTAGATTTGCTGAAAGGTATTATTAGAGTCTGGGCTGAGTTATGAAGAGTTCTAACTTGTGGATTCATGTCTGCTAATTACAGGTTTGTGGTGACTTTCAAATTGGACTGTCAGACGACCAAAGAGAAAAGACCAATCCCAATGGCCTGTGCTGATTGTGAAGCCGGTTTGCAAAGAGAAGACAAGACTGTTCTACCTCTTTACCATTCTCAGCCTATCTTAAATCTGACATTATTTCTGATTTTCAACTTGGAATACTAAATTGATGTGGAACTATTTCAGACGATAGACTAATTTCCAAATTGTCTTCTTATAACCTGTGTTTAATCAGGTGTGCCAGTACAATTATGACAGTTTATTGAATCCATAGCTAATTGTGTCAACCAAATATTGATTTTTTTTTGTTTGGTTGGGCGAAAGAAGCTTTGAATACTAAAGTAACACACAATAGGTTAGTTGCAACATTCTCCTCTTAACCTTCTTGCTCTTAGCTCTGATTAATTTGCTTGCATCAACAAAGAAATCCCTGGAAAGAAATATTCTGTAAAATATTCACCTAACATCAATGACTATGATTGATTTTTCAATTCTAATGTTACTTTTAGTAAATCAGTGCTGAAACCCAACACTTTTTGGTCTTGTTTTAAATGGTGGGGACTAAGTACACCAAATTGTTCCAATCATGTTCTGTCCTCCCACTTTTTGGCCTGAAGGAAGTTTAGCTATTGTAGTTGAAATTAATACTGTTTATGTATGTACCTTTGCCACCAATGTTAACTGTAGATGCTGAGTTCCACTTATTATTCTCAATCCTCCTGCCAATCAGATATTCATTCAGTTGTTTTTAAGCATTTTAGCAGGGAAAGCTTTTTCACATTCCTACTCTTCCACAAGAAAAGTAATTCCTCCTAGCCTT
This sequence comes from Scyliorhinus torazame, assembly GCF_047496885.1. Taxonomy (NCBI): domain Eukaryota; kingdom Metazoa; phylum Chordata; class Chondrichthyes; order Carcharhiniformes; family Scyliorhinidae; genus Scyliorhinus; species Scyliorhinus torazame. The sequence goes on from NC_092707.1 coordinate 181,964,147, forward strand.
CTTGAAACTTGTTGAATTGGATAATTTGCCTTCTGGTTCTGCATTCATACCCCTACAATCTGAGTCAAGAACATGCATCATGCTCAGTAAAGGCATAACTTTACACAAGGAGTGTATTCAGTATAGAATTTTCTGGAACAGCCATCTCTTTTAAAAATGGGCATTAAAAGGCTGTCAGTGGTCAGGTGATTTTTCTAATTTCTGCACAGGCTACCTCAAGTCTCTGGAAAGTTCCTATTTGGATCACCATGGACGAGGATGTCCCTTGCGTTTTTAAAAATGTATGCATTTATGGGATGTGGGTGTTGCTGGCTGGGCCAGAATTTATTGCCCATCCTGAATTGCCCTTGAGAAGGTGGAGGTGAGCTGCCATCTTGATTGCTGCAGTTCAAGTGATGTAGGAACACCCACAGTGTTAGGAAGGGAGTTCCAGGATTTTAACCCAACAACTGTGAAGGAATTGCGATATAGCTTCAAGTCAGTTCAGTTTGTGCCTTGCAGGGGAACTTGAAGGTGATGGCATTCCCATGCATCTACACCCTTTCCTTCTGGGTGGTAGAGGTCATGGGTTTGGAAGGTGTCTCCTGAGGAGCTTTGGAGAATTGCATCTTGTAGATGGTACACATAGCTGCCACTTTGTATTGGTGGTGGAGGGAGAGAATATTGGTTGATGGGATGCCAATGAAGTGGGTTACTTGGTCCTGGATGGTGTTGAGCCTCTTGAGTGTTGGAGCTGCATTCATCCAGGCAAGTGGAGAAAATACTATCTTCTCTTTTGTGTCTTACAGATAGAAGTCAAGTTTTGGGAGTTAAGACGTTAGTTACACACCACAAAATTCCCAGCCTCTGACCTTCTCTTGTAGCCACATTATTTATATGGCTGGTGCAGTTCCGTATCTGGTCAATGTTAACCCTCAGGATGTTGATAAAGGGGGATTCAGTGAAGGTACCGCCATTGAATGTCAATGAGACAGTTAAATTCCCATTTGTTGAAGATGGTCATTGCCTGGCACTTGTGTGGCATGGATGTTGATTGCTATTTATCATCTCAGCCCTGAATATTGTCCACGTCTTGCTGCATTTGAACACGGACTTCTTCAGTATCTGAGGAGTCACACATGGTGTTGAAAGTCGTGCAAACATTCGTGAACATCCCCACTTTTGTCCTTATGATGCCAGGAATGTCATTGACCTCCCCTCTCGAGTTCAGCTCTTTTGCCTATGTTGGGGCAAAGGCGGTAATGAGGTCAGAAGCTGAGTGACCCTGATGGAACCCAAACTAAGCATCAATGAGAAGTTGCTGAGTAAGTGCTGCTTGATCGCACTATTGGCGACATCTTTCATCACTTTGCTGATGATTGAGAGTAGACCGATTGGTGGGGTGGATTTGTCCTGATTTTGCGGACAAGACATACCTGGCCAATTTTCCATATTGCTGGGTAGATGCCTGTGTTGTAGCTGTAGTAAAACATTTTGGGTAGGATGTGGAGGAGGCCAAGATGGATCATCCACTTGGCACTTCTGGTTGAAGATGGTTTCAAATGCTTCAGCCTTTTGCACTGATGTACTGGGATCTTCCATCATTGAGGATAGGGATATCTGTGGAGCCTCCTTCTTCTGTTAGTTGTTTAATTGTCCACCACCATTCATAACAGAATTTGGTGGGACCACAGAGCTTTGATCTGATCCATTCGTTGGGGGATCATTTAGCGCTGTCTATTGTACACTGCTTCCACTGTTTGGCATGAAAGTAGGCCTCAGCTGCAGCTTCCTCAGGTTGATACTTCATATATAGGTATGCCTGGTGAAATCCTGGATCGCCCTCCCGCACACTTATTTGAACCATGGTCGATCCCCCTGGATTGATACTAATGATAGAGCTAGGGATATGAATGGCGACATACCAAGACAAAAACAAGTGTGGAATTCACACCTTCTACTCACTGAGGACTCTCACAAAACTAAACATTTGTGGACTCATAGACCCACTCGGCAAAACTTTCCATTCCTGAGACTAAGTGTTGACGCTGGGGCAGGATTCGTAGACTTCTACACAGCAAAACTGGAGCCGCACCGCGACCGATTCAACGATCATTGAGCAGCTAGCACTGGCACCTCATGGAACACAACCCATTCCAATGAAAAATGGTGTGGGATTCACCGGGTTCATGACTGACACTCAGGAGGCTGACAAGCTACAGCCGCATAGATACACTTCACTCCCCATACACAGCATCCCAGCCCACAAGATAGCAGCGAGGAGAGCGGAACCCTGCTTTACAGACGCCAAGCTCGAGATCCTGCTAGACACCATGGAGGAGAGGCGGGCAACCCTGTTTCCCGGCCCAGGAAGAAGTCCACCAGCTGCTGCCATTCGCCGTTCCTGGACACAGGTGGCAGAGGCCTTTGGCGCCGTGAGCAACACCATCCAGACCGCCAACTGTGCCAGAGAAAACTGCACCACAACCTCAGGGTGGCGAGGGTAAGTAGGCAGCACTCTGCCCCTGGCACCAACCCCCGTCCCACACACCAGTAACCCCCCTCCATCCAGGGCAGTCCACTTGCTGTGCTCCATGGCCACGAGCATGCAGACCCTGGTTGAGATGGCAGCGGGACTCCAGGACTGGCAGCTCCACTTGCACCCCAATCCCATCCATTGTCTGCAGGGGGTGAAAGGCCAACATGCTGGCATGGTATGTACTCCTGTGCCCAACGAGGTCCAGCACGCTACACGGTGGCCTTGGTCGGCACTGCGGACCCTGTACCCCTGGCCCCATCGGTGCCTGGCACCGTGGGGTCCGCTGGCCCTACCGCCCATCCCTGCTGCCAGGCTTACCGGCCCTACAAAAGTATTATTCCAACAAAGTTCATCGGATTCGAAAATGTCCCATTCGCGCTAGTATATAGCCATTTCGTAAGGTAATATATTCCTCTGTGCCATCAATCTGTCACATCACATCTTTTTCATACAGAAAATACAAAGCATAATTGTGATGCCTGCATGTTTAATAACTCCAAAATTATTTCTGCAAAACAAACACTTAAACTCTTTCATTTCTGTTGCAAATCAAGACTGCTGTTTCCCCCTTAGAATTTTACATTGAACTGGTATACACTGATAACAGCAGCAGGCGAATTTGTATGGAAGAGTTACTCATCCTAACACTTTGAAAGAGATAAATTAAAACGAATATAGACTCATTAACCAGAGGTACTTCCACAATCATTACATTTGAATTGAGCATGTTAGTTCAGTCTCCTGTGAGTATACTGTTTCCCTATAATATGCAGCGAAGTAAGTTATCACTAATTAAAATCATGTTTTGATAGCACTGCAGATCAAACTGTGTGACTGGAGTATTGAACTGGCCTGTCTGTCTATCTCCAATAGCCTGGACAACCGGGGGTTTGAAATAGAAAAGTAGAATATCTAATGTGCTGTGGAGGTGTATTGCCCGTGACAAGCAGCCACATCTCTTGACAAGCTCGCTCAATGATCAGGCAGCTACAGAAATATATGAAGCAGCTTTGATCATAGAACTTCCCAGCTGGAATCGTAAAATGCGCTGCAGTGTCCAACACCTCAAGACTTGATGAGCAAGATATCAGAGAAGCTGTTTGGACTAGTGGGCTGGGGTTCGGCTTCAGTTCAATAAACAGCAGCAGAATTCTCAATCAGCATCTGCACCATTCTGCAATTAGAAAAACCACTTAGCGTTCACATTGACCCCCAGTTTGTGAGGAGCCCACGAAGCAGAAAGTAGATTCCAAACTCAATAAACATTGACTGACACATCAATTCAAGAGTAGTAGCAAACAACATGCTCTTGATGCTCAACACCAATTGCTCCTTAATTGATGGGGAGCAAAGTAATAATATATCTTTATGTCAAAACTCAGCTTTGTAATCTGGATTTTGTACATGAATTTTGCATGTTGCCTTGACAAAGCTGCCCCATCGACACCAATTCCCTTGTTCCACAAACATATTCCATTTATGTTCCTTTTCATTCAAAGTAATACTTCAAGCAATGCTTGCAAATATCAAACATTTAATTGAGGGCTTTGATGCAGAAACAAAACAAACTTGTACATGATATGACTTTTGATGATTCAGCAATTTGTTGGTGGCTTCATGTGATGACTCACAACTGCCTTGTTCACTACTGGTGGAATTCAGTGCTGACCCCCAATAACATTTTGCTTCATCTGTAGACTTCTTCACAATGCTTTCACGTTTTGATGGTGTGGGAGCATCGGCTGCTTTGAGGTTAGGGTGATGCTGGAAATTTAGTCAGACGTCAACACTGAGCTACGCAATGAAGTTGAGTGAGGTTTTGGGCTCTGACTTAGTCTTTCCTCGGACCATTTCATTTCAGGAGTGCGAATAAAATGATCATGAGAACCCAGAACCCGGCCTACCAATGTGTTAAAATGGGCTAGTGAAGTCAGTTTAAATTCCGCTTTATTATGTGAAGTTTTAAGTTTTGTGACCCTTTCCCTCAAACATATCCTGTTCACTATCAGCGACTGAGGAGACGATGATTGTTCGAAAGGGCAACACCACAATGGACCCATTAGCCAGGAAAATCTGATAACCTCCAAACACTGGCTCATGGATCGTGGTGTACAATTAAACTGCACCTATTGATTTTGACAAAGGCACCATGTGAATTTGCATATTTGATTGCAGAGCACAGCTCATGTTGAGCGCATTGTTGAGTGGGTAAACACCTGAGCAAGCAGTGCAAAATCATAACAGGGGAGCAACACAAGTTCAGGCTAGCTTGCACCTCTTAAAGGGGAGATGCAATTTGGTTGGAGTCATCCTCAAAGTGATCAGGATGTGGAAATGGCCTGAAGATTCTCTCATAGAGCACTGAATGCCTTGATGCAAGAGGTAGAGAGGAGGAAAAGTCTAATCTATCCAACAGGGACCGGGAGGCTCTCCAGACAAACTTTGCAAAGGCAGTAGGCTAAAATATTTGTGATAAATGCCAGGTTCAATGCCAGGGCGGCACGGTAGCACAGTGGTTAGCACTGTTGCCTAACAGCGCCATGGTCTCAGGTTCGATTCCCGGCTTGGGTCAGCTTGGCACGGGGCTTTTCTCACAGCCTGGAGACCACCCTTTTCCATCAGCACACTTGAGGAGACAGCCGTGGTGCAGCATCAGAGGATAGATGTCTCAGCTCCCACTGCAGCACAAGCAGAAGCCACTCACCATCTGGGTGGAAGCTCAGGCTGAGGTCACGAAAGCTCAGACTGCTCCAATCATTGCTGTGGACATCAGTGCTCAAATAGCCCCTCCAACACATTGCCCAGATTGTTGATGCATTGCTCCAGTGGGGTGACAGTGACACGACAGAGCAAAAACTTGCTGCTCTCTCTCAGAGTGACACCATTCATCCTCCCTGTAGGAGAAGGCTCCGGTCCCTAAAAAGTTAACATGGGACTGAGTACATTATCACCCACATAAGAACATAAGAAGGCATATTACATAGAGATGGGTAGTAATCTATGGTCTAATATGGGGTCCTTTCCATATCTTTACTCTCTTCTGTAAATATCTACATATTCCAGAGCTGTTAATAAAGACTTCTTTATAACTTCAGCGAGACTTCTTCGTGGCATCCAAGCAATACACATCCTGGCTAAAAACAGAACAGATCATTCCCACCACTGCCATTCCACCAGCCTCCTTGCTATTGCCAGCGAGCCCGCCAACTCAGATTAGCTGCCGCCCATACACCCGGTGCTTTCGGAAACTCGGGCATTTTGGAATTTAGATTGAGCTCAACCTTGAAGGCTACCTGCAGTCTCCCCCTGCTGGAAGTCAGCAGCCTCCACCAGCCATGCAGCAGTCACTAAGCCGGTAGTGTGCAGGAACACCATGGGAGGCAAAGGAACATGGAAGATACTCACTAAGGAAATGCTCAAGGGTGATGAGAGGACACAATGTGGCATAATTTAATTTCTAAAGTTGGTTTGGAATGTTAATTTTGTGGTAGCTTATATTTTTCGCATTTGACCAAGTGAACACTGACGCAATGCCTGCAAGGGAAGGTAAGTTGTGAGACTGTTGACGAATGGGGCATTAGGGTTGTGTTGCTGATATCGCATTCTAATGAGTCAACCATGTACAGCCCGCCCAAAGAGGGGCTGTGTTGGTGGTCTCCTCTTGGTCCTGAAGTACTTCCTCTCCCTCATTAGCTGGTGATGGTAGAGCTGGTGGTAAGCCCTGTGCTCTCATGATGGCAAGGCAGTGCAGCAATCAAGTATGTATCTTGACATGCATTTAACATTAGGCTCAGCACCGCAAGGCTCATCCTGAGTGCTCCATAGAGCTGAAACATTTAAGCCTTTTTTTATTTAAGGTTAAAGTATGCTGATTAGAAACAAGCACTACACAGCAGTAAGACTGAGTTGAATTCAATCATCTTTGTCATATCTGCATCTGAGCTAGACCAAGAGTGACAAAAGATATTGGCCATTCAGAAAATCATTCGGTTGATGCTGGCACGCGGGACAAAAGACAGAATCACCAGATTGAATGTTTTAATGACCTTCCTCAACTGCAGACTGAGTGTTTGGCAAGAATATGGTTTACCACAGTTAGTTTGCTCTGCCATGTAGTGATATTTTAAGGAGCAGTGCATAACAAGGTAGGGACTGTAGAACATCAATTACTTTTCTGCCTGTCATAACATTAATGAGGCTTGCAAAGGTCAGAATCTGTCCAATAATCTATGTTGTACTTTACTTCTGCAGCTTGCAAAAGGTCGGGCAGCTTTATTACCATCCCAAGCTGAAACCTGTGAAATTATCTAGATTAGTACAAAATCACATCTATCAATATTAGTCAGATCCTTGCAGTTGAATATCCCCTCAAAAAATGCACTCACTGGAAACTCCCAGGACATATCAATAAGCATTCTCTGTCTCAAGTTCCCTGGTAAAATTCTGGGTCGGGATTCTCCCCTACCCGGCGGGGCGGGGGGTTCCGGTGTGATGGAGTGGCGGGAACCACTCCGGCGTCGGGCTGCCCCAAAGGTGCGGAAGTCTCCGCATCTTTAGGGGCCAAGCCCTCACCTTGAGGGGCTAGGCCCGCGCCGGAGTGGTTTCCGCTCCGCCGGCTGGCGGGAAAGCCTTTGGCGCCACGCCAGCCGGCGCCGAAAAGTCTTTGCCGGGCGACGCATGCGCGGGAGCGTAGGCGGCTGCTGACGTCATCCCCGCGCATGCGCAGGAGAGGGGGGTCTCTTCCGCCTCCGCTATAGTGAAGACCATGGTGACGGCGGAAGAAAAAGAATGCCATCACGGCACAGGCCCGCCCGTGGATCGGTAGGCCCTGATCGCGGGCCAGGCCACCGTGGGCGATTCCCGCCCCCGCCGAATCTCTTGTGGCGGAGACTTCGGGACACGGCGGGGGCGGGATTCACGCCAGCCCCCGGCAATTCTCCGACCCGTGATGGGCTGAAGTCCCGCCGTTGTCAACCCTCTCCCGGCAAAGACCTTTCGGCGCTGGCTGGCGTGGCGCCAAAGGCCATTCCCGCCAGCCGCGGAGCGGTAACCACTCCAGCGCCGGCCTAGCCCCTCAAGGTGAGGGCTTGGCCCCTAAAGGTACGGAGACTTCCGCACCTTTGGGGCGGCCCGACGCCCGAGTGGTTCCCGCCACTCCATTACGCCAGAACCCCCCGCCCCGCCGGGTAGGGGAGAATCCCGCCCCAGATTCTTCAAAATGTTAACTGGCCTTAATTTTAACTAGATGCAGTTAACTTGTAATGTCTGTTACATAGACGCTGCTTCATATAAGGAGGCATAACAATCAGATGGTCTGCTGAAATTCTTTCAGTCAACAAAAGAAAATACCACGATTGCTGTCACTTCTATCGTGCCTTACCACTTTGTAATGTCTCAAAACACTTCACACAAAGAATGACTTTTAAAGTGATGTGACTGTTAGCAAACAATGGATGTAGATAAGGAATGCTTTGGGATCTTCAATTTCTGTCTAATTCAACAGTCCATATCATTTTAATTGAATTGCATAGGGCAATATCACACTTTGAACCATAGAACATAGAACATAGAAAAATACAGCACAGAACAGGCCCTTCGGCCCATGATGTTGTGCTGAACCTTTGTCCTAGATTAATCATAGATTATCAATGAATTTACAGTGCAGAAGAAGGCCATTCGGCCCATTGAGTCTGCACCGGCTCTTGGAAAGAGCAACCTACCCAAAGTCAACACCTCCACCCAACACTAAGGGCAATTTTGGACACTAAGGGCAATTTATCATGGCCAATCCACCTAACCTGCACATCTTTGGACTGAGGGAGGAAACCGGAGCACCCGTAGGAAACCCACGCAGACACGGGGAGGATGTGCAGACTCCGCACAGACAGTGACCCAAGCCGGAATTGAACCTGGGACCCTGGAGCTGTGAAGCAATTATGCTATCCACAATGCTACCGTGCTGCCCTTAAGAACAAATAAATCTACACTATATCATTTTACCGTAATCCATGTACCTATCCAATGGCTGCTTGAAGGTCCCTAATGTTTCCGACTCAACCATGTGATATAAATATGGTGCCTGCCACCGGAGGCTTTCAAACCCTCTTTTACCAAAATTGATTTTTTTGACACCACGTATTAATCACACATGGGATTTGTTTCTGTAGCAAATCAAGTCTAATAACCATCAAAGGAACATTGGATGCAGGAACATAGGATTTGGAACAGGAGTAGGCCAATCAGCCCTTCGGGCCTGCTCCATCATTCATAGATAGAATTTACAGTGCAGAAGGAGGCCATTCGGCCCATCGAGTCTGCACCGGCTCTTGGAAAGAGCACCCTACCCAAGGTCCACACCTCCACCCTATCCCCATAATCCAGTAACCCCACCCAACACAAAGGCTAATTTTGGACACTAAGGGCAATTTATCATGGCCAATCCACCTAACCTGCACATCCTTGGACTGTGGGAGGAAACCGGAGCACGCGGAGGAAACCCACGCACACACGGGGAGGATGTGCAGACTCCGCACAGACAGTGACCCAAGCCGGAATCGAACCTGGGACCCTGGAGCTGTGAAGCAATTGTGCTATCCACAATGCTACCGTGCTGCCCCATTCAATAAGATCATGGCTGATTTAGTCGTGGTCTCACCTCCACAATGATGTTTGCCCCCTCCCCCACCACCAACCCGCCTCCCCATAACCCTTGACTCCCTTGTCTATCAAAAATCTGTCCACTTCTGCCTTGAATAAATTCAATGGCCCAGCCTCCACCGCTTTCTGGGGAAGAAAATTCCACAGACTAACATACCTTTGGGAGACAAAATAAGTTCTCCTCATCTCCGTCTTAAACAGTCGACCTCTGATTCTTGAACTGGTTCTAGTCTCTCTCACAAGGAAAAATATCCTCTCAGTATATCTATCTCTTCAAATCCCCCCAGAATTTTGTATGTTATAATAAGATCACCTCTTATTCTCCTAAACTCCAATAAGGACTAACTGCTCAACTTTTCAATAAGCACTCTGATGAAAGGTCATCGACCTGAAATGCTAACTTTAGTTTGTCCCTCCACAGATACTATCTGACCTGCACAGCATTTCCAGCATTTTCTATTTTGATTTCAATCAAGACTCTGGGTTGCCAATAGCAGAGGCAAATTACATTAGCATTACATAGTTTAAGTCAGCATCATCATTCAACCCGTTACCATGACAATCAACTGCATATCCCATACAATCTCTTATTACTATATAATTAAAGGCACTGAAACAGGATGCACCATAAAATGCCACTCAAAAATATATGAGTAACAAAAACCATTTGCGTCAATGTTGGGTTAGAACATCATCAGGTTGCACTCCAAGTCCTTCATTTTCTAGACTCGCTCATGTGGAGGAATCTTCTGGAAGTGATGGGGCCTCAACTATTGGCTGAAGAGCTTCATCCCTTGTTTTAGCAATGGCGCGCTACATCTTGATCCACTCGGGCACTGGACAGACTAGCGGTGGGCTTCCCCCAGGATTGAGGTGGGCACAAGTCTCATCTATCAAGTGCACCCAGCCAATCAGAGGCTGGGTGCTCTCTTAAACAGCAACACCATCGGTGCGGTGGTGGCTTCTGTCGGTATGACAGACAAATCCAAGACCCCGGACCATCGCTGCACCCTAAAGGCCAGAGGTGAGTGATGGGGTCAGAGGGTATCACAATGGAGGGGAGTTAGCAGCAAGGACAGGGATTGGCTCTCAGTGTCCCTCTCCCCACCCCTTCCTGATGTTGGTATTAATTATGCACTGAATGGCATCAATCAGAATGGTATCTGGGCAGGAAGGCCATCCACAGGTGCTCCTGCTACAGGTTTAGTTGGGGTGGATGCGGGAATGTAGTGGTATTTCTACCTGGCACCCGCCTGATTAATTAAATCTTCCCTGCCACCAAACTCACCATAGGGAAGGACACCTTCCATCTCTCAAATCTGACCACTTGGTCCAGGTGCTGAAAGGTAGTCAGTGTCCATGGTGCTTTAAGGAGAGGAAGGGAGAAAATTCCCAAAGTAAAATCTAAAGTGAAACTACCTGGTGCCATAATAGAAAATATCTGCACCTGTGAAATGCATGTCTACGCATCTTCCCGGCATTGCTAAAAGGATCACATTATCGGCAGAAAGTGGTGACCCTTCTTCATCTCTTTAACAACATTTAACTGAGACCAAATTACTTCCAGTATCTAACCAGCATAACCATCCATTGACATCGGTGGAAATAAAAATCAGAAGAAGTGTAAAGTGGGCCGTTGACTTGCTAGCATTAAATTTACCCAATGGGATCAAGCCACGATCAATCCCTGCCAGTTCCATTAAAAGCTTCTTTATGACAGGAGTCAGTAAACCTCACTTTCATTTTTGCTGCTCCGGCCTTCATTTTGTTCAGTCACCTGTATGTGCAAACAAGACTGAGTTCTCACAAGCTGTCCTCCATGGTTAACAGATGAACCAATGGAGATTTTCCTCTACATCTATAAGGTGGCTCGTGCAGCCAACCCTCATATTACCTCAGGAACCTGGACTGAGTATCGGATAAACAGAAAAAAAAATCATTTATCATTGAACCCCAATTATTCCAGATGATAGTTTGTAATTTTGGGACAGGGCATGAAGGTAGCTATTAGGAACCATTTAAAGAAATTGACTGAAACTGACCATGAATGATAAACCCTGACAGACATCTTGGAAACAATCAAATTACTGCAGAAAATTCAGACCTATGCATTTAAAGTTTCATAAAGACACCAATACACGACCAGCCAAAAGACTCCCAAGTAAGGCTCTGTCCTGACAAGACCAATGTTTGCCAGTAGGGGGAAAAGGGGTGGGTATGTGATACACACATGAAGGAAATATGAATTCAGCAGGGCCATTTGAACACAGTGCTGAATTCACACAGATTGCATTTTGACTGTTGCAAAGGCCTTAAACCAGAGTGTGGGAATCACACATTTATGGAGTAGACATAAGCACCCTTGAAGGGCACATTAGGCCTTATTACCTGTCATGATCTGAAGTCATTTACGTCTCCTAAATATTAAAAATAAAAAAGAATAGGCCATGACAGCTAAAAGCCCTGGGCACAATTCAGCGGACTGAAGGTAAGCTCCACTGATGAATGCATTCAGCTGGGTGTTTCTCGGAGGCTGCAGCGCCAAGAAACATCCCACTATTCTACAGCATTTTGCCATTGTCTTTTGGCCTCAGGGAGATTTTCTCTGCAGACACTGCACTGAGAGGGATTTCCAGCAGGAAAGGCTTCTCATAGATTGGGATGCCATTTGCTCCGGCAGCCCCAATTTTTCCCCTCCCCTTTCAGGCCCCCCCCCCCCCCTGCTTTTTGACCACCTGACCACCCAAACATTAGGGAGGCCTCTGGGAATATCCCACTCACCCCCCCCCCTCCAAGGGACTAGGCCCTCCAGAGCCCAGCCACTGGCAGTGCCAACCTGGCACCTGAGCACTCCGGCACTGCAGGCTGGCACACTGGCAGTGCCAAGGTGCCCAGGTGACACAGAGAGTGCCAGGGTCCCATTCTGCCTTGTCCCATACCAGCCACGGGGATCTAACGGCCTGACGGACCCCCCCCCCCCCACCCAGGTGCCGGTACGCCTGGCCAATGTTTGTGAGGATCAATACTGAAAGGTGCCCTGGCGAGGCATCGCAGGCATGGCATTGAGTCCCGGGTGCCAGGCAAATCCAATGTCCGGGTATCTAAATGACCATCAGGCTCATTTCAATGTTCAGATAGGGATTCCCCCTAGCGATGGTGAGATCCTGATCGCACCGGAGGGGGTAAGTCGGGTGATTCGCGATCGGCCCGGTGCCTGCATGGAGCCCAATTACGGGCTCGTGCACGATTCAGCCAATGCGCCTGGATGCAATAGGGTAGCTGAATCTAGCCCTCACATCTAGCAATTTCAATAACTGTTTGTTAACATTTCCCTCAAGGCTGATTATATATGCGTGGCTGATTTCTGAAGCCTACAATTATCTCAATGGCTATGAGGTGATAGTTGCGGGGGGTGCTGAGTTTACAGTTTTACTGAGAGCTTAAAGATTATTCAAGGATTAGTTGTCTTTAATGCGGAGTACAAAGGGCAAAGGGGGTTGGGTGAATGGGGCATGAGTTGGTATGAGGATATAATGGACCAAGGAGCTTGGCAGTGGCATAAGTTTGCATGAGAGTATAAAGGGAATTGGATGGTGTGCGGGGTGAGGAGTGGAGGTTAGTTGGCCCTAAATCTTGTCGCGTAACTGGGACATAGTCCTAGAGATCTGAGGCACAATTTCTAAGTGGCTTCCCTCAGCACTCAGAGGTACCTGTGACCATCAATGCCCTGCTTCTGTGCTGGCGAACCCAACTCTATCCCAGCTCCCCACCCCCTCCCTCTTCCCAACCAACCTCCAATCCCACCACCCCGACTGAAGATTGTGATATTTGGGGGCTTTACTACGGATGTGGTTGTTGCGAGACAGAAAATGTTCTAACTCAAGCCATGCGTGCCGGTAGGAAAAATCAGGGCAATAATGTGTACCAAGCTTCCACCAGTCACCGACTTGGAAATTCCATCCCAAACAATTCAGGAAGTAAGTGTGCTCTGCTTCCAGTGGTTTCAATTTTCAATGGAATAAGGATTAGATTTTACAATGGGTAAGCAACCTGCCAATTTATCATCCATGCACAAGGATGGAAATTACCCCCAGTATTTATTTGAACTTTGAGGTCCGATGCAATCACTGTGGAACTGTTTGTGTTTGGATGGAGTGAACGAGCCCAATGCCGCTACATTAATATTAGTTCTTATCCCTGATTCTTTGGATCATCATTTCATCGCAGTGTGTGATGCAGCTATCTCTGAAATGCTTAGACTCAGTAACTCCTTCTTCACAAATAAAATAATCAGCGACCTGCAAATGAATATTTGTATTAGTTTTGCAGTGAGGCCATTAGGGGGACAGAGATGGTCCGAAGACCTGGGCGTTATTTCCAAGGTAACTTGATTTTGTTTTCATCACATAACAGATTAAAAAATCACAGATACCTAAAACATCAGCAAATTCCATGTAACAAAATTGATTTTGACTTATTCAATCACCATAAACCGGTGGCTGGGATTATAAGAGAATAGTGATGCCTTTGTGTATTATGATCCCAAAACACCAGTAAAAATCTGAATCCCAAGTAATGAAGCTGAAATTTTAATCATCATAAACCAACCATTTTTTGTCATTATTAGGGCTGAATGTTTTCCACAGACACTATGGCCGGGATTCTCCGACCGTGCCCCAGTGGGGGGGGGTGGGGAGGGGGGGGGGGGCACGAATCCCGCCCCGAGCCCTGACGCCAGCTGCCCTATTCTCCGGCGGCGTTTTTCGGGCGGGATTCCCACCACGCCGGTCGGGGGCCATTGGCAGCGGCTCCCCCCAGCGATTCTCTGGGCCCCGATGGGCCGAGTGGCCGACAGGTTTTGCCCAGTTCTGCCAGCGTGAATTACTCACCTCACGACAGCGGGACCTGGCAGGTAAGTGTGCGGGGGCCATCCGGTGGGGGTGGGGGTGGGGGAGGGGCAGGGGGATCTGACCCCGGGGGGGGGGGGGCCCTACGGTGGCCTGGCCCGCGATCAGGGCCTACCGATTGGCGGGCGGGCAGTATCCTTGGGGGCCTTCTTTCCTCCGCGCCGGGCCCCTGTAGGGCTCCGCAATATTGCCCTGGTGCCAGCGGGGAGAAGGAAACCCCCGCGCATGTGTGGAAATTCGCCGGCCGTTCTGCGCATGCGCGGAAATACTCAGCCGTTCTGAGCATGCACAGAAATATGCCGCCTGTTACGCACATGCGCGAACTCGCCCTTTGGGGCCGGCTGGAGCTGCGGGAACCACTCCGGCGTCAACCTAGCCCCCTAGAAAGTGGAGAATTCCTCAATTGCGCGGCCGTTGACGCCGGAGTGGTACGCGCCGGTTTTCACGCTGGCGTGAGGACATAGCCTCATTATTGGAGAGTCCCGCCCTACATTTCTGCATGCTGTTTGAAGTAATGATTTGCACAAAAATGGTTTGTCTGAGCATTTGCCCAAATTATCATCTTCTTCAGATCACCATGCAAAGAATGCACACACGTAACCATGGTGGTGTCACAATTAGATCAAGAGTCACAGGTCTGAATGACATTCCAGCCATTTTCTGTGGTCATAGCTACTGACATGCGGTTCATTAAACTGTTTCCTAAAGCTAGGGTCCCTCTAAGATATTTCATGGCTAGATCTGTACATATAGACAATATGATTTCTCATCTTGGTGGAAACTTCAACAGAAGCCGAGGAAAAGTGAAAAGAATGAATTACTTTGAGAGAATGAGAAATATGTCACTTTGTACATATGTTGGGAGTTTAGCATTTTAAAACGTGGTATTGGCTTTTATTTGATGCAACATTGGTGACTTGTTTCAGGACAGCACATCGCCATCTGGTGGAACATATTTTTTAGTGCCGTTCAAGGCCATCCAAGTTGAAGAAATGAAACTTTGCACTTAGGACAGAACATTTTAAAGAGTTTCAGAGCCGATGAAACTTTTTGAAGTGTAGTCACCATCAGAATGCAGGGAATTAGGGGGACAGAGCAACCAATTTGCACACAGCGAAGTCCATAAACCACAATATGATAATAACCAGACAGTCTGTTTTAGTGATGTTGGTTGAGGGATGAATATTGGTCAGGACATCGGGAAGGACTCTCCTGTCCTTCTTTGAAATGGTGCAATGGGTTTTTTTTTGTGTGTTCGCCTTACAGGTTTATTTTCTCATCCAAAGGCAGTGTCCCCCGACAGGGCAGGACTCCCATGGTGCTGCCACTGAAAGTCACCTAGATTTTGTACTCATGGCTCCTAAGTGGGTCTCAAATCCACACCCTATGACTTGGAGGCAAGTGTGCTACTAACTGAGCCACAGGTGACACTTGAAGTATAGCTGAGCACACAAAGGGGAAAAGAATAGGGCAGCACGCTGGCACAGTGGTTAGCACTGCTGCCTTAGAGCACCAGGACCTGGGTTCAATTCCGGCCTCGAGTGACTGCCTGTGTGGAGTTTGCACATTCTTCCCGTGTCTCCGGTTTCCTTCCACAGTCCAAAGATGTGCAGGTTAGGTGGATTGGCCATGATCAATGTGTGGGGTTATGAGGATAGGGTGGGACATTGGGCCGAGGTAGAGTGCTCTTTTGGAGGGGCAGTGCAGACTTAATGAGCTGAATAGTCTCCTGCACAGTGGGGATCTTACATGTTAATAGAATGAGATTAATTTTTAAAAATAAATTTAGAGTACCCAAATCTTTTATTTTTCAATTAAGGGGCAATTTTGCATGGCCAATCCAACTACATTGCACATCTTTGGGTTGTGGGGGTGGGATCCATGCAGACACAGGGCAAATTTGCAAACTCGACAGACAGTGACCCGGGGCCAGGATTGAACCCTGATCCTCAGCGCCGTGAGGCAGCAATGCTAACTGCTGTGCCACTGTATCGCCGATGGAATGAGATTCAATGGCTGGAAGGAGATTCATGTGGAAAATAAACACCAGCTTCGACCTATTGGGCCAAATGGTCTATTTCTGTGATCTAAATATTTTCTAGACAGAGAAGAAATATAACAAAATGTGATGAAATAAAAGGTGAAGGAACCATCTCAAAAAGGCTTCCTATAAATCATACTTCGTTGAAAGCACGACAGTCAGTGTGACAGTGGCTGTTGCTTGTGGGAACACCTAAGTTTGGCTGGTTGCTATGATATCAGCAAATTTTCATGATACTATATAATAACTGAAACTGTGCAATAGTTCCCCTTTATGCAAAATAGAAGTTGCCTTCTCCCATAACCTTTCGTATCTGTTAAAGGACTTGTTTTTAAAACATTGTCCTAACGAGACTTTGTCCTCACTGTATCATCTCTTTTTGCAATGTTATTGCAATTGGAAAAACAAGTCTGCAGGACATAATATGACAAGTCCTCTGGACCATGCATGTCTTTGAACCTTCGAACAGACATTTGAAAAAGTAATCACGGTGGACTGTTCTGACGATGTTTATCAGTTTGCCTTTTCCCTACTCAAAAATCTCAAACATTCCTGGATGCTAAAGCTCATGTCACCATAAAGACAGCAGTGTGTGAGAACGCAGAAAGAACTATCACTTAATACGTGAAACTGCAGAGTACTCAGTGTGCAAGGAATTAAATGCTTGTTTACTATTCCCGAGAGGAATAGGCAAAAGGGGAATGTGAATTTCTAGGCATTTTGCATTCCCTAACTAATGAATTCATAGACTCTATTAACAAGCAATTCAATACACAGTACCTGAATGGAGCAGGCTGTCACAGACTTCTCACACAAGTCCATCAATTTGGCTTAGCTCTTCTGCTCAATTGACTAGAAAGTATTAACCGCAGACGATGACAGGCTATGGAAGCATCTGTTACGGCAGCACCTCGGTGAGCCGCTGAGTGACTGTGCTGTCTTTGGGAAGGCCAAGGTTTATTTGGCCAAAGGGACAGCTGGATGTGCAGAGTAGTGTAGAAGGGCAAAAACAGCAGGACTGTTCACTTCAGGCTTCAACCTCTGCAGTGCTGCTGAGTGGCAGTGCAGAGCAGTTGTGCATAGCTAAAGAGATGGAGATGTGATGGGAATGCCTTGGGTCTCTGCCCTCGCACAAAGAACCACGCAACGGAATTGGAATAGTTTGTTGTCCTGTTGCAAAGTGAATCAGACTAAAGACTAAATAAGCTTCTAGCAGATGTAAAGGTGAGTGTGACAAGGGGAAGCACTGCTCCATATTGTGTGTCAGAGACCCACTGGGTTTAGCATCGAAAATAGTCACAATAGGTTGTACATAACCAAATAGTCACCATTTCTCACTGTAACACAACCAATGGTGTAGCAAATATTATTTATGACACTTCCATGAATAGAAACCACTTTAAAATAATTTCTATAAGTTAACCACTCACCATAACATGCTTTTAGTGTAGCATCTGCATAGAATTATAGAAGAATTAATGAATCATTGTTGTTCGGAAAAGAGATACTAAATTCATTTTTGATCATCCAGAGCACTCAATGATTGTTTGAATAGATATTATATTTGCGCAGCTGGAGAGTTTATTTTTCCGTAAACCTCTTGACACTTCTGTTTTCTTGAAATAAAATATCCAATAAAAATACCCATGAAAAATAAATTACTTGCTTTCAGTTTGTCCTTCACAGTTATCACTTGACGTCGAACTGTTTCAACACATTTCAACTTTATTTTAGAATTAATGTCACAAACAAATTCCAGTCACAGCCTGCCTAGATCAGCATTCCGAATGTCCAGCTGACAGCTTTTGTGAGCTTTGTAAATGATTCCATATAAGATCTACTGTCAAAAATATATCCAAACTTCTCCAGATGCTCTCAGTGCATGAGTTGAGCTGATGTTAAGAAAAGAATTGCCAAGAGGAAAGGATTGGTTGATCCTTCCTTGTATTGACTGTAGAATCTTCCAGCATATGCGTTATTCTCACACTTAATAGTTTGTCTGAAAAGTAAATCTTGGAAGAGTTTCTGGTAAAAGCTCACAGAATTTGCCAGTATTGGTGATGGCAGAGATTTGTGGGGAAATTAGAGAGGCCATTTTCTCAAGGTGGGAGTGGGAATTAGATTAAATGACATTGACATTATTGCAGGGGCGCAAAGCAGGAAAGATCCCAATTATGCTGTTGCCTTTTTTTAGTCATTGCTTGACAATATAACGTGAGCAGTAAACAGCCATCGAGAACAGTCTGGTTCCATAACTACTAATGTGTATAATGTTCCACTCTGGCAGCATAGGGATGACAAAAAGTAATATTTAGAGGGATAACACTTCAGATTAAGTTACATGTAGACATAAACTAAACACTCTTCTGCCAGACTGATGTTCAAGACCTAAGATTTGTTTAAATCCTAAAGCAAACAGCCAATTCTATGACTTAGAAATTCCAGATGAGAGGAGGAAATTTTCTGCTTTCACATCTGAAAGGTAATCCGAAAATAAAGGTGATTCAACCACAGGCTACTGCCGAAGTGGCAAGAAAAAAAGTCGACCAAAGTGTCCTCAACAGATAAAGTTTGATTAATGTTTGATGATTCAGAGGGTAGAAACGTTGAGAGAGAAACGGGCTAACCCCTGAAAGTGGATTGTACATGGTCCACATTGGCCAGCGCCTTGTGTTGCAGGCAACATGTTAAATTGACTTGACTTCTGCATGCAGCCAGCACTACCCTTGATGCTCACTAGCTGTTTGTATCAGCTGGTAGCCCATTATTGCGAATGGCTGTCTCTTCTTAAAAGCAGCCTGCACCAAGGGGAGGTGCATTGCAGCTGTCGAAGAATATTGGGGTTTAATCCATAAACATTATTGGTTTTGATACGTTAAGAAATGGCTGATTATGCCAGAGGGTGTGGACAACAAGAATTTCTGATAATACTCTGCCGATTGGTGCAAGATGTGGAGAGATGAGGAGATGAGCCATATAACTGAGGAGGGGAGGGCTGAGGGTGCAGGAGGCCCGCTAGAACAAGTATTAGTAGAGGTTAATGCCAAGAATGTTGCTCTAAAAACATGGGCTGTCAAGGTGTCTACATTCTACCAATCACAGCACGAGCCTCATCCACTCTCAATTTTCAACATCACCATTACATACTTGTTAAAATGTCTATCGATCAGTATCAGTTATTAAATTCCAATACTCTCAACACTTTGCACAGCTGCAAGCTTCACATCCACAGCACAACTTGCACCTGCACACACTGGCAACTATTCCACTGTTACAGTCACACCACCCAAGCATTTGCAGATTCCTCACCAATACAATTTCTCTTTCTTGCAGAAGATGGTGGAGCATTACAGCAAGCAGCGTGAAAGAACTGGAGGAGGGAAAGGATGACTGCATGTTTTAGCCTCCATGATGGAGATAGTGCTACCTATGATAGGAAGAGGCATCGATGAGGCTGTAATCATTGGTGGTGCTGCAGGGATCAATGGTGAGGGAATCCACATATCCAATGCATCCTTCCTCCTCCTCCCATCCCATTTCTCCCTTATCCCATCATCTCTTCTGAATCACAAGCCACCGATGATGTAAGAATGATGTCTTAGTTTCTCAGCTCCCCTCAGTACAACCCTAAACCTATCCCTTTTTCGTTTCAGATACTCCAGAACAAAACCTTTCTCAATGGAGGAAGTAGAAAAAGACAATGAAGGTGAAGAGGCTCCTCACTCAAACTTCCACTCAGGGTCACCAGCTCAAACATTACTACTTTAGAGGTTCGCATAAAGCAGGGATCTGCGCCTGGCGAGACACAAGGCACAGATCCACAGGTGTCAGGGTGGCGCTATCAACTTGGCCAAGAGCAATGTTGCTGCAGAGGTATGAGCTGAAGACTTAAATGGATCAGGCTACAGAAGAAGCATATGGAGGTATGCAATGCTTAGTGCACAGAAAACCTACATTCAATGCGAAGAGACATAAGGTAGTCCAGCACCGACTTGGCTCAAGACTTTGCACAGAACATGGAGCCCAAACTTTCCAGTATGAAACAGGTGGTCACCTTGGTCAGGATACTTCTGGAGCCCACTATGATGCAGCATTAGATGGGCAATCTCACAGCTCCCATTGTGAACAGTCAGCATCCACGTTAAAGTGTTGAGTATTGCACTGGAAACTTAAACTGCTGCCTTGCAAGTTCAACAGCTATAATTGTTGGTCACTGTTAAAAGGAATTTCCAGTGGCATCACAGCAGTCTATAAATCTCATGGAATAGAATAGAATAAAATAGAATAGAATAGAATAGAATAGCTGAGGCGATGCCACGGGAGAGTGGCATTGACTGATGCAGCATAAACCTGCAGACCTCTATCAGGATTACAGCATTCCTGCTCTCATCACTGCCCCTCTGCCAGTGCCCTTGCTGTTGTCTGTCAGCCAGCCAACTGAGAGCTGCAGTGGCTCCCCTTAAACAGCAGTGCACAGAAAACTACAAGATGCTGCTTATATTTCCAAAGGCAGCCTGGAAAGAGCCAACCTAGTGAAGGTACAACATGTTGCCTTCTAGGGTTCCCCCGATGATGAAGACACACACAGGACATGTATGTATTCAACTAGAATTTATTGTCAAACACGTGGAAAGGTAACTGACAGATTTATATACAAAGTTAATCAAATTCCTATGGAGCTACTCTAAGTTGGACTACCCTACTGTACAAAGAACAAAGAACAAAGGAAAGTACAGCACAGGAACAGGCCCTTTGGCCTCCAAGCCTGCGCCAACCATGCTGCCCGATTAAACTAAAATCTTCTACACTTCTGGGGTCCGGATCCATCAATTCCCATCCTATTCATGTATTTGTCTAGATGCCCCTTAAACATCACTATCGTTCTTGCTTCCACCACCTCCTCCGGCAGCGAGTTCCAGGCACCCACTACCCTTTGTGTAAAAAACTTGCCTCGTACCTCTCCTCTAAACCTTGCCCCTCGCACCTTAAACCTATGCCCCCTAGTAATTGACTTCTCTACACTGAGAAAAAAATCTCTGACTATCCACCCTGTCTATACCCCTCATAATTGTGGAGACCTCCATCAGGTCGCCCCTCAACCTCCGTTGTTCAGTGAGAAAAAAACGAGTTTATTCAACCTCTCCTCACAGCTAACGCCCTCCATACCAGTCGACATCCTGGTGAATCTCTTCTGCACCCTCTCTAAAGCCTCCAGATCATTCTGGCAGTGTGGTGACCAGAATTGAACACTATACTCCAAGTGTGGCCTAACTAAGGTTCTACACAGCTGCAACCTGACTTGCTAATTTTTATACTCAATGCCCCGGCCAATAAAGGCAAGCATGCCGTATGCCTTCTTGACTATCTGCTCCACCTGTGTTGCCCCTTTCAGTGACCTGTGGACCTGTACACCTTGATCTCTCTGACTGTCAATACGCTTGAGGGTTCTACCATTCACTGTATATTCCCTACCTGTATTAGACCTTCCAAAATGCATTACCTCACATTTTTCCGGATTAAACGCCAACTACCTACTACCAACTGGCAAGTCACGTCAGTCACGTGATGAATGTTTGCCGCCACCCGCTGGCAGGAGGTCATATCTATGATTACATATACTGATGAACAGCTTTATACATTTATCCAACTATATACATTCATGTGTGCATACATATCACCACATCCCCCTTCCTTTGGAGGCATTGATATTTACAAACATATGTTGTACACATTTTGTTGTAAGTTCAGTCTGTCAGGCTTGCACCTTACTCTGGTTGATCTCCTGAGTGATGGCTGAGTTGGTGAGCGTGCCTCACCTTCATTTGGTGCTGGTTGTTCTACATGCACCACTGCGGATGCATCATTAATCCCTGGCTCTGCTGGATGGTCTATGTCTTCCTCAAGTTTAGGATTGCATCCAAACTCTTCCACTGGGTTCAGCACGAAAGGCAGTTGTACTTTTAGTAACGCTCTTCAGTTCCTGCACTGGAGTGAACCATCCTCAGTGATCACCATGAACAAATACGGACCTGCCTGTTGCACAACCTTCGCCAGTTTTATCCACCCTTCCCATTGGGGTCCTCAATTCTGATGGTGTCCCCCAGCTGCAGTGGCTTGAGCCTCCTTCTAGACCTATCGTAAACCTCTTTCTGCTTCCTCTTTCGAAGGAACAATTTCCTCTTGATTCGCTGGTTTACAGAAGGAGCCACCATGGAAGGCAGGGTTATCCATAGCTGACTGTTCATGAGCAGCTGTGTTGGCAACCATCCATTTACAAGTGGCACCGAACGATAACTGAGAAGCACCAAATAAATATCTTCCCGGCTATCAAGGGCCTTCGTCAGCAACTGCTTCATGATGTGTACACCCTTTTCCGCCTTCCCGTTTGATTGGGGATAGAAAGGGGTAGAGGTGATGTATCTGAAATCATAGTGACGAACAATTCAGTCCGTTCATGATTTTTGAAACATTGTCTGTCATGACGATAGATGGTATACCATGTCGGGCACAAATCGCTTTGGCATGTTGTACGACACACCGAGCAGTCAAATTTGCTAACTGCGCAACCTCTGGATAGTTTGAGAAGTAGTCAATAACTACCAGGTAGTCTCGTCCATTGAAATGGGACAAATCCATGCCCACCTTCTGCCATGGACTGTGTGGTAGTCACCACTAACTGTATATTAGATGTAGTACCTGTATATTAGATGTAGTACTGTAAGGCTGCTGTACTAGAGGTATATGGGTAAATCCCTGCCTGCTGGCTCCGCCCAGTAGGCGGCGTATAAATGTGTGTGCTCACTGGAGCTGCTCCCATTCTGGTAGCAGCTACAGGAGGACACACATCTTTGCTCAATATTGCCTCGATTATTCACTACTCTCGTCTTTGTAGTCATCGATAGTGCATCAATTTATTGAGCAAAGATTTTGAAACGATGGAACTTCGCATCAAGCCTGATCGCCTACAGCTACACCCTCAAGCAGCCGACGCCACATCGGCCTTTGACCACTGGCTAGCCTGCTTCGAAAGCTACCTCCGAACATTGGCTGAACAACTCTCGGACGCACAGAAGCTCCAGGTCCTTTATTCACAGGTGAGCCCTGACATTTTTCCTCTTATCCGGGATGCGCCTACTTACTCTGAAGCAATGGAGCTCCTGAAAGGACATTACGTTCGGCCGGTTAACAAACTCTACACCAGGCACCTCCTGTCCATGAGACAGCAACTCCCCGGTGAGTCCCTAGACAATTTCTGGCGTGCCCTGCACATCCTGACGAGGAACTGTGACTGCCAGGCAGTTTCAGCAGTCGAGCATACAGAACTTTTAATCAGAGACGCTTTTGTTACGGGCATGGGGTCGGCATACATCCGCCAGCGCCTATTGGAAGGGGGTACGCTTGACCTTGAGGGAACCAGGCAGCTCGCTAATTCGATAACAGTGGCCTCCTGTAACGTCCACGCGTACGCCCCTGACCGCACGGCACCCTTGTGGACATCGTGGGCCCCACCAGCTACCGACCCCAGCCCACCGCAAGCCTGCGCCACGCAGCAGCCATCCAACCCCGGGGGGCCCAAATGCTACTTCTGCGGGCAGACCAAACACCTCTGGCAGCTCTGCCCGGCACGGAGCACAACCTGCAAGGCCTGTGAAAGAAGACACATTTTGCTGCTGTGTGCCAGGCACGGTCGATCGCTGCTGTTTCTAGGCCTAGCGTTCCTACACTCCCCATGTGCGACCCGTGGGCGTAGCCATTTTCGTTCCCACAGACCACGTGCGGCCCGTGGGCGCCGCCATCTTCTACTCTACAGACCACGTGCGGCCCGTGGGCACCACCATCTTCTTCCCCGCAGGCCACGTGCGGCCCGTGGGTGCCACCATCTTTAACGCCACCCGCCATGTGCGCCCTGTGGGTGCTGCCATCTTCGGCACCATTTTGGACAGCGCCTCAGGACCCCTGCTCATCGGGAACTTCGTCTGGCCGCTCATCGCCTGCCACCACCGCTCACCAGCCCGGGGCCTCCCAGCATCAGCTGCAGCTCGCCTCGATCACCCTCGACCAGTCCCGGCCTCACAAACTCGCAACTGCAACGACTATGGTGAAAATCGATGGGCACAAGACTTCCTGCCTTCTTGCTCCAGAAGCACGGGAAGCTTCATCCACTCCACTACAGTAAGGCGCTGCCCCCTCGCGGTACACCCCGTTACCCAGAGAATCTCCCTGGCCTCCGGATCCCATTCCGTGGATATCCGGGGGTACTGCATCACGACCCTCACCGTCCAGGGCGTAGAGTTTAGCAACTTCCGGCTCTACGTCCTCCCCAACCTCTGTGCTGCCCTGTTACTCGGTCTGGACTTAGAGTGCCACCTCCAAAGCTTAACTTTAAAATTCGGCGGACCCCTCACCGTATGTGGCCTCACGACCATTCAGGTCGAGCCACCTTCCTTGTTTGCAAACCTCACCCCGGATTGCAAACCCGTTGCCACCAGGAGCAGATGGTACAGTGCCCAGGACAGGACCTTCATCAGGTCGGAGGTCCAGCGGCTGCTGCGGGAAGGCATCATTGAGGCCAGCAACAGCCGCTGGAGAGCCCAAGTTGTAGTATTAAAGATGTGGGGAGAAACACAGGATGGTCATTGACTGCAGTCAGACCATCAATCGGTACACGCAGCTCGAAGCGTACCCCCTCCCACGCATATCTGATATGGTCAATCAGATTGCACAGTACCGGGTCTTTTCCACAGTGGACCTGAAATCTGCCTACTACCAGCGCCCCATCCGCAAGGTGGACCGCCAATACACTGCGTTCGAAGCAGATGGCTGCCTCCATCACTTCCTTAGGGTTCCCTTTGGCGTCACTAACGGGGTCTCGGTCTTCCAACGTGAGATGGACCGAATGGTTGACCGATACGGACTGCGGGCCACCTTCCTGTACCTAGATAACGTCACCATCTGCGGCCATGATCAGCAGGACCACGACGCTAACCTTCGCAAATTTCTCCACACCGCCAAACTCCTTAATCTCACATACAATAAGGAGAAGTGCATGTTCCGCATCAACCGCCTAGCCATCCTTGGCTATGTTGTGGAAAATGGAGTTCTAGGGCACGACCCTGACTGCATTCACCCCCTCATGGAATTTCCCCTCCCCCACTGTCCCAAGGCCCTGAAATGATGCCTGAGGTGTTTCTCCTATTATGCCCAGTGGGTCCCTAACTATGCGGACAAGGCCCGCCCACTCATTCACTCCCCAGTTTTTCCCCTAACGGCTGAGGCCCGCCAGGCCTTCAACCGCATCAAGGCAGACATCGCCAAGGGCATGATGCACGTGATCGACATGTCCCGGACATAGCTCTGGCCGACACCCTCAACCAGGCAGGCAGGCCCGTGGCATTCTTTTCCCATGGAAGCTGTGCAGCATTGGAGGCATTACCACATCAATCTTAGCGTTTTATCACATCACATGGATGATGGCACAGAGAGAGTGAGGCTGATCGCATTCGCCTCCTGGACACTGGCTGAGCGTAATTATGCACAAGTTGAAAAAGAAGGTTTGGCAGTTGTCTTCACATTGAAGAAATTCAATCAATATGTGTGCGGTCAACGCTTCACGATCATCATGGACCACAAGCCACAGGTGGGTCTTTTTAAGGACGACAAGGCCATTCCACCCATCTGCTCCACCAGGATACTATGTTGGGCCCTCCTGCTGACTGCCTATGGGTACTCGTTTGAACATGGTCTCAGTACCCAGATCACAAATGCGTATGAATTAAGCCCACTGCCTTTGCTGATGGGCCCACATTCTCCTCCCAGGATGAATGAGGTAGTGGTCACGTTCAACTTTATGGACTCTTTGAGAGGCATGGT